>NC_137682.1:23280908-23758408 GCF_963989245.1 Nansenia antarctica
CTGGGGGTGCACATACAGGATGACCTGTCCTGGAAGATCAACACAGCAGCCATCATCAAGAAGGCACAACAGCGGCTCTACTTCCTGAGAGTCCTCAGGAAAAACCACATCGGACAGGAGATGCTTGTGACCTTCTACCGCTGCGCAGTGGAGAGCATCCTCACCTACTGCATCTGCGTGTGGTTCTCCAGCTGCACAGCCGCAGAGAGGAATGCGCTACAGAGAGTCGTGAGATCGGCCCAGAAGATCACCGGCGCCCCCCTCCCCTCTCTGGAAGAGCTGTACAACACACGCTGCCTCAGGAAGGCCTCCAAGATCTCCAGAGACCCATCCCACCCTGGGTACGAACACTTTGCTCGGCTGCCCTCGGACAGGCGGTTCAGGACCATGTTCGCAAGGACAAACAGACTGAAGCTCAGCTTCTACCCCAGGGCCATTCAGGCCCTGAACACAGCAAAGGCCTAGGTTCTAGGCCCTGGACAATCTAGACAATTTGATGGCAGCTACTAGATTGAAATCAAGTGCAATACTGAAACACAACTGTGAACATTTCCAACCTGCAAACTGCGACACTTTAAATGAATGTGAAATAACACTATGTGCAATATGACAAACCTCAGGTACATAAGGTTCAGAGATAGAAAATGTTAGAATAGGTATAGCATAGCATAGAGTACAGCACAGTGTTTTATTTGTATAGTATAGTATAGTGGATAGTGTACATAGCCTTTATTTATGTAAACCAGCTCTTTTCCCTTCTTGTTTTTAGTTTTTTTTTCCTAGCACCAGGGGAGCCCCCCCTCCCAAATTTCGTTGTTTGGTACCTGTACTATATCAATGACAATAAAGACCATTCATTCATTCATTGCAGAGCTTTGCCCAATGTGCAAGAAAGCCCTGTATCAGCTAAGGCAGTATGTAGGGGGAGTATGTTTAAAAATGATTCTTACAGATTTTTTAAAAGTTGTATTCTGATGGACATAGTGCCCTCCATAGATGGGTTGTCATTTTTAAACGGTTGAACACATTTTTAAAGAAAAAAACATTGATGTTGAGAATCTGTACTTTGACCCCATAATATGGTTGTTTGATTTCAAATTCAAATTGTTGGGAGTACAGACCTAAAAGAAGACAACTGCAACTGCATCAATGTAACAGCCTGAATGGACTGCCCCACCGTGTTACTGCTACCAATAGGTAATGTTTGTGTATATGTTTTCATTTCAGAGATTTAGCAGACGCCTTTATCCAAAGCGACTTACAAGTAGATTTGTCTAAATAAGTGAATCATCTATACATCAGTCATCATAAGAAAACAAATCTATGCTAGGACCAGGGGCCACTGGCATTCACAGTTCTAGAAGGAAGAATTACTTTTAAATAAATATTCACAGTAGAGAAACTGTATTATCTGTTTCAACCTCCTCTCCTGTTTCAACCAGATGGACAAACACTGGAAATTATTTATCAAACAATGAAAAGTCCTTTATTGCCATCAGAACATGAGTGAGAAGAGCAGAGACACAACCTGACACTGAGTGAGTAGACAGTACCTAAACAAACAGTACTACTAGCATACAAACACTGAAAACAGGTCAACTTTCACCCCACAGGACATGGGGATACACTGCCACATGAGGGAATGAACACACACACACGAGCGAGCACACATACACACATACCTGAGGTATATGTATCACACAAACTAAAAACAAGACAGTGATTCATCTCTCTCTTACGCACACATGCATGCATGCACAACTGAACCAATGTAAACATACTCAGTGCTCTCATACTCTGACACAGAAACACAATTGTTGAACTTAAAAGGGCAACAACACTATTCAGAGGCCGGTTTTTAATCCAACCATATCCCTTCCACCCCTTTACCCTGTCAATCATGTGATCCAAGTGGCAGTCAGACAGGAAGTCATCACTATAGGGTACAGTATCTCTCTTTAAAAGCAGGAGATTAAGACATTCAATTTGGACAATATAGCAGCAGTACTAGTGAATAAAAGAATGGCAAAACTGTTTGGATGTGACGTTTTTAGTTTTTTTCTTCCCCCCTCATGCATTGCTAAATGATCATGCAGTTTATTTAGAAAAATAGAGCTCAAACCCACAGAAAGAAATCAAAGTTAATTTCAAAGACGGTTGATTTCACTTCCATTTTTATTTCATATTTTCTATGATGTGGAAAGAACAACAACAACAAAAAGTTGAGAGCGGTAACCAAGACGACAGTAACAACATGAGCCAGGGAGCCACTGGGGTTTTGAGTCTCCCCCTCTGTCTCTCTCTCCTTCCCTCCTCCCTCCCTCACCCCCCGCCCTCCTTGTCGACCACAACCATCAGGAACAGGACAACAACCTCGCTTATAGTTCATCTCACACGGTCATCTCTTCTCCAGCACGAGCGGGCGGGCGGCCACACTGTAACCCACACCTCCTACCACTGGGACCGTTGCAACCGTAGTGTGTTGCAGCTGCACACTGTACAGGTATGTGCGCCTGTGTGTGGATGGATGTGTGTGTGTGTGTGTGTGTATGTGTGGATGGATGCGTGCGTGTGTGTGTGTGTGTGTGTGTGTGTGGATGACTCTTCTCTTCTGACTTTTGTGCGGAACGGTCTGCTGTCTCGTCTCCCCCCCCCATGCCCCGCCCCCTGTGGTCGCCATGTGTGTTTGGACCGTAGGCATGCTGCAGTGGTTACCAAGGCGTTAGTGTGGCTGGAAGCAAGAGCACTGTGCTATACCCCCCCCCCCCATCCAGTCCAGTCCCCCCCCCCATCTCCCTATACCACAGCAAGTGGGCCTGTAGAAAGAGGCACTGTGAAGTTCACCTTATAAGTCTAACATCCACATATTAAGTCCACAATCTCTGTGTGTCTGTCTGTCTGGGTCAGTCAGTACTGTCTGCTGTAAGGCTGCTTAGGGACAGCCCTGGCCACTCCAGAGTAGAGCAAGGGGGAGACAACCACCTCACCATCCGGCCCGCCCTAGAGAGTGGCCTCGCCTTGTGACCTACCCAGGGCTACGTTCCAACAATTTGTTACTCCTCCCTCCCGATTTCCAATCTTGTGGTCGCCAGCTCTCTCAACTGTGCACACACACACACACAAACACACTCACGCGCACTCGCACACACACACTCGCGCACACACACACACAGCCCCTAACGCTGTCCAGTCCACTCTTACTGAGGACAAGCGCCTTGAATTTCTCATTTGGCACCAGACTTTTCTGTTCTGGTCAGTCACTCCTTTCATTCTGTTCCTCTTATCACAGTAACACCTCTGCACTCCTTTAATTCCTCTATCCCTCCATACTGGTCTGTTCTCTCCTCGGAACAACAAAAAAAGAAGAAAAATCTCCCCCCTTTCCTCTTGTGAAATGAAACAAACTAAAACCGGGAAAAAAAAACTAAACTAAAAGTTTTTTTTTTTTTTTTTTTAATTCAAGGCACAATGTCTATCAATAATTCCATTTATTTCCTTCTGTCCATCACCACTATCCCCCCCCCAAGGTTCAGGGTGCTCCTTGACTACTGGACCCTGAGGCCACCTTACCCTCTCTCCAGCCTAGCTATCATCTCTCCTCTGGACTGAACACTGTTTAGAGACGCGTCTGTCTGACTGGGCGAGCCACCACAAGTCCAAAAGCAGTGATAACAAAAGAAAGAAAAAAAAAAAAGAAAGAAAAAAGAAAAGAAAAAAAAAGGAAGAAGAGAACCGTTTCCCCAAAAAGTAAAAGAAAAAGAAAAAGTCTCGTCCTGTTTCTGTGTGTCAGTATTTCTTATAAATCAAGTCATATCCACCAGCTCTTTTCTGGCAAGATAGTTTTTAAATAAGCACTAAGTACTGATAGATAGGATAACATACACAGTTACGTGTGTTTTTAAGTAGATGCTTTTGTCGTTTTTTTGTACATTTCTCTCTCGTGGTATGAATTCAGGTATTTTGTCAGGTATTTTTCACTCATCTGTTTTTAAGGTTTAAGTTAATGCAAGCAGGGACAGAGTTTGCCATAAAGTCTTGCTCTAGACGTGGGTTTTATGGGGCCCTTTACGAGACTCCGTTGACCAGGGTCAGGGTCTCACTGGGCGTGGCCATGCCGTTGCTAGGGGAACGCTTGGAGGGTGTGCGCTCGTCTCTCTTGGCGCTGTTCCCATTCTCCTGAGAAAAGAGCAGAGGAGGAAAAAAAAGACTCACGTCATGCAAACACTCGCCTTGGTCACTAAAACCAACATCGTGGAGAGTGTGTTTGTGTGTGTGTGTACCTTGGGCTCAGGGGCAGCGTGCATCTCCTTCTGGGGCAGGTTCTGTCTGCTCTGGGACTCTGCCCGGGAGATGTAGTCTGCCACGGTCACTGGGAACACAGTTCAAAGAACAGTGAATAATAATAATAATAATAATAATAATAATAATAATAATAATAATAATAATACTAGGGCATATAAAACCATCAGTTCACTCAAGAGCAGTAAAACCGCCCAGAGGGTTATATAGTAGAGAGACAGTTACCTGGTACCACAACCTGGTAAACCACCCCACCCCAGTTACCTGGTACCTCTACCACAATGACTGACGGGTCAACTTTCTCCACACACAGAACATGGTGTGGTGGACATGGCGGTTAGGTTAGGGTCCACAAGGTCGTGTAGAAGGTAACGGCATGACACTCACCGCTCTCCGCTGGCTGTCTGTCGCGGCTGGCCGAGCCTCCTTCAGGGCGGTTGCCGCGGTTACGGCGGCGGCGGCTTCTGTTGCGGCGCTGGGGCCTGCCCTCCTCGTCTGAGACGCAAAGAGGGAGTGGAGAGGTGTGAGGTGAAGAGACTTGGAAGATTGACCACACACACACACACACACTTCCAAGTACCTGGAAGACCGCAATTGTATCTCCCATATTTAAGTCAGATGACCCCCAGAACATATGCAACTATCGCCCAATCAGCATTTTACCTGTGATTTCCAAGGTTGCAGAGAAGTGGGTATCAGAGCAGCTTGTTTCTTTCTTAAATAATGGTCCATTTAATCTCCATCCCATGCAGTTTGGCTTTAGGGCCCATCACTCCACTGAAACAGCTAACTGTCCCTTCTTAGAGAAGGTCCGAGCAATGGTTGACAAAGGAGGTGTTGTTGGTGCTGTGTTTTTAGACCTTCGCAAAGCTTTCGACACAGTCAACCATAAGGTCCTTATTGCCAAACTGTCTGCTTTTAACTTCTCCTCATTAGCACTCAAATGGATTGAGTCATACCTAACTGGTAGAAGTCAACATGTTTCTGTGAACAACCACCGTTCATCAGCTCTTAACCTGTGCACCGGTGTACCTCAAGGATCAATGCTCGGCCCGCTGCTGTTTAGCCTATACATTAATGATCTGCCATCTGTCTGCCCTGATGTCGAAATACAATTCTATGCTGATGACACCGTAATATATGTGCATGCCAAGACCAAACATCTGGCTGCTGCCAAACTCATCACAGCTATGGATCAGATCACAAATTGGCTGAACCGTTCATGCCTTCAACTTAACGTAAATAAAACTGTAGGAATGTTTTTTACTAAAAGACAATGTAACATTGTGTCCAATATATTAATCTCAGGTAAAAATATTAGCATTGTGCCACAATTTAAATATCTGGGTATCATTATTGACTCCAATCTGTCATTCAAAACACACATTAAGAAAGTATGCCAAAGAGTGAAGTTTAGCCTAACCAATTTTAAATATATCAGAAATGTAATGACTTTTAATGCTGCCAAATTATACATGAACGCCATGATTATGTCACATCTGACATACTGTTTGACAAGTTGGGGCCAAACTAGCAGCTCGTCACTAAAGCCACTAGCCATTCTCTACAAGCAAACCCTTAAAGTCCTGGATCAGAAGAACAGCTCTCATCATTGTACTATCCTAAATAACCGTAAACTTCTGAGCTGGGAAGATGTGATCAAATACAAAAACACCTGCCTGGTCTACAAAGTCTTACATAACACTGCTCCTCCTCCTCTTAACTCATTCATAACCCAACGTAACAATACCAGTCAGAGCACCAGAAGTACCACACGAGGCGACTTTCTAGTCCCATTTAGGAAAAGTAAATTTGGTCAATTATCATTCTCTGTTATAGCAATACAAAACAGGAACTCACTACCTACCTACATAAAAAATATACATACATACTCCACCTTCACAACACACCTTAAGGCATGGCTTTGCAATAACTATAACTGCATACATTAATTTCTGTCAGATGTGACGTGTGTGTTGTATGTACACCTCTATCTTTGCTACCCGCCTGCATATGTCTGTGTGTGCTTCAATGTCTGGATGCTGCTGTGCCTGTATGTTGCTGTGTCTGTATGCTGCTATGTCTGTATATTGCTATGACTATTTGCTCTTCCTTTGTCCCCTTTGTACTGTTCTTATCTCATGTACTGTATTGATGTTGCTGCCATTTGTGCTTGAATGTCTTGTCTCCCCGGCATGTTTGTGCTTGCTCCAATTGTGCTTGATATGTTTGTATGTCCTGCTCCATTTGTTTGTGTTTGCTGCAATTGTAATTTTTTAAACTAATGTATTTTATTTTAGGGAGCCTATTGTCAACTGGCCCGGGGACTACAGCTGGAAATTAGCCATGTAGGCTAAAGCTGCTCCATTTACTGTTGTTACAGTTAATTAATGGGGACTGTCCACGACATCATAAACTAATAAACTAAACACACACACACAATCCCCAGCGCGCACAGACACGTTCACACACACACACACACACACACACACACACACACACACACACACACACACACACACACACACACACACACACACCTTTGGCATCGGTACATCACATCCATACAGTGGGCAGTCCCACTCTCATACTTTTTCTTCGAGAGGGAGAGTGTAGAAAGACAGGAAAGTAAGGAGGAGAGACTATGTCAGCAGGGCATGGGCCGGATTCGAACCCATTCCGACATGGGCGTGTGTGTGTGTGCACTGTAGGCCCTTGTGCTACACCACTGGACCATGTAACAGTAACACAAAAGCTTTGATCAAAATTGTGAATTGACTGAAAAGCAAAATGGCCGCCCTGTCCTGTCCCTTCCCTCGCGCCCCTGCTCACCCAGTCCGTTCTCGCTGGGGCCGGCCTGGCCGTCTGACTCGGTGGCGGCGGAGTCCATCACGCTGGGCTCCTGGTCGTTACGACGACGGCGGGAACGCCTCCTGCGGTCTCCCCCCGCCACGCCCTCGCTGGCGTCCGTGTCCCCCGCCAGCTCACCCTCGCCCTCCAGCAGGGAGAACGGGTTACTGTCTGGGTCCCTCAGGACTGGGGTGGAGGGAGAGAGAGGGATGGGGTGGAGGGAGAGAGAGGTGGAGAGAGAGGGGAAGGGGGGGGGGGGGGGGGAGAGAAAGGAGGGGGGGGTGGAGAAAGAGAGAGAGAGAGGGAGGGGTGGAGAGAGAGGGAAGGAGGAAGGGAGATGTGGAGAGATAGTGTGAGGATTTATTACCATCCCAAACGGTGTCCCCTTCAGAGACAGACACATCACGTTACAATTTTGCTCATCAGAGCTGATCACTTCAGTCAAACCAGTAACAATATTGGACCTCTAAACCCAATGCTAAAATCCTAACGCCTGCGCCTCTCCACTAGGGATGGGACAGAATAATCGATTATTCGAGTTGATTTTTAACATTAGGACCTTTCCATTCAAATAAACACAAATTAACAGACAGAACTAATGTTGCTTCTGTAGCACTATTTGTTGTAATTTTTGCATTAATCAGCACAGAAAAACAATATACACAAGACACACACACACACACACACACACACACACACACACACACACACAAGCATCATATTAATATAGTTCAGTCATTATTATCTATGAAGGAGAAAGAGATTGGAGGCAGACATGGCTATTAAGAGGCGTCAAACGTAACGTTGCAGAAAGGTGAAATAGCCATGGGCTCTAACGCTGGCGGCCAGTGTTCCTCAGGTTTTGATGCGAGTAAAAACATTTAATTGGTCCCTGTTTTCTGAGAGTCTGAGGCTGAACAGCTATACAATGCGGGCGCCGCTCCAATGCGACCGTCGGTATTAGCGGCATGGCTTTTTTCTGTTCTGCATTATTGTTGTTAGCCTCATTTATTTATTCAGAAGGAGAAATTCATGAGGACTAATACCAGAAGTTTTTTTTTTCCCCCACTGTTAAAGGTGTTTTTTGGGGCGTTATATTAACTGATTTCTTGCCGATGATCCATGGCTGCCTTTGTGAATGTCGGCACAGATCGAAAAATCTATTATTCGTTCATAGCACCCACCGATTAGTATTCGGAAAATAAAATAAATAGAGTTATGCACATCCCTACTCTCTACCTGAGCTGATGGAGTTGGACGGCCTGGAGCTGGGTCCTCCGCGGCCCCGCCCTCCTGCTTTGGTCCCGCGGCCCCTGCCGCCGCCACCGCGGCGGGAGCCCCTCTCGTCTCCGCCCACGCCGCGGGGCCGCTGGTCTCGCTCGTTCAGGTCCTCTGACTCCGAGGCGTTGGACTGCTCGGAGTTAGTGCCTGTGTGTGACGCACACACACCCAAATGAATGGTAAATGGACTGCCTTATATAGCGCCTTACTCCAAAGCGCTTTACAATGGCCTCTCATTCACCCATTCACACACATTCACACACCAATGGTGGCAAGCTACCATGCAAGGCTTTGGGGTTCAGCGTCTTGCCCAAGGACACTTCGACATGTGGCCAGGCGGGGTTTGAACCGCCAATCTAGTAGTTTACCCCACCCTCCCACCTCCCCTCCCTTCTCCTCACCATATCCAGAGTACTGGTTGTTGGGGGTCCTGCGGCCACGCCCGCGGCCCCCGTAGGTGCGGAGGGAGTTGCTGCTCTCGTCCGTTAGGTAGCCCTTCTCCCTCTCCCCAGGCCCGGCGCCCCCGACCCGGTTAGCGGGGGCCCGGTAGCCCACCCCGATCTGACGGAGCTGCTCGTCGATCTGCAGCCGCTCCAGACGCAGCTGCTCCACTTCCTGGTATGGTGGGGGGGACGGGGGACGGAGAGAGAGAGGGAGAGAGAGATGGTACATGTAAGAATACATAGGTACATAGAACATACACCCAGTCACCGGATCTGAACCCAACAGAACTTCTTTGGGATGTGGTAGAACAGGAGATTCACAGCTTGAAAGTGCACCTGAAAAATCTGCAGGAAACCCACGATGCAATCATGTAATCAGGGACCAGAATAAAGTGCTCGGTGAGTGAAACACAGTCACTGAAACACTTATTTGGAACACTATACTAATACCTTCCTTTGCTCTCAACAGCCTCAATTCATGTTAGAAACATTCCTTTGAGATTCTGGTCTATGATGACATGATTGTATCACGCAATTCCTGCAGATTTTTCAGGTGCACTTTCAATCTGCGAATATCCCGTTCTACCACATCTCAAAGGTGTTATAGCGGATTCAGATCCGGTGACTGGGAAGGCCACTGAAGAACACTGAACTCATTGTCATGAAACAGGTTTTAGATGACTTTTGCTTTGTGACATGGTGCATTATCATGCTGGAATTAGCCATTAGAAGATAGGTACATTGTAACCATGAAGGTGATGCACATGGTCAGCAACAATACTCAAATAGTCTGTGGCATTCAAGAGACGATTGATTGGTATTAACGGGCGCAAAGTGTGCCAAGAAAACATTGCCCACACCATTTATTTTTATTTTATTTTTTATTTTACCCCATATTCTGCAAACAAACTCAAATACAATCATCATGTCTACTCACTGTTGCCTTCAGGTGCTGGCAAAAACTGTACATTTTTGCCACATGAGCCACAGAAGACTTGAACAGTCCCCAGATCTTGGCCACAGAAAGGACAAAACATGGCAGCCTGGAAGACAGGCATTGATATGGTTTATTATTTAATATTAACACAATTATAGTATTAACATTAATACTAACACAATTATAGTATGGAACCCCAGCCAGGCTGATAACCCTCCGTCGCGGGAGGGGAGAGTGCCTCAGTCGGCTGTGAATTCCCAATAAAGAATCCCTCCACTGCACAAGCTTCTACGAACCCTTCGTAGGGTGTAGGGCATAGAATGAGCCCTTCGGTTTGAAATACAGCACATGTTATCTGCAGACATAAATAAGAAATATAATATGTACCTTTTATGTCGCCTCTTCACTCCACAACCTCTTCAGAACTGCTTTTCGGAACTTCTTCAAAAACACGTCTCCAGTCCGTTCCACTTATCGTTCCCCCCCAGAACACTTCCGTTGTGAGAACACTTCCGTTGTGTTGTGAGAACACTTCCGTTGTGTTGTGAACTGAATTGCAGCGTTTTCTACACTTCTGTTGTGTTGTGAGAACACTTCCGTTGTGTTGTGAACTGAATTGCAGCGTTTCTCTATATGCAGCGCGTTTCTCTATATGCAGCGCGTTTCTCTATATGCAGCGCGTTTCTCTATATGTAGCGCGTTTCTCTATATGCAGCACGTTTCTCTATATGCAGCGCGTTTCTCTATATGTAGCGGGTTTCTCTATATGCAGCGTTTTTCTCTATATGCAGCGCGTTTCTCTATATGTAGCGCGTTTCTCTATATGCAGCGCGTTTCTCTATATGCAGCGCGTTTCTCTATATGCAGCGCGTTTCTCTATATGCAGCGCGTTTCTCTATATGCAGCGCGTTTCTCTATATGTAGCGCGTTTCTCTATATGCAGCGCGTTTCTCTATATGTAGCGCGTTTCTCTATATGCAGCGCGTTTCTCTATATGCAGCGCGTTTCTCTATATGCAGCGCGTTTCTCTATATGCAGCGCGTTTCTCTATATGCAGCGCGTTTCTCTATATGCAGCGCGTTTCGGTATTTGCAGCAAGTTTGCCCTTGTCGGCCACCGTAGTAATCCACATTGAGAGGTGTTGCATTCAACAGCCTACGGCCACTTCTAAGACTTGATTAAACAACAACGTTTGAATGAATGAAATCAGACTTAATGAATCCCCATTCATTTGAAGGTCATTTTGTTTTTCCCATTTTTCATGATTATTTACAATAATCAGCGATGTTAAATCGCTTCATTGGGTCTCATAATTGTCTTGCATAATTGTCTTATCTGATGAGGCAAAAAAAAACAAAATCTCCCTCAATTCAATACAACTTTATTCATCCGAAAATGAACAATAGCATACTCTCTGTTAATAAACCCATTTACTAAAATCTTGATTGTGTGTGTGTGTGTTTATCTGTCTCCAGGAGTCTTCTCCAGTATAACACACCAGTTCCCTTGGTCATGGTAGCTACTCTGCACACTCACTCCTCTAACCCTGCCACACAGCTCCTCTAGCTCCCCCTGCTGGAAAACATGGTAATAGCGATGAAATACAGGACCTGGGCGGGGAGCTGAGCCATTAACATTAGCAGTGGGGAGGTCTGATGTCTTTTTTGAGCCTCCTCGACCACCCTGTTTGCCTACTCCCTTCCCCTGGTTACCATGTCCTGTCTCTCCTCCTGCCCGCTCCCCCCCTCCCCCCTTAAGATGCCAGGGGACCAAGAGGTCTTGGGAGTCGAAGGCCGTGCGGTTGGTGTGGACCCTAAGCTTGGGCCGACTCTCTTTCTCAGGGGGGACCTGGTTGCAGTCCAAGTTGTTGTCCGGGGGGTTCTTACTCCCGACCTGCCCCTGGTCGTAGTCTTTGCCGTTGCCTGTAGGACACTCTCTCTCTCCTGGTTGCAGGGGCCTGTAGAGCTGCCTCCGGGCCTGTGTGCTGTGGGCTCTCTGAGGTATTTAGACGTCTGGTCAGTGTTTCTGTTCCAGGGCCCACACGTAGATCAGCGCCCTTCCTCCAGGCTTCAACAGCCTCACCAACTCCTCCACCGCAGCCAACCGCCGCTCCTACACACACCACACAAAGGAAATCATAAAACAACAGTAACCAAACTGTGTGTGTGTGTGTGTGTGTGTGTGTATGTGTGTGTGTGTGTATGTGTGTGTGTGTGTATACCTTTGTAGAGAGGTGGTGAATGACAGCTATAGAGATGCAGGCATCGCAGGTCTCTTTGCGTAGAGGAACATTGAGAGCGTCAGACACAAATGCCTGGAAGCCTCTCTCTTTTTTTTTTTGTAATAATTTGTTTTTCAGATTTTATCCCTTTTTCACCCAATTTGGTAGCCAATTGAACCCAACCTAGCATCCAATTATCCCCTGCCTATTGCATAGGATCCGCCGCACGACCCCGTGGCCGGCAGTCCCAGAAGAGGCCGCCAGGCAGACTAGCTGACTGGCTCCTCGAGCCCAGCACCGTTATTCCGGCACCCAGGGGGCGGTGTTGCGCGACGGATCCTTGTCCAGAAATACTCCTATACCGCCCTCGGAAGCGGCCGCCCAATATGCCGCTTCCCGTGTGCCTCGGCCATATCTGGATCTGGCGAGCCGGGATACGAACCCCGGCCCCGGTGGGCAGCATGCACTAGTGGCCAGTGCGTAGACCGCTACACCACCGCGGGGCTGGAAGCCTCTCTCTGAGCAGATCTGCACCAAGGCACTGCTGCGGTCACAACCCACCTACAGGGGACAGACACACTCAATGGAATCCTAACACAGCCCGTCTAAAGACGAGACATAGAAAACAGATCTAACAGATCGAAATTATTATTATTTTTTTACTTTGCATCTACCCTCAACATGTTCAACATGCACTCACCGCAAACAGCTCTGGGTTGACCCTGAGGTACTTCCCGTTCCCGCAGCCCACGTCAGCGAGAACACTTCCTGGTCGGAGCGAGGACAGGAAGTGACATACTTGTGGCCAGGGGGAGTGGCGCGTGCTGCTGAAGTGACAGGCGATGGCGTCGTACACGCTGTGCACGAACTCTGCCTCCAAGCGGGCCGCGTCACCCTCGCTGCTGGGTAGGGAGGGGGGGGAGGGGGAGGGGCCGGAGGGACGCTGGCTGTCACAAGAAGATGGGAAGGCTGCAGGGAGACAGACAGGCCCAGCTTCACACAGGTTCATCCAAAGCCCGTTTGTCAAGTCAAAAATGTAAACAGTCGTCTGGTGTGCTAAGCAATGGAGACATGAACGCACTTGTTCAAAATCGGCAAACCCACAGTCGCACGGTGTTCGGCGGACTTTGCGGAAGGTGAGAGAGGTCCTAGTGCCCCTCCGGCTCAGGGTCAGGTTGCTATGGTTATCAGAGGATACTGCAGCAGGGGACTCTGGGTGGTCAGCTGGGACCACATCAAACTTCCTGGGAGTTATACTAGTGACACAGAGAGAAAAAACCTCTTTGACTCTCTTTCTGTCTCTCCTCTGTCCTCTCTCTCTCTACCCTCCCTCATTCCCTTTCATTCTCACCCATGGGTCCATAGGTATCTGCTCTCTCCCTTCATCACCAGTAGACTCCGCCCTGGCAACACCACGGCAACTAAGGGCCCATCGGGGTGACGGAACACCATCACAGTCTGCAGTGACATTATGTAAAGTAAAAGTCATATCAAAGGAAGTTCCTGAAGAAACTGTATGTGTTCTGCACTGTAGGTCTTCTGCTGTTTCCATTCATAGCCCTAACTCAACATTCCGGGTTTTTAAAGTTTTTGACTTACAGAAAGCTGAATATTTTAAGAAATATGAAGAGTTGTATATTAAATTGGATTTGAATCTCAAGACCGACTTCACCAGTCAAAAACCTTTCACTTTTTGGCCCTGAAAAACTCCCTAGTTGCTATGGTTGGGAGTATGTTTGTCTGACTGTATAATGAAGCACCAACCAAGGGGATAACGTGTTATTTAAAAAAAATGTATGACTGTATTGAAACGGACACCGTTGTTTTTTTCATATACCGCAATATTACAGTATTACCGCGGCCGCCCAACCATAGAAAACGTATTAAAGCCGATTATAAAGATGAATGAATCACCCTGCCCTTCAAGATCATGTATATAAGCGCACACATAGTGTACAGTAAGATCATTATTTACAGCAAGACGTATGTGATGTATGCACACGTATACACGTCAGAACACACACACAAACGAACATACACAAACGAACACACACACACACACACTCTTCATATCTACCTTGGCTCCCAGGCTCAGGGAGAGGATGGTATCCGCAAAGGCAGAGTGAGTGTCAACATGAGGAGGGATACCTAACAACAAGAACCACAGAAACACAGCTTAGAAACGTAAATGGACGTGTTTTTGAAGCACAGCAGTATCACAGATGAAAGGCCTATTAACAATCTCTGTGGAAACTGTTGAATAGTGGGATTCCACAGGTAGATTATCAATCTCTCAGCAACAGGATCTGCTTTGGGACACAAGGCAAGCCAAGGACAGTTTATTTGTAGCACAAACGCACCCAAAATATAAATGGTGATAATAGATGACTGAGGCCTGTACTTGATGAGGTTTTATGTTTTTCTAAAGAACGTTTAAGTCTTTAAAGACGTTTCCTGTTGTTTTATTACGTTTTCTTAGCCCCTTTTTCATACGTTTGACCAGAAGTCTCAAGGCTCACAAGTTGAGTTGCCCTACAGACCGTCTCTGTTTAATAAGGCACCTTTCATGAGGCAATAACAGATCTAAATGAATGAATAAATGAATTATCTTTATTGTCATTGTACACGGCGCGTCAACCAGAGTCCGCGGGTTAGCATCTCAGTAGCACAGTATTAGACTGTGCTCCTTCAACATTGTCAAACCTATTTGCCCTTCCGGGGTCAACACCTTTGAAGGTGTCACCCTGGCTTTACCGAGCAAAAAGGAGACCTGGATCTTGCTCTCATGATTCAACATCCGGATGTATGTTACGGTTCCGTAGCCCCTTTCACTGGCATCGGCAAAGTGATGTAGTTGAGCCTGTTTGATCTCTCCAAAGTCCACTGGCTTGATGCACCTGCCCACATTGAATGCTGCCAGCACATCTAAGTCCTCCAACCACCTTTTCCATTGTGTGACGTGGAATTGGACACTAATGGTGATGAGACACTATCTGGTAAACGTGTGGTTAAGCTTACTGCTAAAGCGTTTGCGTTGAAGTTGGACTTGTTGCAAACGAGCAGAAAAGCTAAACTAAGCAAAGCTACCAGCATTAGAGGTGGTTTACAAGGGTTGGTGTGTACTGATGATAAAACACAGGTACAGAATACTCTGATTGAATTGATAAAGGTGTGTGATGAAGCAAAAACCATGCATGAAAAAATACTTGATTTGTTGCCATGTGATGAAAAAGAAAAACATGAAACATGGTTTAAGGCAAAAATGTTGTTCAACAATGAATGTATTACAAATACAAAAATGTGGGTTTTATCATGCAAAGAAGGTTCTGTGCAGATGGGCAAAAATGTTTATGAGGGGGATGGTATTCATCCACATGACAGTGCTTCCAATGTTAGCTACCACCCAAGTCATGGGAGTGGTAAAAGTGGTAGATCAAGTGCTATATCCACTGCACAGGTAAAAGCGGAGGCAGCTAGGGCTGCACTTATCGCTCGTGCTGCAGCTCTAAAGGAGAGTCATGCCTTGGAGGAGCAAGAGCAACAACTGAGGAGGAAAGAGAGTGGCTGGCTATGGAAACTGAAATAGCTGCATCCACTGCTCAACTGGCAGTGTTCAAGGCCACAGGCCAGAGAAGTGGTTCACAAGCTGCCTCAGATGGCATGAATTCTTATCTGGATAGGGAAAAAAGGGAAAGGGAGGCTGTCAGTGCTTTAAACCCTTTGGCAAAGGAATATGAAGCCAGCTTGTGGGAACCAACAGCACACAGCAACTTGATCAAATGGGCACTACCAACCCATAAACCCCCTTTCACGGATACACGACCCAAGGATACTGCACAGTGTGTTAAAGCTACTGGACAACACCATGTTAGCTGCAAAGGACAACAGCAGCAAAGCAGTATAGTGGGAATATCACAACAGTATCGACACCAATCAGGAACCCTTCAGGAAACAGAGCATCACACCACTCAGAATCTGCCTGGGGACATCCTTACCATCATGCACAGGCAGAATGAAATAACAACTGCTCTGGTGCAGCAACAGCAGTCCATGTCTCTTCCACCTCGAGATATTCCCATATTTGAAGGGGACCCGCTCCAATACAATTCATTTATCAAGGCCTTTGAACAAGGAGTGGAAAAAAAGGCAGGAAAAGGGGATTGTTTGTACTATTTGGAACAGTTTACTAGAGGACAGCCACAAGAACTGGTACGTAGCTGCCAGCACATGGCTCCTGAGCGTGGCTACGTGATGGCAAAGGGCCTTCTAGAAAAACATTTTGGAAATCAGTACAAAATTGCAACGGCTTACATACAAAGGGCTCTGGCCTGGCAAACCATAAAGTCGGAGGACGTGAAAGCACTTCAAGCCTACTCCTTGTTCTTGCGTGGCTGTTGTAATATAATGGAAGAGCTCGAGTACATGCAGGAACTGGATATGCCGGTACACATGAGGGCTATCATTGCAAAATTACCATTCAAAATGAGAGATCAATGGAGGACCATAGCTCATGGCACAATGGAATCCACACAGCAAAGGGCTCGCTTCCCTGATTTGGTCGCATTTGTGGAGCGTCGGGTTGCAATTCTGTCCGACCCTCTCTTTGGTGACATACAGGACCCTATGCCTGCTGTTGCTGGAGTAAAGAATCCTAGACTACATTACGGCAACAGAGTACAGGGAAACATTGTTGCCACCACATTAACATCTATGGACGTGCAGGAGGGAGCTGAGGAGCTAACATCAGATCCTGGGATGGAGGACGAGGCTGGATGTCTTTGCTGTGCTGGTACTCACTCATTGGAGGAGTGCAAACAGTTCACTGGAAGGCAGCACAAAGACAAAATTAACTTTTTGAGAGACAATGGAGTGTGCTTTGCATGCTTATGTGTGGGTCACATGAGCCGGGATTGCGAAAGGCGCTCAACATGCAAAGTGTGTGGTCAAAAGCATCCCACTGTGCTGCATATCAGAAAGCAAGCAGTAGCTCTGGAGCGGTCAAAAAACACGTCTAGTAACCAGCCAACCTCTCCCAAAACGTGTGGACATACAGGGGCCGGTAAGGACCACTGTGGTTTGTCCATTCTCCCTGTACAGGTGAAAGTGACAAAAGGAAATCGCACAATAAAAACATATGCCTTCCTGGATCCTGGTAGTTCAGCCACATTCTGCTCAGAAGATCTAATGCAGAAACTGAATATTACAGGCAGAAGAACCACCTTCCGGTTGAGCACAATGGGGCAAGAAACTGTTGCTTTAGCCTATTCCTTGACTGGCTTGGAGGTAGCTGATTTGGTCAGCAATGATTTTTATGCTCTCCCAGAAGTTCTCACACAGAAAAGGATGCCAGTCACTCCGGACCATATAGTGACTCCTGAACAATTGGCTAAATGGCCATACTTGTCGAAGGTACACATCCCGACTATTAAGGCAAATGTCGACCTTTTGATAGGAACCAATGCTCCCAAGGTATTAAAAACCATGGGAGATCATTAACAGCTGCGGTAATGGCCCCTACGCCATTAGGACAGTGCTGGGATGGGCCGTTAATGGTCCGTTGAATGGAAGCAGTGGTGCTTGGGAGGCAGAAGTTCCCTCTGCTATGGTAAACAGGATCGTAGTGTGCAAGCTGGAGGAAATGCTGACCAATCAATACAACCATGAATTCAATGAAAAGACTGTGAAGGAAAATGAAATGTCCAGACAAGACCTCAAGTTTCTGGAAATCATGGAGAATTCAGCAGTACTTCAGGAGGGGAAGTATTGTTTGAAATTGCCCTTTAAGAACAAGGATGTACATCTGCCCAATAACTTCGTAGTGGCAAAGCAAAGGATTCAAGGGCTGAGGAAAAGGTTTCTCAATAACAAGCTTGTGCACCGGGAGTATACAGAGTACATGAACAAGCTCATCAGTAAGAACTATGCGGAGCAAGTGACACAACAGCAACAGCATGGTGAGAACAGGAAAGTGTGGTACATCCCTCACCATGGTGTCCACCATCCTAGGAAAGGATCCCTTCGTGTGGTTTTTGACTGTGGAGCCACATTTCAAGGTGCATCATTGAACAGTGAACTCTTGCAGGGTCCTAATCTCACCAGCTCACTCCTTGGAGTCCTTAGTCGTTTCAGACAGGAACCGGTGGCGTTTATGGGTGATATTCAAGCCATGTTCCATCAGGTGAAGGTTGCGGAGGAGGACAGGGATTTTCTTCGCTTTCTCTGGTGGACAGATGGGGATGTCACCAAGGATCTTGTGGAGTATCGTATGACGGTGCATCTGTTCGGTGCAGTGTCATCTCCCAGTTGTGCAAGCTATGCACTGAGAAGAACTGCTGATGATAACTCAAACTGGTTTTCAGCTGAGGTCCTTCAGTCTGTCAAGCAGAATTTCTATGTAGACGACTGTTTGAAGAGCTCAGCCACTGAAGGAGAAGCTGTCCAGATGATCAAATATCACTCTCTGTCGCAAGGGGAGCTTTATCTTGGAAAAATGGATTAGTAACAGTCGTAGGGTCTTGCAAACAGTCACAGAAGAGCAAAGGGCCACGGACCTAAAGGAATTGGATCTGGATCGAGATGAGCTCCCAGTAGAGAGGGCGCTGGGTCTACAATGGTGTGTGGAGACCGACTCTTTCAGATTCAAGATGGAAGTAAAACAACAGCCTTTCACCCGACGTGGTATGTTGTCGATCACCAGTTCAGTATACGACCCTTTAGGTTTCCTGGCACCAGTCACTTTGCCTGCTAAGATGATGCAGCAAGAGCTCTGTCGGAGACGATATGGTTGGGATGATGCATTGCCACAGGACATCTTACAGCAATGGAAAAGGTGGTTGGAGGACTTAGATGTGCTGGCAGCATTCAATGTGGGCAGGTGCATCAAGCCAGTGGACTTTGGAGAGATCAAACAGGCTCAACTACATCACTTTGCCGATGCCAGTGAAAGGGGCTACGGAACCGTAACATACATCCGGATGTTGAATCATGAGAGCAAGATCCAGGTCTCCTTTTTGCTCGGTAAAGCCAGGGTGACACCTTCAAAGGTGTTGACCCCGGAAGGGCAAATAGGTTTGACAATGTTGAAGGAGCACAGTCTAATACTGTGCTACTGAGATGCTAACCCGCGGACTCTGGTTGACGCGCCGTGCGTTCTAGTTTGATGTGTTCTGTTGGTTATACACGATCCGTAGTCATTGGTTTGCTGCACAAAAAACCTTTATTGCGTTACGAATGTGCCACATTCCATTTGGCTTAATCACTGGTATAAAACGATAACAACAACAAACTCAGCGCCATTGCGGTCAAACCTATTTGCCCTTCCGGGGTCAACACCTGACGATAACAACAATTGTACTACCTTATAAAGACCTGCCTCAGGTATTGTGACAGCGCCACCCCATGCCCACACAGTGAATTACCACACATATGACAGGACCATATTTGGCTCTTACAGCCGCTGTTGTGCCCTCTTGATGGTGCCTTTTGTGTTGTCCTTCCAGGTCAGGTCATCCCGCATGTGATGTCCCAGGAATCGGAGGGTTGAGACTCTCTCCACGCTCTCTCCGTCGATGAGCAGGGGCTGGATCTCTGACTTATTCCTCCTGAAGTCTACGATGATTTCCTGGGTCTTTGACTTGTTCAGCAGCAGGTTGTTGACCTTGCACAGCTTGCTCAGTTGCTCTACCTCATCCCTGTACGCCGCCTCGTCCCCCCCCGAGATACATCCCACCACGGTGGTGTCGTCTGCAAACTTTACGATGGAGTTGCTGGGGTGGACGGGGGTGAAGTCGTACTCGTAGGTGTAGAGGTTGTAGAGGATGGGGCTTAGCACGCAGCCCTGGGGGGACCCAGTGCTGAGGCTGAGGGCTGTGGAGGTGTGGGGGCCCACCCGCACCCTCTGGGGGCGGTCGGTCAGGAAGTCCTTGATCCACGCACATATAGAGTGTGATAGACCCAGGTCTAGTAGTTTGGTCACTAGCCTGTCTGGAAGGATGGTGTTGAAGGCGGAGCTGAAGTCCACGAAGAGCAGTCTCACGTAGCTGTTTCCCCTCTCCAGGTGGGATAGAGTGGCGTGGAGTAGTTCCAGTAGCCAGATTTGTATTTTTTATTTTTATTTTTTTTATGCCACAGTGTCTTTTTAACCTTTCTGCTTTTGATGTTTTTAGTTATCTTTATTGTGTTGTGCTGTTTTTGTTTCTTTTATTGACTGTAGCACTTTGAGATTCTTGAAATGTAAAGTGCTTTATAAATAAAATCCATTATTATTATTATTATTACTGATAAGCCTTGCATGGACTCGCTCTTCAATCACCACTTTGTGAACTCAACCCATATTATTTCTGCTCCGGCCCCCAATATTGCCTCACCACACACTCCTTCTTACCCATTCAGCGTCACCGGCTTCTCCTTACAACCAGTTTTGATCTCAGAAGTTCTAGATGAACTCACTAAGCTGGATCCAAACAAGTCTGCTGGGTTCCGGCCTGGCCATGGGTGTATTACAGCCACCCTGAAGGTCCTTGATGACATCATCACTGCTTTAGACAGTAAGCAGGTCTGTTTAGCTGCCTTTATTGACTTAGCCAAGGCTTTTGACTCAGTCGATCACAACATCCTCTTGCACAGGCGCTCCAGCATCGGCCTGTCCACTACTTGTTGCAATTGGTTTGTCAGCTATCTTACTAAGAGCAGTGAAGACTGAAAACATCCTGTCGGAACCACTTACCATCTCTAAAGGGGTGCCTCAAGGCTCCATCTTGGGCCCAACCTTGTTCTCCATCTACATCAATGATGTAGCCAAGGCTGCTGGCAGTTCCCAGATACATCTGTATGCTGACGACACCATCTTATACTCAGCTGGCCCTTCTCTCCAATCTGCGGCATCCACTCTCCAACACAGTCACCTCTATCGAGCAGTCTTTCAATAACCTCCGTCTACTCCAAAAAGACCAAATGTATTCAGTTCAACCGGGGCAACAACGTCCCCAGCCCCCCCAAGATCTCCTGCGCCGATGGCTCAGAATTGGAGTTTGTCATGTCCTATAAATACCTAGGCCTCTGGCTGGACTCATCTCTTTCTTTCACGACTCACATCAATAACCTTCAGGCCAAAGTCAAAGCTAGATTGGGCTTCCTGTTTCACAACAAGGCATCCTTCACGCATTCCGCTAAACACACCCTTGTGAAAATGACCATACTTCCTATGCTAGACTACGGTGATACAATCTATAAAATAGCATCAAAGTGTGCCCTTAGGAAACTTGACACACTCCACCACTCAGCTTTGCTTTGCCACTGGTGCACCCTTCACTACTCACCACTGCGATCTCTACAAACTGGTGGACTGGCCCTCACTCCATACCAGGCGGCTTCAATTAATTTATAAAACAATCCTGGGAAAAACACCTCTCTACCTCTCATCTCTCCTGCACCTCTCTCACAATAGTTACCACTCAAGGTCTAGGGATCTCATCAGGCTCACCATCCCAAAAGCCTGCACTGTTTTCGGCCGCAACTCCTTCAGTTTTGCTGCAGCAAACGATTGGACCACTTTGCAGAACACACTCAAACTCACATCAGTTACCATTTTCAAAAATAAACTTGTAAATAACCCCCCCCACCCCCTCTCTCTTTTCACACATAGGTTATGCGGGGTACACACATAAGGAGTTTTTGGCCGGTTTTGGCACGATTTTTGGATGTCTGAAAACGACAGAAAACGAGAGAAAACGCCCGATTGTCAGATGGATCTTAACATTTTCCTATAACTAAATCCTGTGGTGTGAGCTGTGTTAAGAGTCAATTCTCTTCAATTGTGCAATCAACTCTCAACTCTCAACCTGCTCGGAAAATGGGCGTGGGGAACGACAGATTCCGGACTCTCTAGTCTCGTTCCCCAAGCCAGAAATCTCGCGTGAACCCATCCTTTTAATATTGCCTTTAAATTACAAAATAATTAAATTAAGATTATATAATGCTTAAAGCACTTTGAGCCGCAACGTTTGCAGGAAAAGCGCTATACAAATAAAGTTATTATTATCTAACGTAGTACCCTGACTGACCTGTACGAGACAACCATGTGCGACAGGGCAAATAAAGTGCAGAAAAACGAAAAGAAGAAGTCAGCTCGCTTCTTGATTGGCGAGCAGGGTTGCCAGATGGGAATGACATTTTCCACCCTAACCACAGTCTAAAACCGCTAATTCCACCAAACAATCTGGCAACCCTATGATTTCTGGTCGGAAGTATTGAACGCATTTCACATTTACGATTGCCGGCCACGCCCATTTTCCGAGCAGGTTGCCAGGAGAGTTGATTGCACAATTGAAGAGAAGTGACTCTTAACACACCTCACACCCCAGGATTTTGTTATAGGAAAATGTTAAGATCCATCTGATAACCGGGCGTTTTCTGTTGTTTTCAGACATCCGAAAATCGCTGAAATCGCAGAAATTCCTTATGTGTGTACCCCGCTTTAGTTGACTTTGTTTTTATTTAGGGTCTTTGCTGTTCTCATGTATTGTATGTATTGTTTTGTGTTGACCCGGTGTATTTCTGTTTATACGTTTGTTTTTATTCTTGCCAGGGCCTCTTGGCCAGATCTTCATTGTAAATGAGAATTTGTTCTCAATTGATTTTATCTGGTAAAATAAAGGTAAAATATACATTTTTTAAACTTTGGCGTTGATTAATGTACTTTATATGACAGTTTAATGTACTATATATGAGAGACACTTGACACCATACATCAATCGGCTGGAATGTAATAAAGTGCTTATTATCACCTTTTCAGCATATCCATCAGGTCTACCTGCCTATTTTACTAAAAAGGGATGAAGAGTTTTTAAATTATAGTTAAGCAACTTGGCACAGTATTAGGCCATTTCAGTGCATGTTTATGATACTATGAAGGTTAATATACACTAAAGAGGTCTTGTTCCCTGCCAAACCTACCTTTGACTGGTACAATGCTGCTCCCATGTGGCTAATAACACAGAGCAGACCAACATGAAGTCTAGTCTACAGTAAATAATAACAATCAAATTATGTCACAATCATAAGCACATAGGTCTGAATAGCATCCACAATGAAAGGGACTCTGTGAAATACAGTACATAATCAAAGTGTTGAAATCCAAACAGTGCAACATCTTCCCCTTACAGGTTAAATTACAGCTGTTTAGTTTAGTAAGTGGCCGACCACAGGAAATGCATTGTTATACTAATAAACCAAATGCAAATATGTATTTCTTGTCAATAGCTTTAATGAACTTTTCACTCTGGCTTTGAGTTAAAATGCAATAAACATAATACATTATAAAAACATTTTTTTTTAATAATAACAAGATAACAAACAAACCATCCAAATCATCCAGTCCAAGAAAACATAGGACTAAGTAACTAAATACAAACAGGAAAGTGTATTTGGTCAAAAAAAAACGTAACCATTAAACCAACTCTTCCAACAATAACAAAAGTGAAAATAACGGTGGTCAAAATTGTCTGGTTTATTGCTTGTTTTTTGTTAATTCCACGTTCTGCACCAGAGCAGGAATTGACGTGACAACATCAGTACACCGGGGCTCACAGAACGGTCCGCAGCGTCCGTACACATCTCTGGCACACACCGCAAAGTAGTACGTTGACCCAGACATAAACTTTGAGAGGGTGCAGGCCATCGGCAGGGGCAGAGCCTTCACCTCGCCAAGCTTCTTCCAGGGGCACGAGGGGGCCGAGGGGGCTGAGTCCTTGGAGGCCGAGGCAACCTGCTGGTAGGCATATAGGTAGTAGCAGTCCACAGCAGCACAGTTCTGGTCTATCTTGGCCAGAGACCAGGAAAGCGCAATACTGTTCTGATTCTCGTCCTGGACCCGGGCCAGCTTGAGTTGAGGCTGCTGGGGAAGGAGGGTGCCCTTTGCGGCTGGGGGCAATGGCTTCAGAGCACAAGACAAGACAGGTAACTGGGGGACGTTAGACGGCAGGGAGAAAGGTTTAGAAGGCGATGTGGTGGTAGTCGGCGCTGTCGTCGTCGTCGTTGTTGAGGAGAGGTTTTTGGACGGCGAGCCCCCCTGTGAGATGATGAGGAACAGATTAAACTAGTCTCTCTGAGACCTTTTTCACCTGAAGTCACCTTAAGCACTACTACTGTTTGCACACACCCCTGGTCACTGTGAACATTCAATTACACTTTCCACAACTGCTGTTTGCACTTACTACCTTCGCACATACCATATCTTTGCAGATTTGTACATACCTCTTTTTTTTATATAGCCTCTAATTTATATCTGTGGACAATTAAGTTGAATCTAATCTAAGTTGTTGTTATTATCTGGGCCTTTCTTTTGTCAATGTCGTTGATAGAGGTTAATACTATTTGTTTTTTTATCATGTCTCACCTGCAGAGGGCGATGATGAACAGTGTGCAAAGGTCCGCCAGCAGTGTTCATACCAGGAGATCTCACTGCAGAAGATAATCATGGAAGTATAAAATAGACAATGTGATCCAAAGGACTAAAAAACATTGTTGGCAGAAAATGCAGCTTACCAGTCTCTTTTCCAACTGCAGTCAAGGTGCCAGTTTGCACCGGTGCAGACGTGGTTCGCTGACCAGTCAATGGGGTAGAGGCTGCAGACAGAGTCACCGGAGCATTCTGTACACCAGTCACTGCACACAACAACACAGAGGATACTATCCAGTCTCAGAGGACACCATCCAGTTTCTGTACAGTTACATGTATTTGAATAGTATACACATTAAATACCACAAACTTTCTATCTCCAAAAAGAAGAGGAATGGATAGGGATATCAGTCTCACCTACGACATCGTCATCCTCTTCCTCCTCAGTCAAGTCTATGACTCTTGATTGTTTTACAGGCCCCTGGATCCACCAAACAAAAAACAACAAGTTTAGAACACCACAGCAGAAATCGTCCAGCTCCGACTGACAAATCAGTTAGGATTTCAGAACACTAGAAAGAACCTAGAACACTCTCAATTAGACTCATGATGACAATGAGGATACTCTGTACAAGTACAACAGTGATTGGAATAAACATGGGGCAACCGCCTTACTGTAGAACTACAAATATAGGACAGTGACCTCACCGTGGGAATGAATTAACTGGATGAGGTTAGGCAAAATACAACTGGACTTGAAAAGCCAGCTAAATGACAGCACCACACCTATTGATTTGAAAGCTGCTTATAGAGGCCAAAGAGTGGATCATGTCCTAATAAATGGATAGTACAGTATAGTGGAAGTGGAGACATTGTACATGCAGTAAATGGCATTGATTCCACAACATGTTGGAACCATTCCTTTGAGATTCTGGTCCATGATGACATGATTGCATCACACAATTCAGATTTATCAGGTGCACTTTCAAGCTGTGAATCTCCTGCTCTACCACATCCCAAATGTGTTCTATTGGATTCAGATCCTTTTACTGGAGAGACCACTGAAGAACACTTCGGTTTATTGTCCATGAAACCAGTTTGAGATGGCTTTTGCTGACATGACATGGTGCATTATCATGCTGGAAGTAGCCATTAAAAGATGGGTAAATCATGGCCATGAAGGGATGCACATAGTTAGCAACAATACTCAAATAGGAGGTGGCATTCAAGTGTGCCAAGAAAACATTCCCCACACCATTACACCACCTGAATGAATGAGAAGGTGTACTTTTTTTCCTAATAAAGAGTATGTATATATATATATACACACACATCTATTTATTTATTATGTTTTCTTTTTTCGAGTTCTTCCACCACGTCTTCATCATGCCGAACCCCCCCCCCCCACGCTGTACTCCACTGGCTCGCTAAACGGCATGAGGGCATGAGGATACACACCAGCTTCTCCATACAGAGGTATGCAGTATCTTCTACCATGAAGTACCCATCAGGAGAGTACTTTGCGTAAATTGAGGACTGTTTCAGGATGAAACTCTTGTGTACGGATCCATGGTCGCCAACAAAGGTGTGTATGAACTTGCCATCGCTTTCAAAGACGGCCTGCAGCTGGACAGAGGTGAACCCAGCAGTGGTGCTTTTGCATGCCCAGAAGCACACTCAGGGCCTCTCTGGAAATCCAAAAGTCTTTCATCAGGTCTTGACTTAAGTCATAATAGGTTTGCAGCAGTGGGATCAATGTGATGGCATTTCAACGTTGTTGAAAATCAATGACACACTCGCTAGTCAACTAACACAGCTTGTTTTGTGAGCCTGCTAACAATGTAAAGTAGTACATTTTTCTGCTTGCAATATTTTGGCTTGACTTTCATGATTTTCAACAACGTTGATATTATTAAACATTTTCTGATTTAAAGTCTGAACATTTGGATTGGTTGCCCACTTCCCCCTTTCACCAGCTGCCGTCACAATGTGTTAATAAATGTAATGAATGTAGACAACTCCCATCTGAGAAAGCAACAGTGTCTTCTGTTTTTTTGTTGCTTCCTTTGGGTTTGCAAGTGATTCGGCACCAGAGAACAAGAAGGGAAAACCAGCAGACACTGTGTCTTATGATGAGGGCCGCAGCTATCTACCCCTCACCTCTCATACTCCATCTACTGTAATAGCCAATGGAAAGTCTTCAGTATTCTACTTCAGAGTGAAATGTGAGGCACGGATGGACTGATGGAGTGATGTCTTTACCTGTGTGGACACTTTAGAGGCTGGAGACTTTGCAGCTTGTTTTGAAGCTTGACTTCCTACGTGGTGCAAGGAGAGAGGAAGGGGGGCAGCTGGCCTTTCACTTGTTTTTGAGGAGGCAGCTGGTCTCACAGAGGGTGGAGTAGTGTAAGTGCCTACATAGGAGAGGATGAAAGAATGCACATGTCCTCAGTTTCATCAATCATGTTAATTGTCATTCTAGACAATAAGGTGAAATACCTCAGGTACCTTTCTCACCTGTAAATGGTGGAGGGGGAGAGAAAACACTGATTCTAACATTTCAGGGACTTCTTCTGAACGAGGGGATAATACTTGACTACTACATGAAGCTGCTGTCTGGCCGTTGTTTCATCTCTGGTTGACAAGGCAGGACTGAGGGTGACTTTCCTTATGCGTATGCTGCACACGTGTGTGTGTGTGTGTGTGTGTGTGTGTGTAATTTCTTTCCTCGGGTGATAGCTGTTTGACAAGTAATATATGTAATATATTCCATCCTCTCTCACCTGTTTTTGAGGGCCCTGTAGGTGCTGATACAGGGAGAGCTGTACGTTTCACAAAGGGCTGATTGACCTCAGTGCCTATATGGGAGAGGATGAAAGAACTCATTCAATAATTTACGAGACAGGCTAGTCTCTATTAAGTTGAAGTGAAATATGTGACGGCAACTGGTGAACCCGGGAACCAATCAAATTGTTCAGACTTTTATTCCGAATTTAAAAAATACATTTCAACGTTGTTGAAAATCAATAACACACTCGCTAGTCAAGCCAACATATTGCAATGCAATGGATTCGGTGAGTAATCCCCACTACTCCCTAGTTAACTATAACACTACTTTACATTGTTAACAGGCTCACAAAACAAGCTGTGTTAGTTGACTAGCGAGTCTCATTAATTTTCAACAACTGCTGCTGACTTGTTCCCGTTTTCACCAGCTGCTGTCACATATTTCAGGTGTTTGTCTCACCTGTTTTTGAGGGCCCTGCTGGTGCTGTGACAGGAGCAGCTGGTTTCACAAAGGGCTGATTGACCTGAGCGCCTATATGGGAGAGGGTGAAAGATTACACATATTCTCACTTCTCAGTTCCAATGTCATGTTCATTGACATTCTCTACACTAATGCGGGGTACACACATAAGGATTTGTTTGGCCGGTTTTGGGATGTCTGAAAACAACAGAAAACGCCCGGTTATCAGATGGCGCTTAACATTTTCCTATAACAAAATCCTGTGGTGTGAGGTGTGTTAAGAGTCACTTCTCTTCAATTGTGCAATCAACTCTCCCGGCAACCTGCTCGGATAATGGGCGTGGCCGGCAATCGTAAATGTGAAATGCGTTCAATACTTCCGACCAGAAACCATAGGGTTGCCAGATTGTTTGGTGAAATTAGCGGTTTTAGACTGTGGTTAGGGTGGAAAATGTCATTCCCATCTGGCAACCCTGCTCGCCAATCAAGAAGCGTGGGGAACGAGACTAGAGAGTCTGGAGTCTGTCGTAACGAAACTCTTTATGTCTGTGGGGTGCTGAAATGGGGAAATTCGCGCACACCACACACAACACGATCAAGGCTGTTCAAATCCAAGATTTTGTTTCTTCATGTGTGGGGTCTGTCTCAGATAAGATTTCTGTTAAGATTTTGAAATTCCTTATGTGTGTACCCCGCTTAAGGTGAAAATATCACGAGCCTTTCTCACCTGTTTTTGTGGGGGAAGCTAGTCTCACAGGAGGTGGAGTAAGTGTGCAAGTGCCTACAAAGGAGAGGATGAAATAATGCACATCCTCAATTTCAGTCTTATTCTGAGAATAGAATAGAAAAGAATAAGATCTACTTAATATAATTCATATTCTAAAGGTGAAATATCTCAGGAACCTTTCTCACCTGACAGAAGGGCAGCTATGTACCCTGTAAATGGGTGAGGGGGCGACAGAAAAATGAAAAACACTTCACATCACGATGTCCCTATCTCTGAGATGTTACATTGTAATTACACTAGTAGCAACATGGTATATACTGACAATCATACCATGTTATATGAAAACGATATGAAATTGTGTTATTACTTCGTCCAGGGTAATAGAACCCTGGTATCACATCTCAGGCATGCACCTTAAGTGAGCTACACCAACCAGGTGCCCCACACATCTCAGGTATTTCTCACCGGTTGAGGAAGGCAGTGCAGGCGCAGGCGCCGGCACGGGAGTAGCTTGTTGAAAAGACGGTCGAGTAGCTTTAACAGCCCCCGTTGACAATCTTGGTGATGACGTAGAGACGGTGGTCTGATTGGACGTTTGAGCGATGCCAGCCTGCTGCTGCTGCGGTCTGCTGACGACCCCTGTAGTAGTGAGTTGGGGTGACAGGATGGCCAGTGTGGAAGGCGTGGTGGGTGTGGAGGGTGTGGTGGGTGTGGTGGGTGTGGCAGGTAAATCAGGTGGGATAGCAGAGGTGGGAGCAAGAGACCTCTGCAGGCACACATAGGTAGATGTGGGTGTCGGGGTGGGGGTGTGCGCCGTACCGAAGGCCTTCAAGCTGGTAAAGGCGGACATGGGGATGAGCTGGTTGTTGGTCAGGAAGGCCGTCCCAGGCAGCTGGATGAGGAAAGGTTGGAGGGCCATGGCGGCCTGTAAAGTCATGGGGGCCTGGGTGTGGACTGGCAGGGTGGGCGTAGCAGTGGTGGTTTGGGAGGTCCTCAGCTTCAGGGTAGTGTTGGGCTGAGATGTGGGTGAGCTGCTGGTGGTGGTGGTGGTGGTGGTGGTGAAAGAGAGAACAGGGGCACTGGTGGAAGAGGAGGACGTGGAGGAGGGGGGGGTGTGTGGCAGCGGGGGGAGTCCTGGTGGTGAGAGATATGGAAATGTGTGAAGCATTTGATTTGATTCGATTAGATTTATAGAAGCAGGAGGAATAACAAGTGATTGATCACAAATAAGGGAAAAAGCCAGAGAGCCAATGAGCTGAGGAGAACACTGCACATGGTGTTATGGAGAGCCTCCCTCCTAAGGGAGCCTCACTCCTACAGAACGCAGAGTCTCAACCTGTTCTGTAGGACATCAAACCAATCTTAGAAACTGAAGATTAGAAAACTTCTGCCATATATTAGATCCTAATTTGGGATAGTACTGCACCATCCCATTCCATGGACTGCTATATATTGTTACAAAACCATGAAAACTCAAACTGTTAGGCACTGTTGTTTGAAGTCACTTCTAGAAGCATTTATATGCACTGTTACGTTTGCAAAGCTGCGGGTAAAGGATTTGACTGGCTCACTGAACAATCTATGCTAGTTTTCTATGGACATCTCCAAACTAAAACAATGCAACCACAAAACCACCACTAGTTTCAAGGTAATCAATTATTACCTGAATAACAAATATATTTGCTGAAGAAAAACTTGAAAATTATTGACACATTTGTTGTTTCAGTTACGAGTTAACCAAGGTAACTACGGGTTACTTTTCATCCCATCAGTGTCTTACAAGATACCAGACAGATCAGTGCAGACAGTCAGGCTATCTGACGTGACGTGAGACAATGGCCATTGCACAAACTCAGTCCTGCTCACCTGTGGGTGTAGGAGTGGGGGTTTGACTGCTCTGGTTAATCTTTCGGGAAGCGGATAAGGATGCTGTTCCACGGGGAATAATACTGAAATAATATATGACATCAGTGTTAAGTCAAAAGCATTTGATCCTATCTTGTAGAATTCTCAATTGAAATTTGATATTAAATGCATCAAGATACGTTGTTATTGTAGTAATTCCCCTTTAGCTTCAACACGTGCCTGATCAATTGAGAAGTACCACTACAACTCAATCTGATGACTGACCTATGGCTGGGATTGTCATTTCCCTTTGGGGTAGTCGTAGTGACATTCGTGGAAGCAGGAGTCAAAGTTGTTGCTTTAGCAGGCGGCACAGGCACCTATTGAATAAAGAGGAGACCATCAGGGGAATATTCTGTCAACATCGCTTAACGAAGTCTCATGAGACTTGTCAAAATAGGCCTGGATTTCCCTTTAGCGACGTTGATGGAATACCACCCAGGTTTTTGAGTTCCAACAGTACAATTATCCTTTGGAATTATTGGAATCATTGAAGTATTATTTGTCTTCATTGTCACACACCTTTGGGGGTTTCCTGACATTCTCCATGGCCTGGTTGACAGCTGCAAACTTGTTGGAGATGCAGGCAATCTTTTTCTGAGAGGATACAAATGTAACATAGATAATTGTAATCTACATAATATTCCAATTATCCTAGTCAAGTCAAGTAATTTTATTTGTAAAGCACTATAAAACAACTTGCACTGACCAATTGCTGTACATCGATTTAAAATCACAATAAAGGCAATAAAAACACAATATATAAAATCACAATAACCAGGGTTCCCACACTTTTTCACCAATGATTTTCCAAAACTTTTCCATAACTTTTCCATAATATTTTACCTAATTTCCATGACTTAGTTTATAGAGCGCAATAATGAGCCTCAGCAGTGTAGCAAAAATGTAGCATGGTTAATGTAAGGGAAGTTGTGTCTATCCAACATTACCACCTATCCTGGGGCATTGCGCAATGGCGTTGGAGTCTATGGCACCCATACAGGTGCAGTGCAATAAATTAGAATATCGTGGAAAATGACTTGGATTCTGTGCCTCTCCGCTCTTCCTCCAGCCCCGACCAAATGAACATACTTTTCAGAAGGCCGACATTTCTGTATTACATTTTTTTAAATTTGTTTTATCATTCTAATTTTTCTGAGATACTGACAGACAATTTACAGCTCATTCGTTTTCATGAGCTGTAAGCCATAATCATCACAATTACAAGAAATAAAGGCTTGCAATATGTCACTTTGTGTGTAATGAATCTATAGCCTATTATATGAGTTTCACTTTTTGAATTGAATTACTGGAATAAATTTACTTTTCTTTTTTACTTACATGCTTTTCCATGATATTCTAATTTATTGAGCTGTACCTGTATTCTTGTATTCAATTATGCATTGAAGTGAATGTAGCATTTATCAACAAACAACAACAAATAACCAAATGCTACAGTATTTACATGCTCAAGAAAGCAAAAACATTGAAGCGGTAACAGATGGCATTTCATATATTCAAGACAATCAGATATTCAACAATTACAAATAATTGTTCACTTCAGTAGCTCACATGTCAATCAATCAATATCATATATCAATAAAATAGAATAAATTACAGTCTGGTAGAAGAGCAATCAATGCCTCATACAGCATTAGGCTACACAACAATCTGAGACTAAAACCTGGAACATGGAATCTGGAACCGCACGTATACTAACAAGGGCTAGGCTACTGTAGGCTGTAATGAACAGGAAAAACCCCCATGGCCTACCATGACAAATCACTCAACATAACAGTATAAAACATAAGTGGAATACGACAGATATACTTGCTTTAGTTTTAACAATGTGTATGCACATACAATGACTACTGAGTGTCTCCTGCTTTCGTTGCTGTTTGGTACTAAACTGTGTCTACTCACTCTTCATTTCTTTTAGTTTCTCATCGATTTGCTTTTCAATGTCCAGAAGACTTGCTTTCTTTTCTTTGGCTGAACGGCGCAGGCTGTTAGACTTTGCAATGAAGGTTAGTTTGCTAGTGGTCTTTGCCTTGTTTGCATATTCATCTGCAGCTTTCTCCAGGGCGTTGGCATCAGCCTCAACTCTAGCTCTCTTTTTTTTTCAGTTCACCCAGTTCATCCATGAGAGACTTTCTTTTCATGTCAAGAGTCTTTCTATTTCTCTCTCTCTTTTGCTCATCAAGGTAGGTACAATACTTCTGCCTTGCACCTGCAGCTGATATAAGCAGTTATTTTGTGATCGGAACTTCACACACTCCTCCAACTGCCCTAATGTGGTCGATAATGAGTCTCTGGGCCACCAAGGTCTGTTCCTTCAGATTCTCTACCTCAACTTCTTTATTGACAGAGAAACCCCTCTCCACACTTGCCTGTCCATGGGACATCACAAGAAGCACCTTCACCACATCCCAAAGTCTTTTGAATTCAGTGCTAGAACCCATGGTCTCATGAAACAGAGTATCCACTCTATCTGAGGTGGGGGAAAATTCTCTGAAACCTGGAGTGACCAGAGCAAAATCACAGAACGCCCTGTACTCTCTCAAGACATCATCACACACTGACTCATTCACTTGATTTGCAGTGACAAGGGTTTGCAGGACTCTTTTCATTTTGATCACACACTGCTCTTTGTGAGCAACCATTTGTCTGGGATCTAGACACTGCCCCCAGGGGTCTATTGTTCTATTTTCCCAATTGTAATAATTTTAATTTGTAATAAGCTTATGTAATCCCAAATGGAACTATCAAGTGTTGCATATCATTGTATTCAGCGCAAAATGCTCTTTTGTGGTATGTTATCATATATAATTTTAGGAGACTATGTGTATTTCAAAATGACCACAAAAGCAACATACAAAATAAAACAAAAAACAGTTCTGATTGATTGTATTTGTATTGATTACAAACTGTACAGAAAGAGATAGAAGACTTTTGGATGTTGAAAATTGTTCTATGAGGCCTTAGGTATAAATACACTAAAATAAAACACTCCACACAAGTATATAACTATAGACAAAACTGTTAGCTCAGTTCACAGACGTTTTTGGACAGAATTCACATTTCAAAGCAGTTTCTTATTCATTTCTTTGTATGTGTCTGAAAGCCCTGTGGAGGACATGGTGCGTTCTGGTCTGCAGGTGCAGCTAGACTGTGGACAGAAACTAAACAATGGTCCTTTTGAAGCCAACTGGCCCAGATTTATTTCCTGCTAAGGGACTAAGCAATAATAAGAATATAAGAACATCAAAACTAATGAACCTCCTCCCTTCTCCAGGCCACATTACTATACTGACCCCCAGCAGTGTTTTTCATCTCTTGTCTTCTCTCCTCACCACGGCATCGCGAACTATACAAACTAATTATTATAGGCTATACGATAGCCAGCAAGTAGGACGAATCTGCAAATCACATGGATAGGCTGTGATATACAAAAAGATCTACCTACTGCCGATCATTATTATGTAGCATTAGCGAACAAGCAAGTTAGGTGGCATCGCACTACATGAAAACATTACCTCCGATTGGCTCGTCGATATAGAGACTTCTGGTTGGTCTAGACGCGGGGGTGGGCTCTACTTGTAGCTACAATGTAGGTTTCACCATACAATCTATTGTTCCTATGCGGAACGAGAGCGAAGTTATTATACAACAGTGTTCGTTCCATGTCGCCGGCGACATGCTCGGTGAACATATTTTAAACACAATGTATATTTCCAAAACTTTTCCAAAACAGTTAAGTTAATTCCATAACTTTTCCAGACTGGAAAATAGTTTTTCAAATTCCATAACTTTTCCAGGAATTTCATGACCGTGGGAACCCTGAATAACATAAGCATAAAGACATACATAGAAGGTACACAAAGAACAACAAATCAAAAACCACATTAAGGAAACATAAAGAATATAAGTATGTTTTAAGCCTAGATTTAAAGAAGTCGATAGAGGGGACAGATCTGATTGAGAGGGGGATGCTATTCTACAGTCTAGGGTCTGGCACGGTTACCCCTGAGCTTGAGCCTTGATTTCAGGACAGCTTAGGGAGCCCTAAGCTAGATGAACTGAGGCACCTGGAGGTGGAGTAAGGGGTTAAAAGGGCAAACAGGAGGACCTTAAAGTCAATCCTGAACCGCACTGGAAGCCAATGGAGAGAGGCCAGAATTGGGGTAATATGGTCTCTCTTCCGGGGACCTGTCAGGAGCCTGGCAGCAGCGTTCTGGACAAGTTGCAGGCTGGACAGGGATGCCCGACTAATCCCTGTCTAAAGGGAGTTGCAGTAGTCTAGTCGTGAGGTTATGAAGGCGTGGGTGACCCTCTCAAGGTCTTTGAATCAGAGAAATGGCTTGATTTTTGCAATTGTCCGTAGCTGAAAGAAACTGGCTTCCACTACTGTATTAACCTGCTTGTCAAACTTAAAGGCGGGGTTGAATGTCACACTAAGGTTTTTGACATGGGGTTTGACAAAAGGGGCCAGACTGCCTAGGCTGTTGGTGATTAGATTGGTGGAGTCGGGGGAACCAAATAGGACCACTTCAGACTTCTGCCATCCAACATTGATGTCCTCAAGGAAGTGTGTGTGTGTGTGTGTGTGTGTGATCTGCAACACAACTAACCTGCAGGCTGTTGACTACACTCTCGTGTTTGGAATAGTCCATTTTGTCCACCCTGTCACGGAGCTCCTGAAGGCTCTTATCAAAGATTGTGAGCTGCAGCAGCTGCAACTGTTCCGCTACCAGATGCTGCACCACCTACACAGTAGGAAAGAACAGGAATAGAATACAATTCTTTATTATCCGTTCTGATGTTTTCTCTCCATCATATGATCATATCACAGCAAATGGAGAAGAAGGAAAGGTAGAGAGGACTTTAATGAGTCAGTGACAACAAGAGGGCTCTTGAAAATGCCGAAATCTAACCATATTATTCCAAGTCTCACAACACAGGAAATTTGCTGTACTTTTGGCAATGATTTGGGATGCTGTTTATGTATTTAGACCAGTGGTTCTCAAACCTCTCCTTGGGGACCCCCAGCCGCTCCACATATTTGATCTGTTCCACCACCAGCACACCTGATTCAACTTATCAAGTAAATCATAATTGCGTTGTACTTGATTAGTTGAATGAGGTGTGCTGGTGGTGGAACAGATCAAATATGTGGAACGGCTGGGGGTCCCCGAGGAGAAGTTTGAGAACCACTGATTTAGACAAATAAATATTACGGGAATCATGGATTTCATATCAAGGGAATCATGGATTTCATATCAAGGGAATCATACATTTCACCAACCTTCTCCAACCTGTGTTGGCTATTCTGGCTCCCACAGATCTGTTGCTCCAGATGTGCCTCCAGCTCTTCCCCATCCACTGTCGTTGGCATCTTCTCCTCCCTCTCCACCTCCTCTCCATCCTCCTCTCCAACTGGTTTGATCCACTTCTTCCTCATCAGCCACTCCACCTCCCCTTCATCCCTTACTTCATCCCTTACTTCATCTACTCTGGGCTTCTCAGCCGCTTCTCCTTCCCTTGCTCCCTCTACTGTTGACCTATACTCAAGTCCATCCACCTCCCCATCCTCCTCTTCTCTATCTAGTCTGGCCTTTTTCCGACTCTTTAACTCCTCTTCATCCCTCACGCTTCCAGACAGGTCTCTTTTCCTTTGTGGGGCAGGCTCCTCCCCCCAATGTTCTTTTCCTTGGTGAGAAAGAACAGCAAACATGCAGTAAACATATAGCTCAGAGGTCAGTTGGTTATTAAAAGTCTATAACGATTAATCGACTGAAAATATATAAATAAGAAAGTGTATACTCAAAGAGTGGTTTTCTTTCTAACCCCCTATACTGTTTCTCTTGAGACATCTACTACCTCCCTGTACTGTTTCTCCTGTGTCATATAAAAAAAACGTTTTATTATTATTATTATTATTTATTTATTTTTAAAATCTTCCTTCTTCTAGCACGACAACTGACAATGGCCCCTGGATTGAGCTTAGATGACTTTTTCCTACTGAGACTGGTGGATAGATGATTCACTTACTTAGTCAAATGTATTTGTTGTAAGTCGCTTTGGAATAAGGCGTCTGCTAAATGCCAAAAATGTAAATGTAAAAATGTAAATGTTTAAGATGTTAGTGATTTCATCCCTTGATATAATGTTCGTGACGCCATTTGATATAAGGAGATCTTTCTTGGTCACGTGGCCGGAAATTATATATTGATGACTCAGAGAGAATGTTGAATTGTAATCATTGTATTAGGCAGGTCTGGGTTGCATTCCCATGTACAGATGTTTCCAAGGCAGCATGCTCTGTTAGGTCCAAGCTTCAAGCATGGCTACGACATGGCTGGTGCCGAGCCTGGCTGTGGCATTAGGGATGCCAAGCAAAGTACTGATGTTTGTTACAGCTTATATACAGTTCTCAGAGAGGGAAATAGCTTTACCTCGTAACTTTCAATAGTGACATTAGTTCCCATACATGGCTATTCTGTGTTCATGCTGTTCTGTCTTGCTGACCACTGGGCTAAGGCTCCTATGTCCTTAGAGTTAAACTGGTCTTACTGTTACTTGATATGGTATGTGCCTGCTCCTAAAGAATGTTGTTTACTACTGAGAGTGGGCACACACAAAATATGTTTAAGGTTAAACAATGAATATTGCAATATTTGATAGGCACACAACAATTTGGCATAGTCACACAAAAACGCATCATATCAGCTCACTCTTTTTTTTTCCCCATGATGTAAGATTAATTTGACTGGTAAATTATTTCTATTGAAAAACATGTGGTGTTCTTAATAAAGTCAATGAATGACCACATCAGAAATACATTAGGCATCGGTTCCATCATACAAAGTACATTATATGTCAATATAACAATGTCTGGAAGTAGATCTTCAATCAAAGGAACGGCCTTGTGTTTCTGGTAACAAGGAGTGCTATTTGATTCTTTGATGGTCATCAGTCTTGCACGTGTTCTTGCCTCTGTTCACAGCGTTAATAGGTTTTATTAACTTAAGACAATTTTAGCATTATCATTACACTACACCCCTCCTTTTCTTGACTTAAGTCTATAAAATCTTAGGCTCTCCATCAATGGATTGTGGAATTAACCTGCTCAGAAACAGTTGGAAACAAAAATACAGATGTTAAGCATAAGTTTGTTAATTGGGTTATCTGGACTGTTGTTCCCGTCCCTTAGAATTCCTAGAAGAAAGTTTGTAAGTTCATGCCATGAGTAGTGTGTGCATGGTATTGCAAACTTGCAAGTGTTTGTTCTCTCTTAAGAGTATACAATGTTGTATGTTGAATTCAGCTGTTTACTGCTGATGACACTGTTAGTTGTGTGCGTCAGTACAATTGAACAATTACGACTACATAAAAGTATGTGTAAGTCTCTCTTGTCATCATCATGTCTCTGTCTTAAATCATAAGAATTAACATTTCCATTGTTTGTCACATTGAAATGTCATTAGTTTGTCTCATTTCTCTTGTTTCATCCGGCAATAGCTTCCTTCAGCATCTGCAACTTTCACTCCCCACTTCTGCAATGGTTAATATAGACCAGATCTGAACAGCATCTCGGTCTCTGAGTCCTTCGCTCAATGTCTCTTGATTTCCTTGATTCTGTCAGGAAATAGAATCGACAGGCATTGTCAGAATACATTCCAGGTCTTTCTTGCTGAATTGTGTTTTCTCCATCAGAAATGTCCTCCTTTGATGTTTCACAGTCTTAGAGTCTTAATGCGTATTTCTCTGTTCACTAAATCAATCAAAATGTTATATGTCTGCTGAATCAACACAGATTTGCATGATAATTTCATTATGAGACAAATTTGTCTATTTGTTGTATGTTGTAGCTCGATGTGTGTGTGTGTGTGTGTGTGTGTGTGTGTGTGTGTGTGTGTGTGTGTGTGTGTTTGGTTACAGGAGCAGTCTCCGTTCTATTAATAGCCTAGGGTCAGAGTTTTAACACTCTCGCCCTGTTGCGATGCTTGGTTCAGAAATACGGTTGTTATTCATTTCATTCTTAATGATAACATTCTGCATGCCATACATGTATGCTTGCTTCCCATGATGTTAATAGACGTGCGGTTTTAGTAATCAATTATGTTGATTGAAACTTCTCTTAGAGTCTTTTAAATATTATGGCCAAATCTTTTCAAACTTAGTTTTCCTCAAAGTGCTGTGCTTTCAATCACGTATTTAAGGTCTTGTCCCTAACTTAATACACAATAAATATATTTCTGTACCTTACAGATAAACATAATAGACTTCTGCTTTGTTCCTTACAAAGTTCAGAATCTCAATAAATCCTAACTCTCAGTGTTTTGACCACCGTCTTTGACTATACAGCGCCTTCTATTCAAACTATTATTTTAATTTAGTACTTTCCAATATCAATACATCTCCTTTTTGAAAAAAAATAGATTCGTTCTAGAACAGCAATTCAGGTTAAGCAAATAATTACATTGTGCCTTACCTGTTTCGCTGAATCTAGCATCCTGTTCGTTAGAAGCCATTTGATATAATGTTCGTGACGCCATTTGATATAAGGAGATCTTTCTTGGTCACGTGGCCGGAAATTATATATTGATGACTCAGAGAGAATGTTGAATTGTAATCATTGTATTAGGCAGGTCTGGGTTGCATTCCCATGTACAGATGTTTCCAAGGCAGCATGCTCTGTTAGGTCCAAGCTTCAAGCATGGCTACGACATGGCTGGTGCCGAGCCTGGCTGTGGCATTAGGGATGCCAAGCAAAGTACTGATGTTTGTTACAGCTTATATACAGTTCTCAGAGAGGGAAATAGCTTTACCTCGTAACTTTCAATAGTGACATTAGTTCCCATACATGGCTATTCTGTGTTCATGCTGTTCTGTCTTGCTGACCACTGGGCTAAGGCTCCTATGTCCTTAGAGTTAAACTGGTCTTACTGTTACTTGATATGGTATGTGCCTGCTCCTAAAGAATGTTGTTTACTACTGAGAGTGGGCACACACAAAATATGTTTAAGGTTAAACAATGAATATTGCAATATTTGATAGGCACACAACAATTTGGCATAGTCACACAAAAACGCATCATATCATCCCTCAAAAACACATCTGAACAGACTTTGCCATACGGTTGGCGTACATTTGTCAAGGTTGATGAAGAGAAGAGCTAGAGTATGGTTTACCTTCATCAGCCAGAGGGAGTGTTGCACAAGGTGGAGGAGGATCAACTAGAGCAGAACTGTGAAAACTTTTCATCGTTTCCACCTCTCCTTCTGTACTTTCTCTGTGTTCATCCTCTTTATTACTTCCCTTGTGTTCCTTCTCTTTCTCTTCTTGACTTTTTCCATCTTCACCCTCTTTCTCTATGTCACTTTCTATGGGTTCCATCTCTGTCCCTTCACATTCTACCTGGTCCTGCTCTTTCTCCTCACCCCTCTCCTCATCCCTCACCTCATCCCTTCCCACCAGGCTCTCTTCATCCTCACTAAGCATCAGGAACCCCGGGCTGACATCCTGGTCTGACTCAGCTGTGTGTGACGAGGAAGGGCAGGGGGAGTTCATGGTCAGTTCTTCCAGAATCAATCCAGTGCCAATAACTGGAAGCAGCTGGGGGGGTCCCCCATCAAGCCCTCCCTCTGCCATCCCTTCATTTTCCACAGCATCATCCATGCTTGGCCTGAGAGGTGGGGGAGGGAGAGAAAGAGAATACAAATAAGAGCTTGTACTGAGCTTGGCAAAAAAGCGTTTAAGTACGCTGCCCCCTCTGCCTGGAATACTCTCCAGAAAGAGTTAAAATTAAAAGAACTAATCAGTTATGATGCTTTCATAATGATTTTAAAGGTCTTAGGAGGTGAAAGTATTGGAAATGGTCATTGCTTTTAATTCAGTATCTGTGCCCGCCCAAACCTGCTTTTAATTTATTGTTATTTTGTATTATGTCTATCTGTGTATTGAATGTATGCCTGTGTCCCTGTGCTGCCCCTCTTGGCCAGGTCCCTCTTGGAAAAGAGATTCCTTATCTCAATGAGGTCACCTGGTTAAATACAGGTTTAATAAAAGAACATATTTTTAAAAAGAGGTGGGGGGGGAAAAGGAGGAGAGAGAGAGAAAGCAGGAGGACGATAATTGATATTAGTAACATTGAGAAACAAAGTACTGGTGTCAGAACTCTCAAACTATGACAAACGCCAGAGGGTGCAGCTGTTACACTGACATGGGCTCTGTTTTTATGTCGTCCATCATGCTTCTGTTGTTAGGGATGCTCCGATCTGGATTTTTGGGGCCGATACCGATCACCGATTTTTTTCCTCAAGATCAACCGATACCGATACCGATTTTTTAAAAAAATACATAACTGTAGGCCTACTGACTGGATAGCCTACATATTTTTTGCTTTTTAGACAAAAGTTTTGATCCATTAGGCACCAAGCAAACGCAGACCCATTTTTATGGCATAGTAAAGGTCTGGCCTATCACCCAGTTAGGGCCTGAAGCCCAAGTCAGTCGATATGGCTGTATAAAAGACATCATAAACGTGGCCTTCATGGTTTACATACTGTTACGTCCTCCTATGTTTTCTGTTCAGTTATCTGTCTTCCCCAGGAAAAAAAGAAAAGAAAAAAAGATCGGTTTTTGCGATCGGCCATTTTTGCCGATCACCAATCGAGTCATTTGGAGTGAAATCGGCCGATTTAAATCGGTGGCCGATAAATCGGAGCATCCCTATCTGTTGTGTTGCGTGTTATACTGGTACTTGTATGTTTTTATTTATTTTACATCTAATCATCTGTTCATGGCAGAACAGCCTGCAGAGATCTTCCAACAAGTTATGTGAGCGAGCACTCTCTTAGGGTTTAAATGATAAAGATCCAATGCACACTGACAATACTGTCTTTAACAGTCGAGCAATAGCAAAAATGCTGACTCTTCTTTCCAAACATGTAAAAGGCTAGCCTAAACAAAGCAGTCACATAACAAAACGACATTATTGTGGATAAATTAATATTCTGAATATGCTATTCAGCCCACCCTATGTTGAATGGGAAGTAGCTGCAGTTGTTGTAAGCCAACATTAGAGGGTGCTGTCAGACTGATGTTTTCTTTGAGGAAGAAAAGGGGGTGGAACATGTGGACTAGAATCCATTCCGGAACAGTGTAATTCCACCTCAGTGTTTGTATAGGAACCAGGGGGTCATTCCACTAAAGGTGGATCAGTATAGCTGCGATATAAATAAATGCGGCGCTCAGGCAACTCGAGATTGGAATTCAAGCCTCAGGTGATTCCTCGAATGAGGATCAGCCTTGTGTCATCAGTGTTCACAGAAGACAGGCTTACAAATCTTCGATATGGGCGCGTGCACGCAGACATACGCAGCCCTGAAGAGTCGATCTGTCGAAATGAAGATACTCCACTCTGCAGGGGTACTACATTTGCGCAGCATTCCGAATTATTGATTTTTATGAAGACGGAAAAATAAGATGTAAAATAGTGCAATACTGCCGCAATTAACAAGGCGAGGGAAATGGTTTGGCAAGAAATTGCTGACCGATTAAATGCGTAGGTCATACTAGCCCCAGTTATTGTTATATGTTCATATTTTAATAAATGAATTTTACTACTGTGGTGATATCCGCAGCAGGCTACAAACCGTCATATCGCCACAATGGCCTAGTGGTATCGACCGCTGCCATAGGATTTATTCGTCATTTTATATCGGTGGTTCGAATCCCTCTTCAGACGCACTTTTTACTGCATTTCGTTGTCTGAATCTAATCTAAAATCTCATCTAAAAAAGTATGTAGGCCAGGGTTTCCGTTAGAAAAATTTGCCGTCGGACATCGTGTCCGGGAAGAATTCGATTTACCGGACAAACGTGATATATTCCGGTCATCATATTAAAATATAATATATTTATTTTTTTTCAAAATCATATTTTTTTTTTCTCCAAATCTAATATAGCTGTTTGTCGCGGTGATTACTGTTGTGTAGCGGCCTATATATGCCATTTAATGTCTATTTCTCATCCGATACGATTAGATGCGAGCTATATAATATATTAGAATATAACATGATTTGACGCATGCGCGCTATGCCATGCGTCAAATCCAGCGCTGAACGGGTCCAGCGCTGAACGGGCGCCTCACTGGGAACTGAACAGACAGCATCGATCAATGAACGGACTCCACATTACGTTAACTGAAGTTTGTTAAATTGTTTGGGATTAATGTGAGTTTTCTATTTTCTCTTTACAGTTTTACCCTTTTTTTTTTTAAATCAATAAAACAACGTCATTTCTATAAGTCTCGCTGGTTGGGAAGGCATTTCGTTTAGCTCGGGAGTATGACAATGGGAAGAACATAACTGTTTATTGAGAAACAATTGATAGGCAGTCTGGGATACGTATATAAAGAAATACCACAATGTCTAGATGTATAACATTTTATTGAACAGTAACAGTGCAAGCATGTAGGCTACGGGGAACAGGGATTTTGGTCATTAGGTCCTTTGTACAGAGGGCGTTTCTCTCCGACAACGCGTTCCCAGGTACCATGGAAGTCATAGGTAGTCCAGCTACGTACCAGACAACAAAATGCAGTTTAGCATCTAACCAGAAGTGCAAATAGTGATATAAAAACAAACACTTAACTTTCGGGGAAACTGCTTAAATTAAATAAATTTTAAAAGAAAGCGACTATTAGCACCGCCGAATGACAACAAACGTAACGAGTAATGAGTAAAACAATGTCACTTTTATAGTATGTTGTTTAACTTGCCGTTCGGTCGCCATGGCTCTGGTGTGTGTAGCAGCTTCAGCTAGCTGGCTGGAAACTTCTAGGGGTGCGTTCGTAAACACGCTCTGAGAGCGCCGGAGCGCACGCTGGCTTCGATGTCACAGAGCGACCGAGTCGTTCGATTGGACGAGAGGCGTTCCGCGAGTGCTGATCGGATTTCCAGAGCGTGTTTACGAACGCACCCAGCCAGCTTTAGCGAATTGTATTCAAAGGGAATTATTTTCACCGGACAATATGTCCGACGACTTTTCAATTTGTCGGACTTCACCAAATTTTACCGGACAAAGACCGGTAATTGCCGGTTAACGGAAACCCAGATGTAGGCTATAAAATTATGGTGCAGGCTAATTTACAAGAACTGACACGATTACAATGGTGTTTGAAACCTTTGCATGAAATCTTCGATTAAATGTAAAAAAAAAAAAAAAGAATGACTTAGTCAAGTCTCGAACTCGCAACCTTTGGAACTCGAGTCGGCTGCCTTAACCACTATGCCAGCCAGACCGCTGTGATGACAGCAATGCAAGTTGAGACAATTACTTTTTTTTTTACACTCTTTTCTTTATTGATCTATCGATCTATCTATCACACTTTCAAAATATCAAGTTATCTATCACACAATCAAACTATCTATCGATCGATCACACTTTCAAAATATCAAATTATCTATCTATCACACAGTCAAACTATCTAATCTATCTATCTCGTGTGAAGTGGGAACTAATATTTCCTAAAAGACACATGAGGAACTGTCGTTCGGGGTTTAGTTTCCGCCTGTGAGCCTTTTTTGACGCACGGATGACTATAGCCTGTGTTTTAGCCTGGTCGGGAGCAGGCTAATTATATCTGACTCAGAAGGAGCTCAACCAAGCAGCGAATTATTTGAGCCACATTGATGGCACCGAACGCAAGCTAACATTTTCGAGGCTTTGAACTTTATCGAGGCTTAGAACTTTATCGAGCTTCGTGGAATACCCCCCAGGATACGATACATTCCAGAGTCCCAGCTAATGACAACCTACATGTGAGATCATTTTCAAACACAAACCATCTCCCACCACCAGACACATGAGACAGTAACACATTTAATTAACTTTGTTTGAGGTCCAAGTGGGCCTAAAATTGTGCAAACTGAAAACTGCATTCAAAACATAAAAATCATACAGGCTATATTGTTTCATTCAATTCAGACCTTAATCAATCAATCTCCCTTTACAAACCGTTGAAATCCAAGAAAGGACACACCCACAACAAGCAGCCCCTCCTCCTTTACACTGTGGTAACTTTCATTGGTTGAATGCAAAGCCTGCCTGGCAACACATAATGGTGGTGTGACATTTTCACCATGACCAAGTCCAATTACAAGGACTTTCAAGTCAATATTATTAGAAAGTAGCTGAAATAACTAGACAGTAATGTGACAGTAATTTGCACACTACCATAAAAACCCAATAACAAAGAAGCTGAGTTTACTAAAACAAAAAGCCTAAACAAAGCCTACTCTATCCTCATAATCCACATAAACAACAATCCTCATAGAGAATTACAGCTCAGCATTGGCCATACCACTAACATAGTTGCAGTGTGGGAGAGGGAAAAAATATAAACACTGCATAAAGTGCCAGGCTAACAATTCATATACCCATAAACTATTGACAAATTATGAAAAACAAAACAAAAAAAACATTGATTTTGAATAGGGATGCACGATATGCATTTTTTCCCAACCGATACCGATACCGATGTTTACCCGCTTCTCGTGGCCGATAACCGATATGATAACCGATATGAGAACAGATATAATTTCACAGTTGATAACCTGTAGTTCATGCACACCTGAAGGTAAGAAAGGCTATGTAGTGAGCAAAGATTGATGATTTAATATTCCATAGTGATCTCACCAAATCTAACTTACATCACTATTGTTAACACAACAAAGAGAACACTTCTGACTCTTCAAATGTTCATTTATTATTTCCTCTAACAAACAGAATCTGTTATAGACAGTGCACAATGCTTTTTTTAGCCAAGATCTGGCCTCCTTTTATGAAAACAAAAAAGGCTCACCTAAGAGTAATTAGATCAAAAAAGTGTCAAATAAAGTGCATCTTGTCTATCCCTGTAAATTGAAAATGCATAATTAAAATATCAAAAAATAAATAAATAAAGTGCATCAGTCAACACAAAAATAAAGACTTTTATAGAACCAAAAGTTTTATAGAACTTTTACAGAAACTAGTGCCAAATGGCTGCTTAGTCTGCAGATAAACAGAATATCACAAGGCACATAGTAGGCTACACTAGTATGCTTAATAAAGCAACTGAAAAGGGCTGGGCTATGCTACTTTTAGTGCATGAGGATGAGGTAGGTTGTGATAAAACGTATCTGGCTTACGCTAGTATCGATCAGACTATGGATGTGTGTGGCGACTATCATACAGAGCAGGCAGGCACACGTCTGCAAAATAGCAGCGGCTTGGGAGTGTATACCGGGGCTCTAAATGTGAAATTAGCTGGCGAAATCCTTTATCTTCTACTACAGAGAAAGGCTGGTCGTCGAGGGCCATAAACTCCATTATTTTTTCATTGATTGCTTGAGCCTTTGAGCTGTCTCGAGTAAACTTCCTGCAGTTTTCAAATGCGTGTTCAATAGGCACAGCAGCTTTTTTTTTCGCGGCTAGGCTACCTTCTCCTACTAGTGCTTGCAATGGTGAATCTTAAGGTGACTTATGAGATTCGTTGTGTTGTAACTCGTAGACCTTTGCCCTCCTCTCCGAACTTTTGTCGAACATGTGTTGCAAATTGCAAACGCACTATCTGCCTCAGAAACTCTGAAGAATGTCCACACCGGGGAAGACATGTTTCGCTCTCGTCTCTACACTGCGTGGCTGTACGCAGGCGCAGCATCATGAGCGCGGAAACCGGAAGCAGAAATATTTCCGGCTTCATATTATCGGCTCTACATCGGCTAAAATGTTATAAAAGCGATAAATATTTAATAACATTAATTTCCCATTATCGGGCCGATAAATATCGTGCATCCCTAATTTTAAAGTTTCTTACTTCATCAATGATGCTGACAATGTAATAACCTCCGGTCGTTAAAGAGGATGGGATGACAATCCTTGGTCAATGAGAGCAGCTGTAGAGAAGGCTACACTGATCCTGAAGAGGCAGTATGCAGGTGTTTGTTCCAGAATTTCATCCACATATTAATTGATCTACTCATTATTGTCACCTGATTGAGGACATAGGCTTAATTATATAGTTGGTTGCACTTGCAAAGGTTTTTCTTTTTTTAGTGCAGGTCAAGAATAAATACTAGCATGTAGATGTTAAGTGGGATTCTTGGGAAAATGGGATTCTACCATTAACCCTAACCCTTACCTAACCCTAATCTGAAACTTTAAATGTCAACTTTAATGGGGTGACGTCAGAGTCAGGCCGTCCCAAAGATCTGTTTCACATTATGCCACTGTTATCCTGGAAAAATGATAGTAGATAGATGCTCAGTTTAGTCATTGCCTAAACTGAACACCCCAGTTAGTTTAGCATTTGAATCAGGTGTGTGCCGAAACCGGCAATCTAACATTGACGCAAACGATGTCCCCTTGGATATTTCAACTATGAAGATAGAATATTTCTGCATTAACTTCAGCCCTTGGCCGGTAACAAGGAAAAGTGAGTATCGTCAATGCATACAATAGATTCCTGTGTGTGACCACTCTGTGCCCCTTTCTAAAAATAAATCACTTGCTTCTTCTCAAAAGGGCATTGAAGGAAAATACACTCACTGAACACTTAATTAGGAACACCTGTACACCTTCTCATTCATTCAGGTGGTGTAATGGTGGGGGGAATGTTTTCTTGGCACACTTTGGGCCTGTTAATACCAATCAATCATCGCTTGAATGCCACCACCTGTTTGAGTATTGTTGCTGACCATGTGCATCCCTTCATGGCCACAATGTACCCATCGTCTAATAGCTAATTCCAGCATGATAATGCACCATGTCACAAAGCAAAATAAGGCCTTGTCCACACCAATAGTTTTTTTTGATAAACGTATATAAAAATATCACCACACCAGCATGTTTATAAACAATGTCTGTATCCACATGCATACGCTGTCATTGAGCATTCCACACCAGTAGTGATATAATTTTAACCCCATAGCCCCGCTGGCCAATCAGACGCCTCTGTCTCTTAATGTTCTCGATCATTAACTGTGCATTTATCTGTAAACAGGTTAAAAGTCCAATTAATAGTGAAAGAACTAGAAGCACTTTGTACACATCCATTTTCCTCGCTTGTGTAGCCTCGACCACCGTTGCCTGTTGTAAACAAAGTAGTTACTGGTGGCAGAATATGACGTTGGAGGGAACAGCTGCAGTGCGCATGATCATAGAAATCTACACGCATGACAACGTGTCGAATACAAAAAACTCGATCTATCTCGTCCACACATCAAAAATATACAGCGAATATACAGCGTTTTTAAAAATCTTCACTCTGGACAGAGTTTTCAAAATGTCAGTTTTCACGGGGCAAAAACTTGTTTGCGTGTGGACGAACCCCCCAAAACGAATATAAAAATCCACGTTTATCAAAAAAACGTAATTGGTGTGGACATTGGACTAATGGACTAATTCTCAAACTGGTTTCTTCAGTGGCCTTCCCAGTCACCAATTGCGTCATGCAATCATGTCATCATGGACTAGAATCTCAAAGGAATGCTTCTAACATCTTGAGGGATCAATATCACGAAGAATTGAAGCTGTTTTGAGGGCAAAAGGAGGCCCTACCCAGTATTAATATAGTGTTCCTAATAAAGTGTTCGGTGAGTGGATCTAAGTGGAGGAACCTACAACATCTTCTCCTCCAATATCCTTTGAGTAAGTAGCGAGGAGGTGTGAGGAATAATGTTTCTAACAATTGAGAAAGGGCTGTTGTTATTGTTGGGTACTGACTGAATAAAACTATTATTTGTAATTCTGTGCAGGTAAAATGGTGTGGATGGCAATGCTAAACTCATCAAAATCCCATCTTCTTGGGAAAGTGTTGCTTCAATCCTCACTTTCTGCAGTCAAACCTAGCACATCATGCTTACTGTGATGAAAGCAAAGACGGATCATACACAGTCAAATACATTTGATCAGAAACACAGTTAGCCTGAGACTAACATTTTGGATCTACAAACACTAGCCAACTAAAATACCCTAGCCTTTTCCTCACCAATAGCACTTGCAGAGAACACAAGGTAACAACTCAGTGAAGTTTATAAAAAGAGATACCGCTTGTTAAGTCGTGACGTGTTTCCGGGTCCAACGTTGGCTGAGGCGCTGTCTTCGAAATGCCGAAATAATAATAATAATTAATTATATTTATATAGCGCTTTTCCGAGGCTCAAATACCCTGACAATATGGAGAAAACGGGAAAGTGCTGTGTCCCTTGTTGTATGAATAGATCCGAGTCTAAAAAACGATTAAATTGTCATTCTACCGCTGTAGTTCACAGGTACTCTGGTGGAGGGAATTTCTGGTTTGGACTCGGAAATGGCTAAACGTCACTTTTGACGTCAGACTTAACAAGCACTGATCAACTCAAACCACATGTGAAACCAGGAATGATGATGATGACCACAGTTAGGCTAAACAAATGTGACGCAATCTGATGTAAATGGACACCTCTCGGAAATGAGAAAGACGTCAAATTCGTCTTTAAAGTTTCTTTTTTTTTTTTTTCAGATTTTCGTTTTTTTAGCTAACATTCAACTCGAAGATGTGAAGTGAAGTACCCACTCGTTATTTTTCCGAACAGTTTTACGTTAATTAAATAAGTGTAATCTATAACACAATGACTTCGTTTCTTGTTGTTTGATGGGGATTCATTATCTTTGATGGGGATTTTCTGTGCTTAGTGATTTCCGGTATAGCAACTTTCAAATACTCATGTCGTCTTCAATTTGTTTCCGATTTCAATGTATGATGCATCATTTGAAAGCTTACAATCTGTAGTTTAAGCACATGTAAAAAACAGAAAAATTATTTCGCCTACAGGTAGCCCTTTTCATTGGGCTGTGTCACAACTCACCCGTATCAGTTTCCAAAGTGTTGTCTGGTAGGTGGCACTTTAGCAATTACAAAACTAGCTTTTGTTACTGTTAACCAGTTTGTTGCGCCAAACAATGGTATCACAAGGAAAGAATGACAGTTCAAGGATTTGACTACCGACACTCAAGGCCAGCTTCTTGCTTGCACGAGGACAGCTTTCTCAGTTTGACAATTCTCTCTTTTTCTTTCCCTCTCTTCAAAACAAAGCCGGAAGTGTGTTGGGGGCCGGGCTAAAAGAGGGGGTGGGGGAAAGGGAATATCTTTGCGTATAGGCTACTGACTCCACCTCTCGAAAAAACAGGGTGCACTTTAGGCTCCTCCTAGACATCTCGTGAGCTTAGAATTATAAGGTTCTATCTCCGTTTCGGGCAGTTCAGAGATATTGAGCGTCAACGTTTTTACATTCCATTATGTTTTGTGAGATGGAACCTTTGTATTTTATGAATTACTAACTCAAAAATGTCAACATTTTAAAAAGAACACCACACATTAATAAACACCTAATGGGTCAGATTATGTAAAAAACAACATTTTGACAAAAATAGAGATAGAACCTTATAATTCTAACGTCACGATCTGTCTCCTGCCCTCTTGCACTCTAGTAAATTATTAAAAGAGTTAGAAGGGGAAGAAATGATGATGTGTACTTGCCATGTAGCCTATTCTCTGCTTTTTCACTAACACTTAGGAGGAGCAGAGAGAAAATTGAGGGAAGTAAACTTCTCTTATCTACCTGCTTCATGGTCAGAGGAGGCAGGGCCTCCACTTTTAACTTTGTTGAAGATCAGTGGCAATCCTGGGATAAAATCCACTCCACATGTTAGATACTACCAAGTTTGCAAATGCAGAGGGAGCGGGGAGGGTGGAGAAAGCAAGAGATAATTAAGCAATATCACACGAGAGGGAGTGTGTTATACTGAATATCAGCACGGCTGTGATTCGGTCGTAGGTACGAGGCCGCAGACAACAGATTATTATTTGTTTGTTTATTTAATCATTTATTTTGGCTCCATCAAGAAAAAATAGTTCCGCAACGGGACTGTTCAACTGGACTGTTGCCTAGTAACCTGAACACAAACTAGCTACTTTGTATCGTGTACATTTATTTGTACATTTCCATGTATTGTGCAACCAGTGAAATATGACTCGGTTGACAGTCGCTTTGGTGGCATGTGTGAATGTGATTCAGAGTCAGACGCAGTGGCGGATACAGAAAGTGGCTGATGGGTGGGCCTGGAAAAATCTGGGTAGGCCTGAGTGAAACTCATCACCGCACGTTTTAGACCTATGTATGAGCAGCCAGATGGATGGAACACAACCGGGCTCGCGATCATAGGCGCCGATTTATGTCATGACCCGTCCCACAGGATGGATAAAAAAGGGATACATGGATATATTATTAGCAAAACGACATTTATTCATAAATAAAGATGAACGACCAAATTATTGTGTGCAAAACAAAAGAAACAAATGCAAAATCAAATGACTGCTCTTTAAGAATGAAAGTCTGTCCGACTCCTTTAAACACAATGAAATCAACTGACATCTCTTTAAGCACTAACTGAATGTCTGTTCTTTAAACACACTGAAATAAACTGACATCTCTTTATGCACTAACTGAATGTCTGTTCTTTAAACACACTGATATAAACGGACATATCTTTAAGCACTGCTCTGTTCTGTAAACACTGAAATCAACTTTTCAACAACAACAACAACAACAAAAAACAAAAAAAACTGGTGGTGCGCAAGAGCGCCTTCATGCGGCTGATCTGCCGCGCAGCATGCATTTTGGCGACGCATGCGCACTGGCGCACCAGTTATGTGCACCCCTGATTATGAGCTGGTTAGTGGTTAGGGTTAGGTCCCTTGCCATATCTTGCTCCTCCCCGGCGGGCTGTAATCATACAAACACAAATGAAATAGCCAATCAGTAGCCTGTCACAATTCAGAACTCCCTCGCTCACAGAGGGTGCCTGCAATAATAAATGTATGCCACGGCGGGCCAGACTAAAATATGAAACCATGGCCTACCTTATCGGTTGGTTATACAAGGCGGAGTCTTCTGGGTTTTGAATTGAATAAATTGATGATGTCGTCATGATCCAAAGTATCTGTCAGTTCTCTTTCAAACGACAGAAGCGTCAGGTTGTTCAAGCGTCCAGTCTGCATTGATGATCTCAGGCGTGTCTTGATCCGGTTTGTTGCGGAGAAAAGTCTCTCAACAGTGCAGGACGTCATAGGGAGCGTTATGATGGCCCTTAAGAGACAGTTGACATTGGGGAAAATGTCTGCAGGGCAGCTATCGAGTATTTCGATTAATGAAGGGAAGTTCTCTTTATCATTTTTGCGTCTCACTTGTTGGGTGAAAACAGTGTACTCCGCATCACTGATTGCAATCCCATATAAATCACATGGTGCTTTCAACAGTTCTTTCACGCCAAAAGTGGCGGACGCCGGTAAGAAGGAAGCCGAAGCTTGCATGATCCCATACGTGTCCTCTTTAAATCGGCAGTTCAACTCGGTTATCTGCCTGTCTAGAACGCAGTTCCACAGTGCCCTTAAATCATTATTGCTCTTGATAGCAGACGTTTTCCCCAACGTTGTGGTGACGACAGACTGATGTAACTTTGCAGGCAGCTTGCGCTCACGAGCAGCGGTGACATCGCAGCCTACTATCTCATGCTTTTCCATTAGCTCCTCCGTCAACCTGAGCACTTTATCAAAGTCGCCATTTGAATCATCCCGGAATGTCCCATAAGTAGCTTTCAGTGTCTCAATCAATGATATACAATCTGTAACACACAGTGTTGAGCTTTGCAACCCCTTCGTGGCAAAATCACTGTTCTCAAACAGTTTGCAAAATGCAACAAGCATGAAAAGGAATTTTTTGGTTTGTATCTGTTGTAACAGCTGTTCTGCATCTATTTTAGTTTGTCCACTTGATTCTGCGTATTCAGCGAGCGCCTCCAGTAACACATCTAGTAACTCTAATATTTTATGCACTGACCCTGATTTTGAGCTCCATCTAGTGTCGCACGACCGTTCCAGCTCCATACACTGACGGTTCGGATGCATTTCCTTTTGTAACTCTATGAAACGAGCGTGCCTCTGTGCCCCAGTGAAAAAGTTGTGTATATGATTCACTATGTCAAAAAAGGTGCTAACATGCCCAGACACTTTTGCCGCAGTGCAAAGCACTAGATTAAGCCGATGAGAATTGCAGTGTACATAAACGGCTTTCGGAAATGTCTCTTTCAGTAGCACCTGTACCCCTCCCTTGTGCCCTGACATGACCGATGCGCCATCGAAACAGAATCCGACGCACAGAGAAGGATCCAATCCGAGTGGTTCAAGGACCTCTAGGATCCTCTGTGATATTCCTTGAGCAGACAATTCCGCAGTTTCCACAAAGCCTACTGCTCGTTCTTTAATTACCCCTCCATGAATGAATCGAATACAGACAGCAACTAGCTCGCGCTTGGATAGATCTTTATACTCATCCGCAAGTATGGCATAATATGTGGATTGCTCATGCAGTTCAGACTTTATCTTTCGAATTAGCAGTGAGGCTGCAGCCTCAAGCAGCTCATCCTGAATGTGATGGCTTAGGAGCGTGGCATTTCGAGGCAGTTCCTTCAGTCTATTTTCAATTTCTGGATCATATTTTGACATGAACTTGAATAGCTCCAAGAAATTACCTTTATTGAGCGCCTCTTCCGTTTCTCTGTGACCTCTAAGTGGAATTTCCAACTTGGCACACAACATAGCAATGTCTAACACAACTTTAACGTGTTGCCGGTTTCGCTCTATGAATGAAACGGCATCACCGTGCATTTGATTTAACACTGTCCCACGGCATTGGGGTCCATCATGGCTTTGCCTGTACCCATCCAACTTGGTGAGGGCAACAGCATGCGGCTTGCTAGACTCGTGTTTGTCACAGGCCTGCCGGAGACGTTTCCAATTTTTGTGTCCATCTCTTATAAAAGTGAACTCCGTGTGCGCCTCTGGGAAATGTCGACACACTTTACAAAAAATAGCGTCTCTTTCTTTACTATATTCCATCCACTTGAACTTCTCGTACCAATTTCTACTGAAGGAGCGCGCTTTCCCATCTATTACAGTGGTAGGGAAGGTTACCAGCTTTGGTTGAGTGGCTGGTTCCTCCATGGCTGACAGATCCGACGGTGTAGTCCTACCAGTTAGCTCTTCACAAGCCGGTGGCAATGTCGGTCGCTTCGGTGGAGCTTTAGCGTGTATGCTCAAGTTAGCATTAGATGTTGAAGCTGTGGCCGTTTCTCCTTCTTCATCCCCAGGGCCAGCACACATCTCATCACAATCCTCCTCTCTGTCTTTGGACAAGGCCTGGTCCAAACTTTCATTATTTTCACTGACTTCCAGACGTGGCTTTTTAAGAAAGCGGGACAATGTTAGCTGTTTAGCCATCGTAGCGCGCACACTGAACACTTGACAGACACTTGACACTGACACTTGACACTTGACACTGGTCACTGAAGAAATACGCTCCTCAATGTGAATCAAGTATTTTTAATGACAAAGATTAACTACTGCCACCTGGTGGACGGCGGTATACCCTTCAGTCACGGTCAACTGAACAATCAGAGTACGGTAAACGTAAAGAGGAAGCCATGTAAACGTAAGAGAGGAAGTTGAATATAATTAGTATTAATACATACTTTTAATCATTTCCAAGACAAAACTATTCACATTACAGTTAGTTAGTGAAAATTAAACTTTAAAAATATTTTATTATAAAAAAAATATGTATTTTTATGAATCTGACTGGGTGGGCCAGCTGTCAATCTGGGTGGGGCAATTGAATCAGACGCGCCTCTTGAACTCACACTTACAAATGTCCGCAGGTTAGAACAGCAGTACGATGGCGCAGGTCCGCTCTACAATGTAGTCTAATTAACGGTCATTTAGAACACCTGTGCGGCGGAGTGATACATATAGTTAAAAGTCCCAGTGCTGTTATACTGTATATCGTTACTCATGGAATGCCTCTTGTCCAATCAAATTACTTGGTCGGAACTAACTGTTGTATAAGAAGAATGGAAGCACGTTGTACAACAATTTAGATCTGTAGGTTCACAGGTGGGTGTGGCTTATTCAGAATAAATAAGAACGATATTCCATTTGTTCATTTGCTTCTTTAATGAAATGACTCTGCAAAATGACAATAATCAAACAAGTCCTGAGCAGGGCGAATGCAGGTGTACACATTATAACAGTAGTCTATCCAATTCCGTTTCCGGTGCGTGCACCTAAATATATGACCGTAGTGCAATATTCCCTATCTCCCCCCGAGCCTTTAACATGACAACAATAAAGGCTGAAACAACAACAAGCCTATAAGAAGAGAATAACTCAAGTGTCCGTACAAATCACGAATCAACAAGCAAAGTGCACAACACAACACAACGCCCATATAACCTAGTAATGTCAACCCATGGAAAAGTCTCTGTGCCAGGCAGGCACGCAGGTCGCCCTAGCGGACCGGCGTAGGCCTGACGGCGGCGGCGGCAGCGACGTGACCGGGACTGGCGGGGAAGAGGCCACTGTGGCCCCAGGGGCCGGCAGCGACATCTGGGGGACGGCACACCCTGGCGAGTCTCGAGCTGGTGTCACAGGCGAGGCGGATGTGGGGTGTGTCCCACGCCGGGGAGAGCCCGCTGATGGCAGCGCCAGCGGCGGGGCGGACCCAGGCTCCGATACGGGTATTCCAGGGCCGCTTGTGGGGTCAGGCAGCCGCGGCGCAACAATAGGCGCCGGCCTGGCGATGCGGATCGCCAGATCATCATAGATCGATCGGGGCGGAAGCTGGTCATTGCGAACCGGGTAGAACTTGCGCAGGAAACTCCTGTTCCGAAGTGTGATCCTGCCCGAGCCGTCAATCTTGATCACGTATTGATCGTGCTGACGCACCTCCACGACGCAGCCCGTCCTGTCCCATTTGTTGGGGTGGGGTCCTGTCTGGTTCTGTACACGGACCAAATCCCCAACTACGAGCGGCGGAAGGCGTTTAGTGTGCTCCGCCCAGGTGCCCGCTGTGCGGATATGGCGTTTGCGGAGGGCCTCCTCCCTCGCTGTCAGTGTCTCACGCCAAGTTTCATGAGGCCTGTATTTTCCGGGGGCGATCGGGATGAAATCGCGTATCGGGCGGCCGAACACACACATCGCTGGGGAAATCTTGGTGTCCGGGTCAGGCGTGTTGCGGTACTGCAGTATCGCCCTCTGCACGGCGTCAGTGTCGAGTTCACCCTTCGGGCCAGTGTTGTCAGTGATCAGCCGTTTCATCGTTTTCACTCCTATCTCTGCACGGCAGTTGCTGTGGGGGAAAGCCACTGATGAGAGGCGATGGTGGACCCCCCATCTGCGCAGGAAAGACCTGGTCTCGGCGGAGGTGAACTCAGGCCCCCCGTCCGATGAGAGCTCCTCAGGTGTCCCGTATGTCACGAAGGCGCGACGTAAGTGGCTTATCAGGTCGAGAGCGCCACCCGATGACCTCGAGACGATCGGCCAGTTCGAGTAACGGTCCACCGTCACAAGGTAGTGTACACCTCTGTGCATGAAAAAGTCTGAGCACACCGCCTGGAAGGGGTAAACGGCCGGGATGGGCGGGGTCGGCGGTGCCCCAGGTTGTGAAGGCGCCATCCGGTGGCAGTGCTCGCAGTTGTTCCGAGCGGCGCTGATGTCGGCTGACATGCCTGGCCAGAACACAGAGGACTCCGCGCGGGCGGTCATCATCGAGACGCCCTGGTGGGCAGCGTGTAGGGCACTCAGTACCTCAACGCGGAGTGAGGGCGGTATGACCACCCTGTCCTTGAACAAGACCACCCCGTCAGTGGATGTAATGTGGTCACGGTATTGGTGGAAGCCACGAATTGTCACAGGCATCCCGATCCTTGACTCGGGAAAGCCGTCCACCGCCATCTCCTCCAACGTACGCATATCGCTGTCACTGCTGGTGGCATCCCTGACACGGTCCCATGTCACTGATCGCAATGACTCCAGCCCCGCGGCGCACCATGCCAGGTCACCATCCTCGATGTCGTCGCTGTCCTCCGGCTCAGTTTGGCGTAGGAGAGACAGGATGTCAGTGTGCGTGCTGGGCGAGAGGTAGGTCACCGCGGCAGCGCTGTCGTCCGGAAGGTTCATGAGCGGTGGTCGAGAGGTGCCGACCGGCCTGCGTGACATGGCATCCGCCGCCTTGTTCTTCATGCCCGGGACATGTACGATGCGGAAGCGATAACGCAGGGTCTTCTCCTTGAGGTTCCTGAGGCGGGGGTTGGGTACGTCGTCGAGTGCTCTGTCTGTAAGGAGTTTCAGCAGCGGCTTGTGGTCAACCGCTATGATCAAGTCCTTGCAGCCCAGCACAAAGTAGCGCGCCTTGTCCAAGGCGTCTGCGACTGCGAGGGCCTCACCCTCTACAGGTGCGTATCTGGATTCCGCTGCATGCGTGAACCTGCTGCCGACCAGGGTTATCTTCCATCCATCAGTGCAGCAGAAGGGCCTGACTGGCATGCACCGGCAGTGCTTCTGAAACAACCAGAACCCAATGCCCTCCTTCGACCAGTCTGTGGCGAGGCACGTCGGCTTGGCCTTATCAAAGATGCGCACACCACGCTCGATCTCCTGGACGATCGTGTCCTTCGACTCGCAGAATATGTCCTCCAACTCCGGGGACCATTCGAAGCGTGCCCCACTCTGCAGGAGCTTCCGGAACGGCTGCATACGTTCAGCCATACTGAAGGCGTAGGCCACTTGGTTGACCAGTCCAAACCATGACCTGATGTCAGTGATATTGCGTGGACGTGGGAAGTCGTGGATCGCCTCCAGATAGCGGCTGCATGGCCGTACGTCGTTCATGGTGATCGTGAAGCCTGCAAAGTCCACCGTGGATGCGCCGAAGACGAACTTCTCCGGGTTGAGGATGATTCCGTTCCGGCCGCATACATCCAGCCATTGTATTGCCTGGAAGTAACTCTCCTCGATCGTGTCAGCCCACAGCAGTGTGTCATCCACGCATTTGGTCTTGCTGCCGATGTCTGCAACCACTTCGTCGTACCTTCGTGAGTAACCGTCTCCCGACGCCATATACCCTTGCGGGGCTGAACGGTACCGGTAGCGCCCCCATGGAGTGATGAATGTCGTCTTGTGGCGGTCATCGTCGTGCAGTGGGACGCTGTGATAACCGTTCCACGCGTCGAACACAGTCTTGCGTTTCCCGCTGGGTACACGTCTCGCCTGGTGGAAAGGGGACTGTGTGTGGTGGGTTTCGCGGAACGCATGCTTGTTGAGTGCTTGGAAGTCGACTGTGCGGCGTGGTTTGCCGTTCTTCTTGGCACAGATCACCATGCGGTGACACCACGTCACCGGTGTACCGACGGGTACCTCCTCTAACACGCCAAGGCGAACGTCCTGGTCGAGGCCTGCCTTCACCTCATCCTGCCAGTGTATGGCCACGGGGATGGGGGTGTGATGGGCAACTGGTGTCGCATTCTCATCAAGCATGAGACGGAGCGCGGGCCTGACATCCTTGGTAGGGGCTGGTGGGGGCACGTATTGAATGTGCTCTGGGTGTACGTTTTGAGTAAGTGCTCGCGTAGAGCTTCCCTGTTAGCTTCGGTCGCCGGCATGGGGAGCGTGGTTGATTTGGCTGGCGGCTCTGCACGCCGTGGGCAGTCACATAGTTCTGAGGCCGCCAGATTCACCTCCCCAAGTGTTGGGAACCTGTCCGAGATCATGCCCAGATCCACGCAGGCTGAGCGGGAGAGGAATATGCGGTCTGAAGTGTCCGTCACGTATGCAATTTGGCGTGTCTCCAACCTCCGAGCGTCGTTGCTGTCACCGGCGAACCTGACCACCGCGGCACCAAGAATTCGAATTCCCTCGTTGTTCGCCGCCCTCATGGTCATGGATACGGGAATGAGGTCCTCCGTACTCAACCCCATGTGTTGGGCGACCTTGATACCGATCAGGCAGCTCTGGCAGCCCGTGTCGGCCATGGCAGGCAGGGTCACTGCGCGGGTGCGTTTCAGGAGGTCAAATCCCAGTGCTCTGTAATCCTCACGTTCGACGGTGAGGGAGAGGTTGATGTAAGGCTGCGGGTTGGATGTACGCTTCATCCACTTGTCACACATATCGTCGTATAGGTGGTGAGCGAGGGGAAGTGTGCGTAGCTTGTCATCCGCGCTGGCCACGGTGAGCGTGCACAGCTCGACGAAGGCTGCCGCCTGCTTGTCGCCCACCACATCTGTCTTCTCAGGTGGGGGTTTGGCCGGCCGGCTACCCAGGCAGACCTTCTCAAGGTGATTCTGGCGGCTACATTTCCGGCATGTCTTGCCATAGCCGGGGCACTCGTCACGTCTGGTGCGCCATATGGGCGTTTTTCCGTGGCCCATCCCGCCGCAGTAAACGCATGCTCCGTCAGGCTTGGCCTTCGGTGTCTCCCACCTGGCAGCCCCTTTGGTGCGAAGGTCCTGCTGTTTCCCTCGCCTATATGAACTACTGATCATGTCTGTGCTCTGAGGGTCGAGTAGGGCGATGCTGAGCGTTTCCCGGACTCCTTGGCTTCGATATACTCTATCATGTCCTTTAATGGCATGTCCTGGTTCTTTTCGCCAAGCAGGTCGAGCTGTATTTCTTGGTCCGCGATGCCGCGGGCGATCACGTCACGTAGTATTTCCTCTGTGAAGTTGTTGATTTGATCACACCCCGCCTTAGTGCAGTCCATCTCATACTTGCATGTGTCTGCCTGCCCCTTCAAGCGGGCGTGGAATGATCGGATGGGCTCCTCATGTCCCTGTCGCATGTTAGATAGGGCCACCCGAGCCACCATGGTGTTTTCCGCACGGACGGCGAGCGCCTTCATGGCCACGAGGACCTCTCTCTCATCGCTGTCTACCAGGCTTCTGCCTGCAGCGCGAGTGAGGTCTTCCCTCAGATCCTCCTCGCAGCACTCTAGGAGCTGTGTGACGATGTCGGGTCCGACCAGCTTAGTGCCCCTCTTGTATTCACTCCAGCGGGTTACAAAGTATGACCAAGTCTCTGCCGTCCCGGCCAGTGCTATAGAGGGGCGCCTGAGTTTCTCCATTTTACTGTTACTGCTCGGCGCTCTGGGGACTGCAGTGTGTGTTGTTGCATGTATGTTCAGCATGGCCACTACCACTGCTGCCTCTTCATGTCTAGCTACATAGTCACAGCCCTCGATCGGGCAATCCACTATTACAGGTGCCATTAGTACAGCTACTCCCAAAAAATATTCTGTTAAATACCAGTTCTATTCTTTGACGAGATGTCCGTATTCAGATACCCGGGTAGCGTTATTTGCCGATGTCCGTGTCACCGTGTGAGTCGTTCGCGGATGCGTCTTCCTCTTTGTTGGTTTGTCTGCTTGACTGCATCACGTTGTTTGATTATAAATAAGAACGATATTCCATTTGTTCATTTGCTTCTTTAATGAAATGACTCTGCAAAATGACAATAATCAAACAAGTCCTGAGCAGGGCGAATGCAGGTGTACACATTATAACAGTAGTCTATCCAATTCCGTTTCCGGTGCGTGCACCTAAATATATGACCGTAGTGCAATATTCCCTACAGAAGAACAGCTTTTATGATGTCTGAAGAAACGGCAGGAATTCAGGAATACAATGGGATTGAATACAATTCTGAACTCTGTTACAAATATGTCATAGGTCTGCAATCACAGGTGTCTTTTCTAGACTGTCAATAGTTTCAGCTTTTTTTTCTTTTTGTGGGGGGGTTTCCATACTTTTCCTGGTGTGGAAATTGTCAATATTTTATACCAGACTTTTCCAGACTTTCCAGACCTGACAGATTTGAATTTAAATTATTTTCCACAATTATGTTTGGCAGAGACTTTCGGCTCTGGCAGAGACTTTATATTTTCTTGATGGCAAAATCTATATAATATTGATAATCTGACTCCAATGTAATTATCACTATGTGCAAAGAATTGTTAAGTATTTAGTGCAAGAAAGGTAGAGAGAATAGAGAGAGAGAGAGAGATGTATGGGGGGGGGGGGGGAATGACACATGCATGCTGCCTTCTCTATACTTCACTGCCGACTCTGTGTATCACAGTTCTCTACACTTTATATCTAACTCATTGTCCCGTAGCACATCACTGTGTACTCTATGATCTGGTTTCCTGGCCTACCTTAAACATTCTAAGACCCTCATCATTAGAAATGTCAGAAAGAACATGTATACCTTTATCACTCCATTGGGGATATGAAAAGGGAACTTTTACGGTTAGAAGAGCGAAATTGTGGAAGATAGGAGTATGGGTGTGCCACTTTAACTGAGAGTGAGTTGCCTTCTCGACAGCCAGCCATACTGATAAAAGAGAGGACATTATAGGGCCCAGCTTAGATTTGGGTAGATAGACCTGAGTACACTAAGTCCTGTAAGCGGTGAGGGGAAGCCAAATTTTCCTCTATCGCTCGCCATGAAACCGATGCATTACAATCTAACCAGGTTGATAAAGGGCGCAGCACATACGCCCAAAAATACATTTTAAAATTGGGGACAGCTAGACCTCCATCCTGTCTGCTGCGCTGTAGAGTGTATAGTTTTAAGCGAGGGCGCTTGCCTTTCCAAATAAATGTTGATATAAGACTATGGATCTTGTCCAAGTAACTCTTGGGAGGTGAGATTGGCAACATATTGGAATAAAAATTTACCCTGGGAAGAACATCCATTTTGACAATGGAGACACGTGCTTGTAGGGAGTGTGGATGAAGTGACCATCTATTCATGTCTGCCTCCACTCTGCTTAAGATGCCTTGGAAGTTTTTGGTTACAACTGAATACAGAGAGGGAAAGATATCTACCCCGAGGTATTTAAAAGACTTAACGACTGGAATGTGAGATGGTAGGGTAGATGGATCAAGAGAAGTACTGAGAGACATTAATGAAGACTTGGACCAATTGATCTTGTAGCCTGACAGAGTGCCAAACTCTTCAAAAGTGTCCAACACTCTGGGAATGGATGCTGCAGCCTTATCCATATATAACAGAATATCGTCGGCGAATAATGAAATGTGGTGTGATGTATTACAAAACTTGATAGAGGAGATAAGAGGGTGTTGCCGAATCTTTTGAGCTAATGGCTCGAGTGAGAGACAGAATAGGATTGGCAAGAGCGGACATCCCTGCCTAGAGCCCCTTGACATTTTAAAAGAAGGTGACATTATATTTCCTGTAGTGACCATAGCTGAGGGGTTTGAATACAAAACTTTGATCAATTTAGTGAAGTCTGAACCTAAGCCAAATTTGTCTAGTACCAGCCACAGATAGTCCCATTCCAGCCTGTCAAAAGCTTTTTCAGCGTCAGTCTAATGATAGGACTGCACATGGAGACTTAATATCCTGAGAGAAGTGGAGTACATGGAGCAATCTACGAATATCGTCCGCAGCTTGGCAAGTTTTTATGAAGCCTGTTTGGTCATGATGAACGAGTTTGGTCATATGCACGTCAAGTCTAGAGGCCAGCACCGTGGCATAAATCTTTACATCGGCATTCAATATTGATAATGCTCTGTAGCTGCTACAGAGGGTGGGGTCCTTGTTAGGTTTTTAAAGGAGAGATAGAATGGCAGAGTTGGCATCCCTATTGAAACACCCTTTCTCAACAGAAGTAGTAATCATGTCTAACATGAATTGGCCTAACACATCCCAGAAGGTAAGGTAGAATTCAGGAGGGATGCCATCCCAACCCGGCAATTTACCCTTCTTCATCTTTTGAATAGCGTTTATCAGTTCCTCCAGGGATATTGGAGTCTGCAGCTGGTCAGGTTCGTCCTTATTCAGGGAGGGAAGATCTAGGCTCTGCAAAACAGTTTTACAATTGTCCCTGTCTAGAATGACCTCAGAAGAATATAGCTTACAATAGAAGTTACGGAATTCAGAGTTAATTGCTTTGGGGTCGGAGATGGTATCATGAGAATCACTAGGCTTGATAGTTGATATGGTGGATTTTTCGTCGTGTTTCAGTCTAAGGGCTAGGAGGTGGCTTGGTCTGGGGCCGTTAAAATAATAATTTTGTCTAGTCTTATGGATTAAGAATTCAGCTCGTCGTCTAAGAAGAGAGTTAAGTCCTAATTTGGTAATACGGATATTCCGGTCCCTAGTTTCAGAGAAAGATATCTGCTGCTGTTTTTCCAGTGTTGCAAGATCGGATTCCATCTCATCAATTCTGCCCAACCGAGTCTTGTTAAGGTGGGATGAAAAAGATATTGAAACGTTCCTGATACACCCTTTCAACGCATACCAAAAGATACGAGGGTCATCAACACTACCAACATTCTCAGATACAAATTTATCAAGCTCGCTCCTAAAATAAGTACAATAATCAATATTTTTCAGAAGGGTTGTATTGAAGCGCCAGCGTGATGCTTTAGTTGGTGTATTAGCTAAAGTCAATGTGACCATAGTGACACAGTGATCAGAAAGTGGACAAGGAAACATTAATGCATCATGTAATTCAGAAATGGATGGAGAAATGAAAATGTAATCTATACGCGAGTATGTTTTATGTCTGTTGGAAAAGAAGCTGTATTGTTTAACCGAGGGGTTAATAACTCTGAATGTGTCCAGGAGGTTAAAGTCTGATATAAAACGTGACAGAAAGGCCGATGCTGAATTTGGGGAGTGAGAATGTTGGTCCTGAGGATGTGAGCGATCTAAGGCAGGGTCCAAGGTCGCATTCATGTCCCCACCCATGATCAAAGCATAATCTTGCAACTCTGACATTATCACTGACAGTTGTTGGAAAAACTCTTTGTCAAAAGGGTTGGGGGCATAAACAGACAAGAACGCCAGCTTTCGCCCAGCAATAATGGTTTTGATCAGTGAGACCCACCCATCAGCACTGCCAGACTTCTCCAGGACATTTATAGATAGGGAGCTTTTTGTTACAATAAGAGAACCACGGGATTTGGAATTATATGAAGCCGACGCTGCTATACAGTAGTGTCTGTTAGCAAAACGACGTACATCAGCTGCTTTAAGATGTGACTCCTGTACAAATGCTATATCAAACTTCTTCCTATAGAGGTAATCTAGACCAGGGTTTCCGTTAGAAAAATTTGCCGCCGGACATGGTGTCCGGGAAGATTTCGAATTACCGGACAAACGTGATATATTCCGGTCATCATATTAAAATATAATAAAACAATTTTTTTTCAAAATCATATTTTTTTTTCTCCAAATCTAATATAGCTGTTTGTCGCGGTGATTACTGTTGTGTAGCGGCCTATATATGCCATTTAATGTCTATTTCTCATCCGATACGATTAGATGCGAGCTATATAATATATAATAATATAACATGATTCGCATGCGCGCTATGCCATTATGTCCAGCGCTGAACGGGCGCCTCACTGGGAACTGAACAGACAGCATCGATCAATGAACGGACTCCACATTACGTTAACTGAAGTTTGTTAAATTGTTTGGGATTAATGTGAGTTTTCTATTTTCTCTTTCCAGTTTTACCCTTTTTTTTATCAATAAAACAACGTCATTTCTATAACCAGGGGGGTATTCCATCAACATCGCTAAAAGAAAATCCAGGTTTAGTCTGACAAAGTCTCGCGAGGGTTCCTAAAAATATACAGGCATATTCCGATAAATCTCGCGAGAGTTATCAAAAATAAGCCAGGATTTTCCTTTAGCGACGTTGATGGAATACCCCCCAGGTCTCGCTGGTTGGGAAGGCATTTCGTTTAGCTGCCTGTCAAATCATACTTAATCGGACTCGGGAGTATGACAATGAGGAGAACATAACTGTTTTTGTATGTCGTCCTGAAGACCGGCTGTTAGATCATATCGCTGAAGTTTGTCTCCATAGTGTAAATGTTGTCCGTTTCGTTTGTTATCCGCTCCACTTCGGGACACCATTTTCAGCTGAGCACCAAACACACACACACAACACTGCCCGAGAGAGAAGGACCCGCCCCCTTTAGTTAGCCTATAGGCTATAGGCTAACTAAAGGGGGCAGGTCCTTCTCTCTCGGGCAGGCTAACTAAAGGGGGCGGGTCCTTCTCTCTCGGGCAGGCTAACTAAAGGGGGCGGGTCCTTCTCTCTCGGGCAGTGTTGTGCGTGTATGAGTGTGTGTGTGTTTGGTGCTCAGCTGAAAATGGTGGCCCGAAGCCAAATTGTGCTTAGAGGGAATTATTTTCACCGGACATTATGTCCGACGAGTTTTCAATTTGTCGGACTTCAACACATTTTACCGGACAAAGACCGGTAATTACCGGTTAACGGAAACCCTGATCTAGACATGCCGCACGTTTGATCGGGCCATTTAAACCATTCACATTCCAGCTGGCTATTTGAAGAGTTGTCATACTAGATGAGAGTTGGGCTGTGTAGAAAGAGGGGCAACAGTAGGAATTACCCACTCCCTAGAAATGACCAACAGGAGTAGACCTGTGGGTCCGGTAAACAAAGACAGTACATTGTAATGACCATCAATATAGTGAGAACAAGAAGAACTATAACACCCCCCACCCATATCGCCAAAATACCCAGAAATGCCACCAAATAACGTGTGACAAGAAAAATAAAAAATAAAATAAACAGACATATTCCCCATATCCCCAAAAAACATTAGACACCTGACGCTGAGAACGGGGGCTATAAACACAGTCACCTAGCCCGTTCCCTTAACCAAAACAGTACATAGGCAGTATTGGGTAACTATCCCATAAAAAGAAAAAACTATATTATTCTGATGCATACTTTTCTATGATAGGCTTAATAATTGCTGTATTTTCGGTCCTTTAAATCACCATCAAGTAGGCTATATTGGCCTAATGGTAATGTTAACTCAGCAACCTAATCAGGGATTTGAAACATAAGCAATTTTAACACTACCCTTTCGTATGTCCTGACATGTGGCAGTTAGTGAAATAAAATAAAATAAAAAAGGATAACTAGCCTAATTAAATAGAAATGACCAAGCGCTCAGTGGTTTAACACCAACCATCCAACCTGTACTCCTGCGTGTGCGAGAACGATCACCAAATTGCGTTCAGTCCCCAGCCTTCAATGGCTTCTGTGCGTTGAGGAAGTCCTCTGCTTCGGCATGCGAGTCGAAGACACGCTGATGGGAACCGTGGATCACTTTAAGCCTGGCCGGATAAAGGAGGAAAGATTGGAACCCTCGCCTCTTCGCGATGTCCATGGCAGTAGAGAAGAGTCGGCGCCGAGCGATGGTGTGTTGGCTGTAGTCAGCGGAGAAGCGGATGCTCCTCTCGCCGAGGTTGAGCGGTGTCAGCCGGGCAGCTTTGAGGATCCTGTCGCGGTCTGTGAATCGTAACATCTTGCAAATGAGGGTCTGTGAGCCATTGGCATTGGCATTACGGGGAAGAGGGAGACGATGTGCCCTCATGACTTCTAACGTCTCTCCGCTCAAGTTGGGGAACCATTTGGGAAGATTGGAGGAGATGTATTGGACCGTGTTGGAACCCTCGTTTCCCTCAGGTATTCCCATAATGCGTATGTTGTCACGTCGGCTACGATCCTCTAAATCAGCTAGCTTAGCTTCGAGGTTAGCCTTGTTATCAACTGTAGTTTCCTCAGCTTTCTCCATCTTTTTACGAAAGTTCAGTGCATTCACCGCGGAGTTTCTGCACGTCTTTTGTACAGTTAGCTAGGTCGGTCTTGATTGCATCAAGTTTGCCGTTCATACCAGAGAATTGGTTTTCAATGAAAAGACGTTGGTCCTCCCTCCATAGCCTTACTCAGCATGTTCGCTAGCTCGTTTGTCTCCACTTCGTCTTGAGAAGATTCTGGGTCAGGAAAGGATGGCTTGGACTTTCTTGTGTGCGGCATTTTGAGCTATCAGTTGTTAAATAACATTTACTGTATCAGAATTATTAAATCAAAGTTTACTATGAGTAGTTTCAAAAGAAATAAGGGAAATAGGGCAGGAGCGAGCGCGCTAAGCAGCCATCTCTTCTGCAGGTCACGTGACTCTTCAAGCCGCTCTACTATTAAAGTAATTTACTATAACAATGGTTGTGGCGCATACTTACGCCAAATTTGAGTTGTTCCCTTCGGTTCACGCGAGTCCACTATCGGCGATCGTTATATAGAACACCTCTGCCACGTGACACTCCGTCCAAAACATGTGGACACACATGCGCTCAAATAAGGTATTTTACTTCACTAACTTTCTAAACATGGACATGTTTCATATGTGCTGCACATATATGCTCACATATATCTGACAACCGCAAACATTATTTTACACATGAACTACGCCAGCTAACTGTCAACAGTCTCTCCAAGTATATCCAGCTGCATCCGACACGCGCTTCACCCGGACGCATGAAGACCATATTTGGTTCGAGCGCGTGATCATACCGCGCCTGCATATTTGGTTCGGACTACGTCATCGCCTTACTACGGCCCATATATATTTGGTCACAGACAGAATTTGTGTTATTTTAGCTGTTTACCAAAACATCTTAGTTACAGTCACACACAAGTGTGGCCATCTCAAAGGTATCACCAAATGAATCGGCATACCTAACTTGTGCTAAGCCGCTCTACAATTTTTTTTTTGTAATCAATTATTTATTGCAAAACAGTACACATGAAAAACTCACATTATTACACCAAACAAAAGAAGTGTCTGTCCTGATTTTTTTTCTTCCCTTATCTTACACCCCCCCCCCCCACTATAAACACATGAGTAACCCCCCCCCCCCCCCCCATGGCGATAACATCCCTTCCACCCCCCCCCCCATAGTTCTTCATTACACTATATTTGGTATATCATACAATCATAATAATACAACAATTACAGGTTAACTTCACATACAACACAGCCTACAAACACAGTCACTCCATCAACTCTTTTATCTTATGTATTGCAGATGTCCATGTTTGAATTGTCCTTTCTTTAGCTCCATGTATTCTGGCTATAGATTGTTCCATGTATAGTATGTCCAGGAAAGACAGCAGCCATTGTTAACGCGTAAGAGTATGTGGAGGATTCCATCGTAATGCTAACATCTTTTTGGCTGCGGTAAGACCAGCAAATAAAACACGAAACATGGAAGCTGACAGATCCAATGATGAAGTATCATTCAAGATCAAAAATCTCGGACAACAAGGTATATGGATCCCCAATAGGTTAGATAAAGTGGAAGATATTAGTTTCCAAAATGCCGCCACCCCAGGACATTCCCAGTACATGTGTAAAAAGGAGCCCACATGACCGAGTGAACACAGATCACAAATTGAGGAGGGTATGATTTTCATGAGGTGGCGTCTTCTCGGAGTGAGGTATAACCTGTGTAAGAAGTTAAAGTGAATAAGCTTATGATTAGGATTTTTAGATGTGATATCCAGATTGTCCCAAACAGTCATCCAATCAATATCCCCATCAGAAAAATCAAGGTCTCTCCCATACCTGGTGAACAGCAAGAGGTTTACAGGAAGCTTCTAGTAAATGAGTGTATAATTTAGAGACTAAACCCCTTGTCTGTACTCCCACATCTAACATCGTGTGAAGCTCATGGGTATATAGAGATTGTCCCCAGGGAACACCATATGCACGCATGGAAGATCTAAGTTGCAGGTAAAGAAAAAATGAGAACTTTTCCAGTTAGAAGAGCGAAATTGTGGAAGATAGGAGTATGGGTGTGCCACTTTAACTGAGAGTGAGTTGCCTTCTCGACAGCCAGCCATACTGATAAAAGAGAGGACATTATAGGGCCCAGCTTAGATTTGGGTAGATAGACCTGAGTACACTAAGTCCTGTAAGCGGTGAGGGGAAGCCAAATGTCCCTCTATCGCTCGCCATGAAACCGATGCATTACAATCTAACCAGGTTGATAAAGGGCGCAGCACATACGCCCAAAAATACATTTTAAAATTGGGGACAGCTAGACCTCCATCCTGTCTGCTGCGCTGTAGAGTGGATAGTTTTAAGCGAGGGCGCTTGCCTTTCCAAATAAATGTTGATATAAGACTATGGATCTTGTCCAAGTAACTCTTGGGAGGTGAGATTGGCAACATATTGGAATAAAAATTTACCCTGGGAAGAACATCCATTTTGACAATGGAGACACGTGCTTGTAGGGAGTGTGGATGAAGTGACCATCTATTCATGTCTGCCTCCACTCTGCTTAAGATGCCTTGGAAGTTTTTGGTTACAACTGAATACAGAGAGGGAAAGATATCTACCCCGAGGTATTTAAAAGACTTAACGACTGGAATGTGAGATGGTAGGGTAGATGGATCAAGAGAAGTACTGAGAGACATTAACACTTGGACCGCCACGGGATCGCCATTCATTCCACCGCAATCAGGTGTGAAACAGCACCAGCAGATTTTAACATGGAGAAGAGTGTACTGTTGGACAAGGATCGCTGGAGGGCGATGTCACACAGGGCCGTCTGCCAGGCTCCGACGCCTTTTTCCCAGAATGCATTTCGCACCGGCGAGCAGACGGCGATTTGAATCCTCCATTTAAAAAAAAAAAAAAACTGTAATTTTGCCTTTACAAGGGTTAACATGTCATTTTATGAAGTTTTAATGTTTTCAGGTGAGAAAGTACCAATATATATTCCCAAAATGTGTCCAGTTTATCAAAATAACCCGTTTATATATCTCCTCTGACGATTTTTCTGTCTGAGTTCGCTAGCATGCGTTCGTAAATTCGCCCTGGAAATCTGGTCAGCACCCATGGAATGCCTCTTGTCCAATCAAATTACCTGGTCCCTTTATGACGTTGAACCCGGTGTGCGCTCCGGCACTCTCATAGCGAATTTACGAACGCACCCTGCGGTTTCACTTTCATTCATAAAATTCCCCCCGTCTGTGTTGAAGCACTTCTGACTATAGCGTCTTACATAGCTGTAAATAGTGTTATTTTATTTATTATTACCAAGGCTACAGAAACATGTTCACACAATGACAAACAATGGCAATCTAATGTTCGAAAACTATTATTATCAATATATTGATACATCTTCTCCTTTCTTTCCTGTCTGTCTTCACTATAGGCCTATCTGTCCAAAAATAAAAGTTGAAACAAACTAAATAATTACACTCATTGGCTACTACAATGTTGCCAAAATCAACGATCTAATGTTCGAAAACTCAAATATTAATCTGTAGGCTACAACCGTCTTGCCTGTTGTCTATTACAGTTTTTCTCAATTGCTTTGGTGCATTTCTCTGATCAGAATTGAAATTCTCATAACTGTTAGTTCAACCTCCACAACATTTAGTCATTTGTGCACATCATAGTAGCAGTTTCTCATTCCTTCAAACCAATTGCAAATGCTTTTGGACATGCATCAATTGCTGTCATACAATTCTCTTCTGTTTTATAACATTATCTTTGCTTATGTCATGTCAAGTCAAAATGAACTATACTTTTGGATGCTGAATAGTCATTCCCTATAAAACTAATAGTCCTCATTTCATTGCTTGAGTCATTACATCCAAAAATGTTGAACAAGTTGTCAAAATCTGTCAAGCAAATTGTATACATTTCTTTATCATTTTTCCTGAAAATTGAAACAATTGAAACAAATTGAACAATTTCTCTCAGGTGAACCTCAGCTTTCACTGATGAGGAGGAGTGTGTGAAGCATTCATTGTAACCAATGATAAGCCACTTCTCCACAGTCACTCAGAGCTGAATCCCATGAACCCTCAATTGGCAAGCATATATGAACCGAGCAGGACATAGTGTGTACCATTTCAACAATACTGTGACACAGAAATGGAAGGTCAGCATCGTGGAAGAGGGGCGAGGATGCGGGGAGGAAGGGGAAGGGGAAGGGGAAGGGGAAGGGGAAGGGGAAGGGGACAAAACAGGGGAAGAGGAAGAAGAGGCCAAGTACATTGGCAGATTTCAGATGAAATTAGGGCTACAATTGTGGACCATGTAGTCAATCACGGCCTCACAATGGCTGAGGCTGGTCGAAGGGTGCAGCCAAATGTTGGGAGAACCACTGTGAATTCAATTATTCAAACATTTCGTCGGGAGAACAGGTGTGTATATTGGACAGTAATTCAGCACTAAACTATCTGCACTGCACTACTGTCATTGTGTCATACATGAAGCTTACAGTGGGACAAGAACTTGTCGTCACTTTTTACATTTTACATTTAGATTTACAGATTTACTGCAGCACAGATTTACTGTATTGTAGTGTAAAGTAGTGTTACAGTAAATATTTGCAATATTTACAGTATGGTACTGTACTGCAGCATTTTACAAGTGGGAAGCACAGTTATTGTACACTACAGTAATATGGGTTAAAGCAGTATATCTCATGTTTACTGTACATTACTCTAATTTTACTCTGCACCACATAGGATTGCAAGACAACCTCACAGAGGTGGAAGAGGGCCCATTTTTACTCCGCAACAAGAGGAAGCCATTTGTGCAATGGTGATTGCAAACAATGCCATAAGGTTGAGAGAGATCCAGAGCGCTGTTATAGAGGATGACAATATCTTTGGCAATATTGAATCCGTTTCAATCTCTACAATTGACAGAGTGCTTAGGAGAAATGAAATGCGCATGAAACAACTGTATAATGTGCCATCAGCATGTTAAATGTGCAACAAGAGGAGAAAAAACACTGGACAAGGTATACACCAACATCAAACGTGCTTACAAGGCTAGTCCGCTAGCTCATCTAGGCATGTCTGACCATGTGTCAATCCTCCTGATCCCAGCATACACTACCATGGGGAAAAGTGCTCCCATCACCACTAAGACTGTCAGAACCTGGCCAGAAGGGTCCGCTCCACTGCAGATCTGCCTAAATGACACCCCATGGCAGGAATATGAGCATGAGGACCTGGAACAGTACACATCGTCGGTTCTGAACCACATAGTGAACTGCACCAACTCAGTCACCGTGGACAAACGGGTCCGGGTCTACCCCAACACGAAGCCATGGATGACTGGGAAGGTCCAAAAACTGATCAACGAGAGGGACAACGCCTTCTTCGCAGGGAAGAGCACACCGCTGTACAGCACCACCAGGGCTAACCTAAAGCGCGGAATCAAAGCGGCCAAGGCAGACCACAGAGAGAAGATTGAGGAATGCTTCCTGAGCAACGACTCCAGGCGGATGTGGCAGGGGGTTCAGCACATGACAAACTTCAGAGCCAACAGGCTCACAGCCGCAGAGGACGACCCCCTGCTGGCGGGAAAGCTGAACACCTTCTACGCCCGGTTCGACGAGGGGCGAACGGAGGTAACCGCAACACAAACACCACTCTCTCCAGCTCTTTCTGGTACCCCAACAATTATTTGGGGCTCTTAGTCTCCAACTGGTTGGCCATCCCTGGAGCCTCATTTATAAAAAGGTACTTGAACGTCATCTTTGACTTTCACGTAAGCACATTTTTCTAAACGGACATAAGCATTATATATAAAACGAGCTGCGCTTGTTTAACATTGCGTACGTACCAAATATACTTTAAATTGAACGCAGGTGAATAGCGGCTCACAGAAAAGCGGCTGAATTAAGCCAAGTGCTAAAATATAGGGTAGGCGTTCGTCTGGAAGCGGGAGAGGGCAGAGAAGGGTGATTTAACGTTTGATTACTAACCAGGCAAATGCTTGTACTCAAGTTGTAAAAGAAAATCATTTCTTAACTCATTTTCTGTTAATTTTATTACGAGCCACATTCACTTCGCATGAATTACAGTATAGGCAGTGCGGCTCACATGCCTGTAATAACTCCGCATAACCAGTAGGTAATACCCGACGTAGAACTACGGTAGTTTCCAGAGCAGTGGTATGGTTACTCTCCTGTGTGTGTTCTATGATGCTTCTTTAGGGATTCTGCTGTATTGAACCTAAACTACCGTCACTAAAACTCTGGTGTGTATTTTCTGATGCCTCTTCAGACTTCCTGATTGATTGAAACTCTTCCCGCATTGGGAGCAGTGGTATGGTTTCTCTCCTGTGTGTGTTCTCTGATGATTCTTAAGATTTTCTGCTTGATTGAAACTCTTATCACATTGGGAGCAGTGGTATGGTTTCTCTCCAGTGTGTATTCTCTGATGAATCTTTAGATTTCCTGCTGTATTGAACCTCTTCCCACACTGGGAGCAGTGGTATGGTTTCTCTCCTGTGTGTGTTCTCTGATGAATCTTAAGATGTTCTGCTTTACTGAAACTCTTATCACACTGGGAGCAGTGGTATGGTTTCTCTCCTGTGTGTATTCTCTGATGAATCTTTAGGCCTCCTGCTGTATTGAACCTCTTCCCACACTGGGAGCAGTGGTATGGTTTCTCTCCTGTGTGTATTCTCTGATGAATCTTTAGATGTCCTCCTTGACCAAAACTCTTCCCACACAGTGGGCAGCGGTAGGTCTTCTCTCCGGCGTAAGTCTGTGGGTGTGTTTTAAGGTGATTCTTCCGCCTCGAGCTCCTGTGTTGTTGATGGTTTCCTGGTGTGGTGGAGCTGGGCTCGCTGTCTGAACCTGGGTTGGAGCTCTGCTGGTCTGTAAGAATAGGAACATATACAGGGTTACATAGGCACGTTTATTTGTATAGCACATTTTATACAACAAGGGCAATTCAAAGTGCTTTACATATAGCATTAGGATATTAAGAAAGATTTTTTTTTATAGAAATTAAATATCAACATTTAACAAGATAATAGGCAATGAATACAAATATATGAATTAAAGTGTTCTCTATCTAAGTATGTCTCTCAGAGAGATAAACCTCTGCACCTCCTACAAGCATCGTACCACCATACAGGATTACGGTCAGATTATCACAGGAGTGGCTGCACATATGATGCAGAAGAGGTTGATTATCATTATTAAAAAATAATAGTCATAAATATGCTAATATGTGAAAATTGATATACATTATATACTGTATCATAAATACACTTTATACACATTATATACTGCATCATAAATAAAATTGTATTTGTTCCATGAAAATCCGTTGAGGATTACAGACATAATCAAATGTAGGCTACTGCAAGTACATTGCTGCGATAGCTATAGCGAGACCTACTGTACAGTTTATCATTCATAACTGTCTGTACATAGACATATAATATCCTATCACTACTGCGTATGTAACTTGGGTAAACCCTGTTATAGAAATAGCTTTATACTAGGTAGATTTTAAAAATGTAAGGATACTGGGTGGTAGAACGTACTTATCTCGGAAAAGTCATGAAAGGAGGGTCCTGAAATTTTATTGACTTTAAAGGTAGAATTTATTTTTACTCGCTAGGTCAAATGACCCCATCCGTGGCTGTTCTAGTGTTAATGACCCCATGGCTGTTATAGTGTTAATGACCCCACCCCAGGGTTTCCGTTAGAACAATTTGCCGTCGGACATTGTGTCCGGGAAGATTTCGATTTACCGGACAAACGTGAATTATTCCGGTCATCATAAAATATAATATAGCTGTTTGTTGCGGTGATTACTGTTGTGTAGCGGCCTATATATGCCATTTAATGTCTATTTCTCATCCGATACGATTAGATGCGAGCTATATAATATATAATAATATAACATGATTTGACGCATGCGCGCTATGCCATTATGTCCAGCGCTGAACGGGCGCCTCACTGGGAACTGAACAGACAGCATCGATCAATGAACGGACTCCACATTACGTTAACTGAAGTTTGTTAAATTGTTTGGGATTAATGTGAGTTTTCTATTTTCTCTTTCCAGTTTTACCCTTTTTTTTAAATCAATAAAACAACGTCATTTCTATAACCAGGTCTCGCTGGTTGGGAAGGCATTTCGTTTAGCTCGGGAGTATGACAATGAGGAGAACATAACTGTTTATTGAGAAACAATTGATAGGCAGTCTGGGGATACGTATATAAAGAAATACCACAATGTCTAGATGTATAACATTTTATTGAACAGTAACAGTGCAAGCATGTAGGCTTCTGGCGTGACACGGCTAGCCTAATTTCCGTTCATATGCCTTTTATCAGATAAAATAAAATAGAATAAAACTCTTTGAAAATAAATAGGCTTTAAATTACCTTGCAATGCGTATGTATAGGCTAATTTCTGTTCGATGTTACAGCCTAGGCCAATCGCCTATGCCTTTTCTCAGATAGATAGGGGATAGCCTTAAATAAAATAGCCTAGAGTAAAAACTCTGAAAATAACAATGGCTGCTCATATAATTTAGCTACTTATTAGGCCTACGTCGCTTTTTGGCAGCATTGAAGCGTGCAGCTGCGGACTTGAAATCAAAGCTGCAAAGTGTCTCTCCGCAACTTGCATTAGCCGTGTGACCTTGCCCTCCCCAAGGCGACTTCGGTCCGCAGTTTTAATTCGGTTCTGCAGAGAGAATCCTCTCTCTGCAGGCACACTGGAGACGGGAATCAAGCAGGCTATCTTGGCCAGTGTGGCCCACTCTGGGTAAATTTCGCTGAAGTCTCGGATGAGGACTTTGCAGGCTGTTGAGAAACGCAAGCCCCCATAACCACGAAGCGCTGTCATCAGGGTTCGAGTTATGTGGGAGCCAATGGGAGCTGAGCTCCCATAGAGATGGTCTGAGGCTCTCTGAGCTCCCATGAAGGCAGTAAAATCAAAAATCTGTGGGGGTCGCTAATAATACATTACCACAACTATTATTTGATCAAAATGTCAATGTAATGAATATTATTTAATTTATATTATAAATATTGTAAAATAAACACGTTTTTCAAAAGAACTACGCGCACCATTAATCTCCTGTGAATGACAGTATGCCTTTGACTGCCTGCACTTCACCACTAAGACACCATGGGGCGCAGTAGAATATTGTGCAACAGCAAAAGGTTGATTAATCAGCTGTGCGGTAAACCGTTGGAACACACAGTGCACAGCTGATTAATCAATTAAACCAATAGAGTGAGACACCAGTTGCCTTTCAGGAAGTAGTGAGATCGTGCACCTAGCCTATTATTGAGAAGCAAACATTCATTCATTAGCTATACAGGAGTATATACATACAGTAGCTACCATGCCGCCCAAAAAAAGGCCACTGCTGCCGACCGGGTCATCAAGCCTAGAAAATGTCGGGTTTTTATCAAAGAAACCTGCTATGACACCTAACGTTAGCCCTGCTGCTACTACTGTTACTACTACTGCTGCTACTACTGAGGACTCTGCTACCTACTGAAAACAGACCACTCAGCCTACTGAAAACAGACCACTCAGCCTACTGAAAACAGACCACTCAGCCTACTGAAAACAGACCACTCAGCCTACTGAAAACAGACCACTCAGCCTACTGAAAACAGACCACTCAGCCTACTGAAAACAGACCAGTCAGCCTACTGAAAACAGACCACTTTGGTCTATCTTGTCTCCGTAAAGGTAAGGTGGCTTTTACTTTTTACTAACCTAGTGTACTAACCTAATGTATTTTTCGCTCCTTCTGTATAGCAAAAATAACAAAATTATTGGCCGAGATACATGTGTGACTATCGCTTTTATAGCTGTTGTTTCATGTGGGGCTGTTGATGTGGTGAAATGAGTAGCCTGCAGCTGTAGCGTCAGGATATGTTGGGATTTGAGGATGAGGATGATGTTTCTGTACCGGTACCGTTTTTAAAGTATCGATTTGTCACCGGTATCGAATAAAACCCAAACTGTACCCAACCCTAACTATATGTTTACATGCCAACTAATTAGCTAATTCATTTCTTTCATTTAGAGCTGAGGGGAGCAACAGAGAGACGGACAACAGGACAGCAACAGAGAGACAGACAACAGGACAGCAACAGAGAGACAGACAACAGGACAGTAACAGAGAGACAACGGGAGAGGAGAGCAATAGAGACAGAACTGAATGCACTGAACTTTTTTTTATTCTTTGCATTATTAACACTGTTGTGTTATTGTGTTATTAAAGTGTTTAAGTGTTTTATGGTAAAGCATTATGAGTGGTGTGTGTGTGCAGGGTGCTCGTGAGTTGTATATTTTGGGGAGGGGGGAAGCTTGTGTATGGGGGCGGGGGGTCCTCACACAAAGGAGTAGCCTAGGGCCACTGACCACCTTAATCCGCTACTGCCTATAGCTAATTAAAACTTGTCAGTCCCATCGCTGTGTGGGCATGATTCGCGCGTGCATGAGAACATTTCGCACTGTTATTTTGGAGACCCCCACAGAGTTCAGCTTATAACTCGAACCCTGGCTGTCATGACACCGATGGCATCTCGTTGCACGTTAGTTGCTCCTCTCGTGAATCCATTATTCCTCCCCGATGTTTCGCACGGTGAGCAGAACATTTTTCCGGCTTCCTCATCTAAACGCAGCCAGGGGAAACGTTTTTTTCCATTCAACTCTGAATCCACGAGACTTCTTGGCTGGAGGAGCCACGACGGCTTACTTTGTTTTGCCATCTTTCCATTAATTTAATCGCTCGCTATGGTGCACTTTGAGCTGCAACGTTTGCGTATTATTATGGTGGACGGGTTGGCAGGGTTGCCAGATAGGCATGGGTTACCGCCGAATGGGCTACTGGGTTTAAGCGGTAATAGACTGGTTAGGCTGTAATCCCATCTGGCATCAATCCCATGTGGCACCTGTGCGCTGTTTCGCATAGGCCGGCCTACACATTAGGAGTCATCATCATGCCGGTGTCAAATCATATCATAATAAAAGAAATACATAGCCTATATATTCGTCTTTTTTAAAATAGAAGGAATCAGAATGTGAACTTTAGCGAATTGTATTCAAAGGGAATTATTTTCACCGGACAATATGTCCGACGACTTTTCAATTTGTCGGACTTCAACAAATGTTACCGGACAAAGACCGGTAATTACCGGTTAACGGAAACCCAGCCCCACCCATGGCCGTTCTAGTGTTAATGACCCCACCTATGGCTGTTCTAGTGTTAATGACCCTACCCTTGGCTGTTCTAGTGTTAATGACCCAACCCATGGCTGTTCTAGTGTTAATGACCCCACCCGTGGCTGTTCTAGTGTTAATGACCCCACCCATGGCTATTCTAGTGTTAATGACCCCACCCATGGCTGTTCGGGTGTTAATAATCTCGTTCAAAGCTCTGAATAATTGTGTGACAGTAGAGTGCAGTAGAGAGCAGTAGAGGGCAGTAGAGAGCAGTAGAGAGCAGTAGAGGGCAGTAGAAAGCAGTAGAGTGCAGTAGAGAGCAGTAGAGAACAGCAGGGGGCAGTAGAGAGCAGTAGAGGGCAGTAGAGAGCAGTAGAGAACAGCAGGGGGCAGTAGAGAGCAGTAGGGGGCAGTAGATGACAGTAGAGAGCAGTAGAGAGCAGTAGAGTGCAGTAGAGAGCAGTAGAGAGCAGTAGAGAGCAGTAGGGGGCAGTAGACGACAGTAGAGAGCAGTAGGGGGCAGTAGAGAGCAGTAGAGTGCAGTAGAGAGCAGTAGAGTGCAGTAGAGAGCAGTAGAGAACAGCAGGGGGCAGTAGAGAGCAGTAGGGGGCAGTAGAGAGCAGTAGAGGGCAGTAGGGGGCAGTAGAGGACAGTAGAGAGCAGTAGAGGGCAGTAGAGAACAGCAGGGGGCAGTAGAAAGCAGTAGGGGGCAGTAGAGAGCAGTAGGGGGCAGTAGAGAGCAGTAGAGAGCAGTAGAGAGCAGTAGAGGGCAGTAGAGGGCAGTAGAGAACAGCAGGGGGCAGTAGAGAGCAGTAGGGGGCAGTAGAGGACAGTAGAGAGCAGTCGAGAGCAGTAGAGAGCAGTAGAGAGCAGTAGAGGGCAGTAGAGAGCAGTCGAGAGCAGTAGAGAGCAGTAGAGGGCAGTAGAGGGCAGTAGAGAGCAGTAGAGAGCAGTAGAGAGCAGTAGAGTGCAGTTGCTATTCCTAAAATTTATTTTCTATCATATTTCTCTCTTGTCTGTTTTTATTATGTTTTGTTCCCCAATTTTGTAAACTGTTTCACTTACTTTAGACAAATGTAGTAAGTCACTTTGGATAAACGTGTTTACATGTGGCTGTCCTGTAGTCCAGGACTGGGTTCGATTGGGGATAACGGTGTTTACATGTGGCTGTCCTGTTGTCCAGGACTGGGTTAGATTGGGGAACTAGCCCTGATATATCAACCCCACACAGCGGGAGAGAGCAGGACTGTCAGACGATTAGGGTTGGGTACCGAAAATCGGTACCGGTAGGTACCGGTTACTTTACATTCGGTATGTACCCGTACCGAATCGCAAAGGAGATTTCGGTTCCTCATTTCGGTACTTTTCTATCTCGCCGGTGTCAACTGGTGACTCGTGACGTCACATCGCCTGTTAAATTTCCACTCAGTTAAAGCAGCGAGTACGGAAGGATAACGAGAAGGTTGCTAATAGCAACTTCCGCTAGCGGGTTGGCGTAACGCGACGCTCGACTTATGGGTGCGTTCCGTAAATTCGTTCTGGAATTCTGATCACCACTCGTGGAATGCCTTCTGTCCAATCAAATGACTTGCTCCCCTTATGACGTCGGGCCTAGTGTGCGCTGCGACGCTCTCAGAGCGAGTTTACGAACGCAAGCCTTTGATTGGACAGTGCACTCCAGGATTCGACGCGTCTGTTGATGACGTTGTGCGGATGTGTGGCTGCGTCTCTGCGAGGTGGACAATATGATCGGGGATCTCTTGATATTCGGGTACTGTCCTTATCCTACTACTGTGTCTGAAAAATCAATCGTCATGTATCATGGACCAGAGAGGGGGAGGGGAGTTGTAGTAGCTGAGCGGCAACATAGTTTGGATTTTGACGAGGTGGAGGGCTCCAGTTCATCAGAGTTATATTTCCTCTTGGTCTTCTTGGTTCTGGGGGCTATGCAGGCCTCTTCACTAGATCCCTTTTCTAAGAATATTCTGATGTCCTTGAGGGGCTGCCGAACAAGTGTGTACTGTACTCGTATTCGACAACAGTACCAACGATAGGCACCCCCAGCTTAATGGAGTCCCCAAGGCTCAGGAGTTTTATTTTCATTTATTTTAATTTGAGTGTATATTTAACTAATATATATTGTGCCTCAGCAATAAAAAAGTGAAAAGCTGTTTAATGTTGTCGACCGTGTTATTATTATATATATATGTCATTTAAAAAAATCAAAAGTACCGAATTAAGTACCGTTTTGGTACCGGTACCGTTTTTAAAGTATCGGTTAGGTACCGGTACCGGATAAAACCCAAACGGTACCCAACCCTACAGACGATGCAGGTACTGACTGACTTACACTGCACTGGCAGCATTGGTTTTACAACAGTGCAATGACACTCACCAATAACAAAGACTTACCATCCATCTCACTGTCTTTCATCTCCACTCTTCCTCTGTCCTCTTGATTCACCATCACTCCCTCCTCCCTCCTTTGGTCTCCTCCATCCTCTTCTTTCACCATCACACCATTCTCCTCTACATCCTCTTCCTCCAGCTTCACTGCCACCATCTCTGGACCGCACTGTGGGCTTTTCAGGGCTGGAGAACCACAGCCAGATCTGGGGGACTCGGTGCATTCTGGTTCATACATGGTTACCATGGTTACATGAGCTGAAGAGGACCTGCGGCTGGAAACACTGGAGGCAGAAACAACGCAGGGTCGTTTAGACATGACAGACAAACAGTTCACTGAACTCCCATCTAGACTGACAGGACACGTCCTGCAAATGCAATAATAATATTACTGATTGCATTTGCTGTAATTTAAGGGTCTGGAAAGTAAACATTAAATGGTTCCAATTGTATTTTGTGTCCAGGAAAAATGTTAACACATGATAAACTATGAAAATAATCTTCTAGTTAGGCTCTACTTCCTGGTCAGACAGTTCTGAGGCTGTGTGGGCGTGGCCTTTGCACGCTTGACTGGCAGCTCCCTTCCAAGCCAGCTTGCTGCCTTATCATACATGACATTCATCTGTTAGACGTGCTTATAGTTCTGCCCTTTAACTACCAACTGTTTAATTACCAACTGCCCTTTAACTACCTACTGTTTAATTACCTACTGTTCAATTACCAACTGCCCTTTAATTACCTACTGTTTAATTACCAATTGCCATTTCATGTGTTAGGGTTAGCAGCATGTGTTAGCGTTAGCAGCATGTGTTAGGGGTTAGCAGCACGTGTTAGCGTTAGCCGCATGTGTGACTTACTGATCAGTTGTAGCACAACGGTGTTGGTCTGGTCTTCTAATTCGCTGCTGTATTTTCACAATATCCGCCGTGTTTAGTTTCTTCCCACACTGGACGTAGCACTGGCGCATGTCCTCATGACCACAACTATGTTTCCTTTGCTCAGAGGTTTGCCCTGCCGCTGTCCTTCTCTGCTGCTCCTGTAATCCAATCACTGAGCTGCTCTTGTGACCACCTGACTCAGGATGTGATTGGTCAGCTCTAGCGCGGCCTGTGGTTGGCCTTTGCTGAGAGGAATTCCTACCATAGCACTCTTCGATCTTGACCTCCTGACCTCCAGTCTTGACCTCTGAACTGCCGTTACTGTCACTATCCATGTCATTACTGTCATTCGCTGCTTCAGAGAGGTGACACCCTGACGCAGATCTGCTGAGCATCTCATCTTTGGCCTTTTGGTTTTTGATAAAGTCCCGTAGAAACCTGTCCCACGGTGTGTCGTCCCACGGTGTGTCGTACTCTTCTTTAATGTTGGGAGAGTGATGGTCCCTGTGGGTGGGAGGTGGTGGTGGCTGGAGCCTAATAAGATTATCCTTCCGGTGGTTCTGTCCTTCTGCCTCTGCATCAGGGGACCCAAGGTGTGTCCTCTGGCCCTCTGACACTGAGTAAGCAGAAGCCTCCATCTCTCTGCCCAGATGGACAGTTCACAGTGCAGGGAATCCTACCAACACAGATGATCAAAATATTAAAACAGAGTGACGAAATTTAAAAAAACATTGAACATTTATTTTTCCAGAATTGGAAAACAGTAGCCAAGCTACAGTTAGGTCCATTTGGACTCTTTGACAGAACTGTTGTTATTTTAGTTGTTTACCAAAACAAATTCAAGTTATAGTCATAGAATGAATATGGCCTTAAAGTGCAGACTGTCAAACACCCTCTTTAATTTGAGGGTATCCAGATCCAAGTTGGAGGAATGGTTTAGATGTTACAGCTCTTTAATACGTGGCACCCTCCTTTTCAAGGGACCAAAAGCAACTGGCCCAATGACGTGACGTGATGTCCAAACCCCTTTATGAAGGGAAAATAAGGAAAATTTTATAAAAAAACATTTATTTAATCTATTAATCTCTGTTTATTAAACGATATGAAAATGTATTGAGGGTGTAGCATAGCCTAGTGTTACTGACATGCTGGACATACCCTCACTGCCTTAAGGCCGATTTAAACTTCTGCGTAAAATCGACGGCGAAGCTTGCGTTGGCCCGCGTGGCCTTGCGTTGCCTACGGAGAGGGTTGACGCGCACATCTCCAAAAATGTAAGTACGCGTCAGTTTCTACGCAACCGTAAGCTCTGTGATTGGTCCGCTTGGTAGCACATGATTCCGACAAGATTCCGACTCTCTCGTCGGCCAAAATGCGGAAGCCATGACAGAAATGTCATTTACTTTTTCTGTAATTACTTATTAATAAAGATTTGAAAAATTATGATAACCATCGTATTATCTTTTAATGTCATTTCAATGCATCATAGAACTTTTATTTACAACAAGCATAAAAAAAAATCGCTATTATGCCGCTTTGAGTAGAGCGCCCTATGGAAGAGTCAGGCACAACCCGGAGGCACCCTTTGCGGGTCAATAACTGTGGTTTACCGTGGGTTAGGATAACAATTCAAACGTGTCCGGATAGGGGAGAGGACAGGGAATCTGAAACAATTTGAATGGTGTCGATACGACACTCCTATCACGATCGACACAGCTAGGAGCGAATTCCTGGGAAGAACTTGTCTCCCCCCCCGCTGTCAACGGGAGTTTCATCCACCAGGAAGCGGTGGTGCGCGCAGCAGCGGGGGGGACCCGTCACTTACGGACGAATATCTTCACGTCACAATGGGTTAGAATTCAAAACTAAAATTCTCCATGACCAGAATAGCATGCTGAACACACTGAACTTTGAATGGAGTCTTAGTCATGTACCGTTAACGAGATAGAATAAGAAAAGCATATTTTTCTATGCCGCTATGAGTACACCGACCACCACGACGCGGTCTGCGTAGAACGTAGAACTAGAACTTGGAACTATAAACTTGGAGACCCCTTACGTAGGCTACGGCGTAGACGTGCGTAAATTCGACGCAGAAGCTTAAATCGGCCTTTACAAAGGTCAAGAGCTATTAGACTCTTTACTCAGAACATGTCATACCGGATAACTGGCATGGTGGAATGTTAGAAATGAAATAAAACCTAAAACCTCTCTAACCCTAACCCATATATTTAAATATAACAAACAATATGACGTCGTAATAATATGATTGTTATGCTCTGAAGCATTCTGTCCTAAACTGGCAGTCAGCCAATGTCATCCGGGATAACAAGCAGTCTGGAGCAATTTGATGACATGTTATCAGACAGGACGTTACACAATGATGACATGTTCGCCTTGCGAATCAAGACAAACCAGGTTCACTTTATTTCCTTTATGGTGTTGTTACCTTGTTTGGAACAGATCACGAGTACAACCTCTGAGTTCTCAGACTATTTATCAAACAAAGGAAGTTACAAGAGCAGGGGCCCATTCCACTAAGGTCGATTATCTTCTAAGCCTCGATAAAGTTCTAAGCATCGATAATGTTAGCTTGCGTTCGGTTCCATCAATGTGGCTCAAATAATTCGCTGCTTGATTGAGCTCCTTCTGAGTCAGATATAATTAGCCTGGTCGCGACCAGGCTAAAACACTGGCTGAAGTAAGACGCGCGTCAAAAAAGGCTCACAGGCGGAAACTACATCCCGAACGACAGTTCCTCTTTTAGGAAATATTAGTTCCCACTTCACACGAGATAGATAGATGGATAGGTTGACTGTGTGATAGATAGATAATTTGATATTTTGAAAGTGTGATAGATAGATCGATAGATCAATAAATAAAAGAGTGTAAAAAAAAAGAAAAAAGTTATTGTCTCAACTTGCATTGCTGTCATCACAGCGGTCTGGCTGGCGCAGTGGTTAAGGCAGCCAGCTAGAGTTCCGAAGGTTGCGAGTTCGAGACTTGATATATATATATTTTTTACATTTAACCGAAGATTTCATGCAAAGGCTTCAAACACCATTGTAATCGTGTCAGTTCTTGTAAATTAGCCTGCACCATAATTGTATAGCCTACATACTTTTTTAGATGAGATTTTAGATTAGATTCAGACAACGAAATGCAGTAAAAAAGTGTGTCCGAAGAGGGATTCGAACCACCGTCTAAAAATGACGAATAAATCCTATGGCAGCGGTCGATACCACTAGGCCATTGTGGCGATATGACGGTTTGTAGCCTGCTGCTGATATCACCACAGTAGTAATATTAATTTATTAAAATATGAACATAACAATAACTGGGGCTAGTATGACCTACGCATTTAATCGGTCAGCAATTTCTTGCCAAACCATTTCCCTCGCCTTGTTAATTGCGGCAGTATTGCACTATTTTACATCTTATTTTTCCGTCTTCATAAAGATCAATAATTCGGAATCCTGCGCAAATGTAGAACCCTTGCAGAGTGGAGTATCTTCATTTCGACAGATCGACTCTTCGGGGCTCTTTATGTCTGCGTGCACGCGCCCATATCGAAGATTTGTAAGCCTGTCTTCTGTGAACACTCATCACACAAGCCTGATCCTCGTTCGAGGAATCACCTGAGGCTTGAATTCTAATCCCTAGTTGCCTGATCGCCTGATTTATTTCAATCGCCGATATACTGAGCCACCTTTAGTGGAACGGCCCCCAGGTGTTGCTGGTGGTGAGGGGCTGGCTGAGGTGAAGAGAGCCTCACCCCCTGGCTCCACTCCCCTGTTTGTAAACAATGATGTGTAAATACAGTTTCAAATAATATCCCATCACCTTTACTGTAGAAAAGCCCAAGGTGCGAAAACTAGGATGATCCACATGATGTCATTAAATTAAATTAATTAATTTTGCCATTTAGCAGACGCTTTTAATCCAAAGCGACTTACAATTACGAATTACAGGGACATTCCCCCTGGAGTAACTGAGGGCTAAGTGCCTTACTCAAGGGCACACTAGTAGTGGTGTGGTTTCAGGCGGGATTTGAACTCACAACCTTCCGATCACAAGTCCAACTCACTATCCACTAGACCACCACTACCCAACTCATTAGGTTATAGGTCACATGATGTCATTTCAGGCTATAGGTCACATGATGTCACTTCAGGTTATAGGTCAGGGGGTAGGGCTCAGAACACAAGAAGCCATTTTGAGATGACCACATGGCTTTAACAAAGGGTCGTAAACCCTACCCTCCCCTCCCCTAGCCCCCATAGTCAGGAGGGTCGTAAACCCTCCCCTCCCCTAGCCTATGGTGACCAGACGCCCCCGATTTCAGGGGGCAGCCCCCGGTTTGGATGACCTGTCCCCGGCAACAAACTGTCCCCGGAAAAGTCCCTGTTTCAAGCATTTTTTTTATTAATTTTTAATCTTGGCTTGTATTGTCACCGAACCTGCTGCCAAGGGTCCTACCCATGGGGTCCTCCAACCCTTTATAACGTCAATGTATGCATATTACCCGTTAATGGACGATCGTTACATTCAATAGAAAGCATTTCAGCCCCGATTGTTCCCCATTAACGAGCTCATTATGATTGAATGGAGCAATAACAAGGTCATTCTTCACCACTCAGTGAATTACATCCAAGCGTGGGGAAAGCACGCAGACAGTCTCAATGACATAAACTGTCTACTTTCCAAGGTTTCTGCTCTGCTCGGAAATACACTCTTCAGAGAAATATGCTCATTAGGTGAGAGAGAGAGAGAGAGAGAGAGAGAGAGAGAGAGAGAGAGATGGATGATCTATGCTCATTGTGTGTGTGTGTGTGTGTGTGTGTGAGAGAGAGAGAGAGAGAGAGAGAGAGAGATGGATGATCTATGCTCATTGTGTGTGTGTGTGTGTGTGTGTGTGTGTGTGAGAGAGAGAGAGAGAGAGAGAGAGAGAGAGATGGATGATCTATGCTCATTGTGTGTGTGTGTGTGTGTGTGTGTGTGAGAGAGAGAGAGAGAGAGAGATGGATGATCTATGCTCATTGTGTGTGTGTGTGTGTGTGTGTGTGAGAGAGAGAGAGAGAGAGAGAGAGAGATGGATGATCTATGCTCATTGTGTGTGTGTGTGTGTGTGTGTGAGAGAGAGAGAGAGAGAGATGGATGATCTATGCTCATTGTGTGTGTGTGTGTGTGTGTGTGTGTGTGTGTGTGAGAGAGAGAGAGAGAGAGAGAGAGAGAGAGAGAGAGATGGATGATCTATGCTCATTGTGTGTGTGTGCGTGTGTGTGTGTGAGAGAGAGAGAGAGAGAGAGAGAGAGAGAGAGATGGATGATCTATGCTCATTGTGTGTGTGTGTGTGTGTGTGTGTGTGTGTGTGTGTGTGTGTGTGTGTGTGTGTGAGAGAGAGAGAGAGAGAGAGAGAGAGAGAGAGATGGATGATCTATGCTCATTGTGTGTGTGTGTGTGTGTGTGTGTGTGAGAGAGAGAGAGAGAGAGAGAGAGAGATGGATGATCTATGCTCATTGTGTGTGTGTGTGTGTGTGTGTGTGAGAGAGAGAGAGAGAGGGGGGGGGGATGATTAGATGAGTGAGAGAGAGGGATGGATGATCTATGCTCATTGTGTGTGTGTGTGTGTGTGTGTGTGAGAGAGAGAGAGAGAGAGAGAGATGGATGATCTATGCTCATTGTGTGTGTGTGTGTGTGTGTGTGTGTGTGTGAGAGAGAGAGAGAGAGAGAGGGGGGGGGGATGATTAGATGAGTGAGAGAGAGGGATGGGTGATCTGAGACTTAATACAATGTGTTCCTCTAAGGAATTAATTTTATCAGTGCAGGTTATGGGCTATATTTTATTTTGTGTAAAAAGCAAATTACAGAATTCAGAAATATTAAAACGGAAAAAATGGAATTTGGGAAAAAATAAAATGCCTAATTTCCATCAATCATACAGCCGGTCCTCCACCAAGTGCATCAGCCGCCCGCCAGACTTTACCTGCTGAATAAACTGTGGTAAGTGCTGTGAATCTTGATGACAGTAAGCACCAGAATGTTCATGACACGTTATAAATACAGACTAATCTGCTGATTTTGAGCTGACAATGCTTTGTGGTGTTTGTAAAGAGCATTGATCATTTACTTTAGCTAGTGATCACTTAACCAGCCTAATATTGGTAGCTATAATGTCAGCGCTGTTGTGTGAAGCGTTACGTTAGAATTATAGACCCTATTATAATGTCAATGTATGCATATTACCACGTTAATGGGCGATCGTTACATTCAATAGGAATCATTAGTCTTATGTCTCAACATCATTAGTCTTATGTTAGGCTTAAACATTATGTTAGGCTTAAAGTATGAGTAGGGTAGTGGAGATAAAAATGGGCATAAAAAGCACAATAGTGTGTACAAATTCACCAGAATGCAGGAAATTAAGTGTTAAATCCTCTTTTTTTCTGGGGGAGGACCCCCAGACACCCCGCTTGGTTGATGGTTGGCTCGTCAACCTGAACAGTTCTAAGAATTACTTTTAATACCACTTACAGTTAGGGCTGCCACGATTAGTCGACTAGTCGCGACGACGTCGATTACCAAAATCGTCGCCGACATATTTGGTAATCGACGTCTTCGCATGTTTTTTTGGAGCTGAAATAAGCATAAAGCATTCGTTTTTCTTCCCTGAAGCTGCCACTGGCTAGCGTCTCCCAGTGTCTTTGATGTACATGCGCAGTGTCGGTCATCCGGGGCACACGTGACGTCCCCGGAAAAACAAACGGAGAAATGTCTTTCCGTCCTCGTACGTCTAAAGTGAAGGAGCATTTCAACCACAACGTTGAAAAAAACAATGTAAAATGTAAAATTTGCAAAGCTAAACTCGCTTATCATGGCAGCACGTCTATGAGATTGAGATGCATTACACATATAGGAATTTGCTTCGTCACCACAGCAAGTGCGTTTATACTTTTTTCACATGTCAAAAAACAGGACAACACAACAACAACAACACAGGACAGACAACAGTGCATTGGATAGTGCGGTATAAAGTAAAGTGCAGTGCAGAGTTTTTACAGTGAGTCCAGTTCAGTCCTGGGCAGACTTGGGGGCGGGGGGGAGGGGGAAGCCAGAGTCATTTATCAGCCTGGCGGCTGAGGGGTAGAAGCTGAGCCTGTGGCGGGCCTTCAGTGCCTTAGGCAGCCGCAACCTTCTTCCAGAGGGAAGCAGGGTGAGGAGGCCGTGGCCGGGGTGGAAGGGGTCTGCCATGATCTTCCTTGCCCTCCTCAGAGCCCTGGTGTCATGCAGGGAGTTGAGGGAGGGCAAGGGACAGCCGATCACCCTCTCTGCTGAACGTAGCACCCGCTGCAACTTGGCCTTGTCCTTGGTCGTTGCAGCAGGGAACCAGGTGATGATGGAGTGGGTGAGGATGGACTCTATGATGGCCGTGTAGAACTGGACCATCATGGACCTCGGCAGCCTGAGTTTCCTCAGCTGCCGGAGGAAGAACATCCTCTTCTGGGCCTTCTTTGTGAGGGCCTCGGTGTTCTGCTGCCACTTTAGGTCCCGGGAGATGGTCATGCCTAGAAAGCGGCATGACTCCACGGAGGCCACCGGGGTACCTCCCAGCGTGATGGGAGGGGGCAGGGCTGCTTTCCTTCGGAAGTCCACCACCATCTCCACTGTTTTCAGAGCATTTAGCTCCAGATTGTTTAAACTGCACCAGCTCTGCAGCCCCTCGATCTATGATGCGCGAGCATCTCAAAAGGAAGCACGTTTGTGGCAGATGACGAGGAAGACGATGGCTCGTCTCAGTAAGCTAGTTAGCTTGTTATTGGCTAACAATATTGTTACGTTAAAAGCCTTCTTACATTATTTTACGTTATGTGCTGTAACGTTGTCATCAAAGCGATACTTATCAAATAGCTAAAAATGTTGTCTTAACGTGCTAAGAAGGCGTGTTCTATGGATAGTTATCTTGTCAAGATGCCAACGTGCACACCCCAGCAAGCCACCGTCCTGACCGGATCAATCCTGAACATGCTGGTTAACAAGGGTCTCATATCCTTAACCAGCATGTTCAGGATTGATTAGGGGCGTTTCCCCACACTATCTAAGCTGGCAAAATATTTTCTGTGCGTCCCTGCAACCTCCACCCCATCCGAGAGGATCTTCTCTGCAGCAGGGAACATCTGCTCTCAAAAGAGAGCAAGCCTCTCTCCAGAACATGTGGAAATGCTGACTTTCCTCGCTATGAATGAATAGTCCACACAGGAGAGAAACAATTTCTTTGCTCAGTCTCCTGCACTTTTCTTTGTTATGTTATTTGATTGAGACCAAACTTTTTCTCTACAAACATTTCTTTTTGTGGATAATTGCTCTTTTTTAGTTGCCTTAGTGCCTACTGTAAATAACCCCAAGAAAAGTTATTATTTTATGTTGATTAACCTGCCATACATTTGTAAACTGCTTTGTTATGTGATTCATATGTTGTTTGAATAGGATATCGGTGACTTTTATTTTGAAGAGCTTTAGGCAAAATGTGTATGTATTTTGGTTTGATTAGGCTTCCGTAGTTAGGAAGCTCACACAAAAAGAGATTGACGGTAAAGGAAGACAGTTTAATGGACCCGTATGAGGCCATAAGTTCTTACGGTGCAATTTATGGTGCAATTTATTTGTTTGTTTGATTATCACATGTGGACTTTCAAGGTTCAATAAAGGAAAGAAGAAGGAAATAAACACTTTATGTTACAGCAGTAAGTCTCAAGCCTTTTCATATACGGGGATCCGTTACAGTAAGAACTTGCCCTCGCTAACGACCTGCTACACCGGAGATTATCTACAACCAACGGACTACAAACGGACTACGGATAACAGTTTCTATCGATTAAATGGAATACTTTTACTGACGAAAAGGATATGGACAACGTTGAGTTGACGGTGTAGTAAAAGGACAAAGGGGCGCGAAAACAAAACAAAGGTAAAAAATGGAAGTAGAATCAGAACAAGAATTGTTAAACAAAGATGAACATTTTGATGCCGGTCTGCCATTAGCAAGACATTCTGATAGAGAGACAGTTCCCACTGAAAGGATGCTAGCATACCGTGAGGAAGAACAGAGCAGACGGACAAAGAGAATTGTTAGCCTTTATGAACAGTGGAAAACACAAGCTCGTGAAACTCGCAGAGACCTAAAGTCTGAGCTAACAGAAAACCACCTAGCATACTGTGCAGACAAATTGGAGCAAAGGAAAATGGATATAATGAAACTATATGATGAATTGAGAAGTCACGGCACGCCTGATACTGAGCTGAGACGTCAAGTTGATGCATGTTCAGCAGTAACGAACGACATTGTCAAAATACTGAATGAGAGACTGACTGGTGTGAACAGAGATTTTGATGCAGACTATGAAAGACAGCGCTTGCAGGAGCTACGTGAGCCTCACTATGCTCGGTCCACTATAGCTCCTCCGCTTCAGAACACTCAAGTGTAGGGCTGTTACGATTAGTCGACGTCATCGACTACGTCAATACGTCGGTTGCCGTAAAATGCGTCGGTTAGTCGTAAATAAACAAAATGGCTGCGACCAGTGCAAACACGGAGGCAGAGCCGGCGGCTAAAAGACTTCGCCCACGATCGTCCAAAGTATGGGAGTACTTTACAAAAAAAGAAACCAATGGCAATGTGGTGGTCTGTAAACTGTGCAAAAATGAATTGGCCTATCACAGCAGTACGACTGCAATGAACGAGCACTTGAAGCGAAAGCATCCTGGAGCGCTTTGTGAAGACAGCCGTAAGCTAGCACCGTAAGTCAGCGTTGTATTTCTGTTCACTTTTCCGGCCGTGTATCAGTGAAAAATGGATAGCTACTAGCTAATGTTACACAAGCAATGTAGCTCACCACAGTTTGTATGTCTTGTCTTCTGGTGTTAGTAACGTTAGCTATGTAGCTGGCTAGCTACGGTAGCCTTACTAGCCTATTGTTATTGTGGTGCTCGCACCTACTGTACGTTATCTAGCTCGTAGCTCGCATGCTACGTTAGCATCAATTTAGCTAATCATAACATAGCAGCGAGAGTAACGTTAGCTATGTAGCTGGCTAGCTACGGTAGCCTTACTAGCCTATTGTTATTGTGGTGCTCGCACCTACTGTATGTTATCTAGCTCGTAGCTCGCATGCTACGTTAGCAACAATTTAGCTAATCATAACATAGCAGCGAGAGTAACGTTAGCTATGTAGCTGGCTAGCTACGGTAGCCTTACTAGCCTATTGTTATTGTGGTGCTCGCACCTACTGTACGTTATCTAGCTCGTAGCTCGCATGCTACGTTAGCATCAATTTAGCTATTCATAACATAGCAGCGAGAGTAAAGTTAGCTAGCCATGTAGCTACTAGCTAGCTATGTGTTGTGGTGATGGACAGACTTCAAAATGGCCATGTTGGCTAAACATAGCAGTGAGGTGGAAATTAAGGGGCCTACACATGATAAGAAATGTGTGCTTTTTTTATTTTCAGGAGGCAAAGCAGTGTGGAAAACTTTTTCCACAAAAAGAACACAACTCCATGCACACCCCAGATGGCTGCTCAGCTTTCTAACAGCATCTTACAGATGATCGTCAAGGACATGAGACCTGTTGCTATTGTGGAGGGTCAAGGCTTCCGTGAGATGATCAACACATTTCACCCAGGGTACACACTTCCCTCCAGGCATCACTTCACAAATTTGATGGAGAAAAAATACGAGGCTACTATAGAGAGGGTGAAATCTGAAATAAAAAATAAAAAAATCACACTCACCACAGATGCTTGGACAAGTATTGCCACCGAGGCGTACTTAGGAGTCACCTGCCACTTTATATCTGAAGACTGGGAGATGACTTCATACAGTCTGACCACGATGCCGCTTGAGGAGCGCCACACAGCGGTAAACATTGCTGGCTGGTTGGAAGAGGCAGCAGAGAGGTTTGGTTTCTCTCTCAGTGATGATGTCCTGGCTGTTGTACATGATAATGCTGCCAATGTGGTGGCAGCTCTCAGGATCCTGGAAGAGAGGCATGGAGTTGCTTCACATCGATGTGCTGGCCATACAATCCAGCTGGTGGTCAACCACGCCCTGAAGAAGGACCCCCAGATAAGCAAGGCACTGGGGGCTGCAAGATGCCTGGTAGAACACTTCAAGCGGAGTGAGCTCGCCAGCAGCAAGCTCAAAGACAAACAAAAGCAATGGGGCACAGCTGAACATAAGTTGATCCAGGATGTGTCTGTAAGATGGAACAGTTCTTACTACATGGTGAGTCGCCTCTTAGAGCAACGGTGGCCGGTGACCGCAACCCTTTCAGACCATCATGTCACACAGCGAGGAAAGCACTACCTGGACCTGAAAAATGACCAATGGACCCTACTGGAGGAACTGGAGCAAGTTCTCAAGCCCTTTGAGCAAGCCACTGTCTTCCTGAGTGGAGAGGCTTATGTCACAGTCTCTGCTCTACCTCCACTGGTAAAGGGCCTCCTGAAAACCACACAGAAAATATCCTTCGAGTCTGCTCCCATCAACTCTTTCCAAACAGCTGCAGCAAAGGAGATAGCTTCAAGGTGGAAGGACGAGGCCACATTCAGAGAAGATGGTCAAAATGTGTGTGTCATCGCTGCTGCCCTTGACCCCAGGTTCCGCAAGCTAAAGTTCCTGTCGTCAGAAGATAGTGAGTAGTAGGGGTAGTGGTGGTCTAGTGGATAGTGAGTTGGACTTGGGATCGGAAGGTTGTGAGTTCAAATCCCGCCTGAAGCCACACCACTACTAGTGTGCCCTTGGGTAAGGCACTTAGCCCTCAGTTACTCCAGGGGGAATGTCCCTGTAATTCGTAATTGTAAGTCGCTTTGGATAAAAGCGTCTGCTAAATGGCAAAATTATTATTATAATTATAGAAGATATCCTAAAAGTGCAAGTCAAACTTCAGACTCTTGCACTTCAAGCCAAAATAAGAGAGAAGGAACAGCTTCAACAGGCAAGTGAATGAATGAATGAATGGTCTTTATTGTCATTGATATAGTACAGGTACCAAACAACGAAATTTGGGAGGGGGGGGGCTCCCCTGGTGCTAGGAAAGAAAAAGAAAAAAAACAAGGGAAAGGAGCTGGTTTACATAAATAAAGGCTATGTACACTATCCACTATACTATACTGTACAAATAAAACACTGTGCTGTACTCTATGCTATGCTATACCTTTTCTAACATTTCCTATTCTCTGTGGGGCAGGCTGGCTCAGCCAGTGCCCAGCCAGAAGCTTCAAAGAAGAGGACTAAGATGCCAGTGTCTGTGCTGGACACATTGCTAGGCTCAGACTCAGAGGAGCAGCACAGCAATGAGGAAGACAATGCCCAGGAAAGAAACAGCGAGGACAGTGACACCGACACTGACATTGTGAGGAATGAGGTGTTAGTTTATTTTGGAGAACAAAGCGTTTCAAGGGATAAGAGCCCCCTACACTGGTGGAAGGAAAACGCAGCACGGTTCCCCTCCCTGGCTATGCTGGCCAAGTCCTACCTGTCTGTCCCTGCAACGTCCACTCCGTCTGAAAGGCTCTTTTCAGCTGCTGGGAACATCGTTTAAAAAAAAAGAGCAAGCCTGACCTCTAAGCATGTGGACATGCTCACATTCCTCCACAGTAATGCCTAAGGTGGAGAGGGGAGAAGGGAGAGAGCTAAGGGGGGAGGGGGAGAGCAGAGAGAGGGGGAGAATGTTATGTTTGTTATTGAGATTGTTATTGTTAAAGATTGTTACTGAGAGGTATACGGTATTCCGGTTAGAATTTTACTTTTTTACAGAATTGACTGCATTACTTGCACTTTTCCTTTTACTTGAAGTTAACTTTTATATTTTATAATATTATATTTTATGTTGAGATTGTTATTGTTAAAGATTGTTACTGAGAGGTATACGGTATTCCGGTTAGAATTTCACTTTTTTACAGAATTTACTGCATTCCTTGCACTTTTCCTTTTACTTGAAGTTAACTTTTATATTTTATAATATTATATTTTATGTTGGACTGTAAGAAAGAGAGGATCTTTTTTGTTGTGTGGAATATTGCCCTGCAGTGCAAGAATAATTGAATAAAATACTGAAATGTTGATAAGAAGTTTTTGACATTTATTTTGGGGAAATTAAGTTACATTAACCGAACAGCAAAAAAATAATCGTTAGACTAATCGTTAAATTAAATAATCGATAGATTAATCGTTAGAAAAATAGTCGTTTGGGACAGCCCTACTCAAGTGTTGCATCCAAGCGAGTAGAGGCAGTGGTAGACTTAGCTGTTAAGGAGGCTAATTACAAGATGCTATTAGAGGAAAAGAAACAGAAAGAAAAAATCAGAGCCATAGAGGAAGAACACAGGAGGGAATTAGACCAACATTAAGATGAATTAAATCGACTGCAAGCTGAAGGGGATGTAAAGGCTGCCCAAGCCAGACTTGAAGCATACAACAGAGAAGTGAAGGAGGAGTCTGAGACCCAGTATATAATGGTAATCCAATTGACTTTGTTGAGTGGAAGGCTACATTTATGTCTCTGATAGATGGGAAGAACATTTCCACTGCTGACAAGCTACACTACCTCAAGAGATATGTAGGTGGCTCATAGTGATGCTCCGATCTGATCGGCATCGGCCGATATGGCCTTGATCGGAGTTCTCAAAACGGCCGATCAAACACGACCGATCAGTTTACAAAATGGCGTCGCCAGTCTGGAAATATTACACAGTGTCGGAAAGAGACAACAAATATGCCGTTTGTAATGTCTGCTCAAAAGAAATACCTCGGGGAGGAACGCACGCAAGGTCTTTCAATAGCACGAATATCATACGGCATTTGCTGCGTTCGTCGATTCGCTCAGAGAGCGCCGAAGCGCACACTGGGCTCGACGTCATAAAGGGACCGAGTGCTTTGATTGGACGAGAGGCGTTCCACGAGTGCTGGTCAGAGTTCCAGCGCGACTTCACGAGCGTAGTGTAGGTAGTGTTCAGCGACGTCATGTGACCCCGCGAGCAGGAAGTCACTTGGCCCATAGCAACAACTATTAGCGCGTGAGTTTTAGGTCTTCCTCTGTGCACCTTGCACAAGTGTAGATAGCGAGTGACTTTTCAGCATAGCAGGACATATTTTAGATGATAAGATGAACAGGCTGAGTGCCAAAAACGCACAGATGCTTGTATTTCTCAAGGTTAATCTGCCAGTGATGCTGCTTAATCAGAAGTAAGGTTTGAGTCTGAAATCTCCTTAGGTGCAAAAATGTTTTGTTTTTTTGTTTTATTGATTATTGCTGACTTGCTGTCTTATCTCCTCCTAAATATGACTTGAAACTGACTGACTTGAAACAGTATTTTATATTTGGCTATAGCCTGTTTATGTTGCAGTTTAGTTTGGGTATGTTTATTGTTCCTCAGGAAAGCTACAGTATAAGCTCCAAGTTCTCTAAGAGCCCCTAGTTCCTCTCATTCGAGTGGAATGTTGCACATTTGACGTGACAGTGTACATTTTATTTATTATGATTTTTATTTTCACATTTTATTTGTTTTTCCTTAAGTAAGCTACAGGTGGTTGTGAATTCAATAAAACAGATGGTTGTCAATTCATGATACTTTCTCATCTCCTATTTTCATTTGAATACTTAATATACAATGTCAATGGTGTTAAGAATAATAAAAAACATAAATAATGCTACACAATAAATGCTTCAATTGCCATTTTCGACGGTGTGATCGGTGATATCGGATCGGCAGATCACTGATTTCAGTGATCGGTGATCGGCACCAAAAACCCTGATCGGAGCATCTCTAGTGGCTCAGCACACAAATGCCTAGAAGGGACATTCTATCGAAGCGATAGCGAAGCCTTCAATGACGCTTGGAGTAAGCTCGATCAGAGGTATGGCCAGCCATTCATAATTCAAAAGGCCTTCAGAGAAAAGTTATCCAACTGGCCAAAAATACAGTCTAAAGACGCTGAGGGACTGCGGAACTTCTCAGATTACTTAAATGCTTGCCTGCAAGCCATGCCACATGTAAAAGGCTTAACCAGTGTTTCCTCCAGGATTTTTCACATTAGTGGCGGAGTGGTCATAAAACGCGTGCACGCGAAAACAAATATAATTTCTTAAATAGCGGTTAAGTCATTAAAGCCGAGCAGGTGATTTTATATAGAAGGTGATCAAATACCAATATTGTTATGTACGACAGTATGTCATTGCAGCACTTTGTTGCACTTTACGACGTCACGTTCTGTTAGAACTTTACGACTGTGTGTGTTGTCAGAATGAATGGCACTTAACAGTAAACGGAGCTCAGTTTGTATACCTGTGTGGATCTACATTTATTAGCATAACACAAACATAATAAATTAGATAGAACAACCCTGTTCATTAATGTTCATTAATGCTTGAGTTCATGTTCGCACTGTTACTGTGTTGTGGAGGTCACGAGGGGGGGCGGGGGGGGGGGCGGGTGCTGTGTGTGTTATTGAGACCGTTGGGAGAGAGAGCTCGGGTGAACTAAGAAAGTTGTGTATGAGATAGTTTACAATTAAACGCACGATTACATGAGAGAAGCTATCTGTCATTATTTCAACCACTGTCCAAGTGGGGACGTTACAATACTTTAGTTTTAGAACGAAACGTTAGCCGCTAGCAGCGTTTAGCAGTCACCATTCTTGAGCAAAACATGATACAAACAAACATTCAAATACTCGTGTCGTCTTGTTTTTTTTTTCGATTTCAATGTATGACGCATCATTTGAAAGCTTACCATCTGTAGTTTCAGACTATGTAAACAAACAAAAAATTACGTAAGCAAATGGTTATTATTTATCTGGTATAGATACCACTTCTGCGCCGAATGTACCGCCGCCGGCACAAATCCGCACCCGACATTGTAATTACCGTAATTTCTAAACGGTTTGTGCTATCGAAAAAAATCCAACTGTCCCTGAAAGCTGAGATGTTGCACTTCAACCAACATATAGGGTATTACGGTAAAATGTGACGTGAGGACATTCTCAGAGTCAGTTTACTCACAGTGAGTGGCGGAGCGTTCAGGGACACATGCTTTTTTTCTGTTCTCTGGTCAAAATAACTCGCTGCCTTTCTGCGCAGCCTGAATCAAAGTGGACTGTCTGAATCATTTGGTGGCGGAGGAAATTCATTCGTGGCGGCCCGCCACCAATAAATGCATATAGAGGAAACACTGGGCTTAACCATCCTAAATGACTGTGAGGAGAACCAAAGGTTGATACGGAAGTTGCCTCGCGATTAGGGCTGCCACAAACGATTATTTTCATAGTCGACTAGTCACCGATTATTTTAACGATTAGTCGACTAACAGCTTATCGCACAATTACTCAATCGCTCTTATTTAGCTATCATCTTCTAAATCAGCTTCTAAATTTTGCTTGAAGTTGTTAGTTGTTGTTGTAGGCATGTGCTAACTAAAAATAAAGACAATTAAAATGATTGTTCACTCAAAAATAGATATTTTAATGAACTTTGCAGATTTATTTCTGGCATCACTTGCATGTAATGTAAAGAGTAGTAGAGGGTGCAAACTGCTGAGTAAAATGAGGTAGGCTAGGCACTAGGCAACCAAAAGAATACAAAAAAATAAAAATAAATAGTTGTACAGAGTACAAAAGTTTTGCTTTGCTTCACTCATCTCATAGTAGAACGCGCCTTCTTAGCACTGTAACGTTAAGACAACATTTTTAGCTATTTGATAAGTATCGCTTTGATGACAACGTAAAATAATGTAAGAAGGCTTTTAACGTAACGATATCGTTAGCCAATAACAAGCTAACTAGCTTACCGAGACGAGCCATCGTCTTCCTCGTCATCTGCCACAACGTGCTTCCTTTTTAGATGCTCGCGCATCATAGACGTGCTGCCATGATAAGCGAGTTCAGCTTTGCAAATGTTACATTTTACATTCTTTTTTTCAACGTTGTGGTTGAAATGCTCCCACACTTTAGAGGTACGAGGACAGGAAGACATTTCTCTGTTTGTTTTTCCGGGGAAGTCACGTGTGCCCCGGATGACCGACACTGCGCATGTACATCAAAGACACTGGGAGACGCTAGCCAGTGGCAGCTTCAGGGAAGAAAAACGAATGCTTATCGAATGAAATGAATGGTCTTTATTGTCATTGATATAGTACAGGTACCAAACAACGAAATTTGGGAGGGGGGGCTCCCCTGGTGCTAGGCAAAAAAAAAAAAAACGCTTATTTCAGCTCCAAAAAAACATGCGACTACGGCGATTACCAAATATGTCGGCGACGATTTTGGTAGTCGACGTCGTCGTGACTAGTCGACTAATCGTGGCAGCCTTACTCGCGATGGAACCGACAAGTGACAGTGCGTCTCATGGAAGGAAAGGATTTCCCCAGCTTCAAGGAATTTGCCACGTTCATATCCATGGAGGCTGAAACCGCCTGCAACCCAGTCACCTCATACCTTGCTCTCCAGGCAGCTGAATCCTGTCAAGACAAGAGGAGCAGCAGAAACAAAGTCAGCGTTTTCAACACACAAACAGTGGTAGAAGACAACAAGCAGACAACAACAAAAGAAAGAGTCAAGCCCCCCTGCATGCTCTGTCAGGATATCAGTCACCAGCTTTGCAAATGTCCAGACTTCATGAAAAGAAAACTGGAATACAGAAGGACATACGTTAAAGAAAACCGATTGTGTTATGGATGTCTAAAACCTGGTCATGGCGCTAAGGAGTGTCGGCATCGCCACACATGTGACTCATGCAAAAGAAGACATCCCACCTGTCTCCACGACAACAGCTATGGAGAAAGGGCAAAAAGGGAGAATTCAGCGCAGCACAGTGAAACGGAACCAACACCTGCTCTGTCTCTCAACGTCACCAGCCACGGTCAGTCAGAAAGCAGCTCCATGATAGTGCCAGTGTGGGTGTCGAGCATTAAGAATCCATCCACAGAAAAGCTTGTGTATGCCCTTCTCAACACGCAAAGCGATACAACTTTTATAGAGCAAGATCTAAGTAATGAACTCCAGCTGACCGCTTGCCCAGTTCAATTGAAACTCACTACCATGATGGGTGAAAATATGGTCCTTAAAAGTGAAAGGACGTCCGGCCTGCGTGTGAGAGGATTCAATTCCACTGTGCACATCAATCTACCTCCTGCATACACCAAAGACTGCATACCGATGAACAGACAACACATACCAACGCATGAAACGGCCAAGAGGTGGCAGCATCTCACAGCAATTGCAAATGAAGTACCCCCTCTCCTCAATCTCAATTGTGAAGTGGGGCTCCTGATAGGTTACAATTGTCCAGGAAGTCTTGTACCCAGACGTTGATCAGGAACAGATGAGGAACCCTTTGCCGTTCTCACAGACTTAGGGTGGAGTATCGTTGGCTGTTCCAATACCTCACTCACAATCGTCAACCGGTCACTGTCACAGAGTCACCATGAAGGAGCTGCCTGAAATGACTCCAATTGATGCAATCAGAATCCTCGAAACAGATTTCAGAGACACTCAAGGAGATGACAAAAAGGTCTCTCAAGAGGATTTGATCTTTCTGGACAAATTAAAGGAAAACATAAAGACAAATGAACACGGACACTACGAAATGCCACTACCCTTCAGAGAAAGACCATGCTTACCTGACAACAAGCAACTTGCTGCTGTGAGGCTCTCTCACCTGAAAAGGAAGCTCAACACAAATGAAAGCTACAAGAACGACTACACCAACTACATGAAGGACATAATAGACAGGGGTGACGTAGAGGAGGTATGTGCTGAAGGTACGAATGGAGAACAATGGTATATACCTCACCATGGTATTTATCATCCCAAAAAGCCTGGGAAGCTGAGAGTAGTGTTTGACTGCTCGGCAAAGTACAAGGGTAATAGCCTCAACGAACACCTTCTCCCAGGCCCAGACATGATAAACAATCTGACAGGTGTACTCATTCGTTTCCGGCAGCATCGCATTGCACTGATGTGTGACATAGAAAAAATGTTTCACCAGTTTCATGTCTCAGAGGAGGACCGTGACTACCTACGCTTCCTGTGGTGGAAGAACGGCGACCTCAGCACCTCTCCCCATGAATACCGGATGAAGGTCCATTTGTTTGGAGCCGTATCCTCACCGGGATGTGCAAACTATGGATTAAAGCAGCTTGCTAAAGAACACCATCTCACACACCCTCTAGGGTCACAGTTCATCTCCAGAGACTTCTATGTAGACGATGGCATTGCTAGTGTTGAGTCTGTGGAAAAGGCTATTCAAATAGCAAAGGAGGCTCGTGAGCTGTGTGCAGAGAGAGGTCTACGCCTTCACAAATTTGTGTCGAACAACTGTGCTGTTCTCCAGAGCATTCCCTCAACAGAACACGCTACAGACACCAAAGCAAAGAATCTCATGTTCAACGACGCAGCCCTAGAGAGAGCGTTGGGAATACACTGGAACGTTGAGAAAGACTGTTTCACCTTCAAGGTGACACCAAAGGACCAGACAGCAACACAGCGCCGCATCCTATCATCTGTCGCCTCTGTATATGACCCGCTAGGCTTCATCGCTCCATACGTCCTCAACGGAAAGAGAATTCTCCAGGAAATGTGCCATCACGGAACAGGATGGGATGACCCAATTCCAGAGACAATGAAGCCACGGTGGGAGAAATGGCAAGAGGACCTCGTCAACATAGAAAAAATAGACGTAGCTCGCTGCTACCAGCCAGCTGACTTTGGAAACGTGATAAAAACGGAACTACATCACTTCTCAGACGCCAGCACCAAGGGCTATGGCCAATGTACTTACCTGAGACAGAAAAACGAAAGAGGAGACATCCACTGTGCTCTTCTCATGGGGAAAGCGCGCGTCTCGCCGCTGAAGGTCACAACCATACCAAGGTTAGAACTTACTGCAGCAGTTGTCTCTGTCACAGTGAGCAATATGCTCAAAGAAGAATTAGGCTACTGTAATGTAGAAGAGTTCTTTTGGACAGACTCGAAGGTTGTTTTGGGCTACATTAATAATGAAGCTCGTCGCTTTCACACCTTTGTAGCAAACAGAGTACAGAAAATCCGTCACGACTCAGACCCCAAGCAATGGTTTCATGTATCAACTGATGAAAACCCAGCAGACTACGCATCAAGGGGGAAAACAGTAGATGAGCTGCTCTCTTCTGATTGGTTCACTGGCCCCAGCTTTCTGTGGAAAAGGGAGATAAACACGCCAACAGAAGTGACATCAGAGCTGCCTGTCGGGGACCCAGAAGTTAAAAGGGCTCAGACCTTCCAGACACACACCACAGAACATGTCAGTCTTGCAGACAGACTGAATAAGTTTTCATCCTGGTCCCAGGCCACCAAGGCAGTGGCTCGTCTGCTACGGCGTGCTAGGAAGATAAAATCAAGTGACCTCTCAACAGTGGACGAAAGACGAAGTGCAGAGCTACTCATCATTAAGGACATACAAGGCCAAGCCTACGAAGAAGAGATAAAGCTACTAAGCAAAGGACATCAGCAACCAAGACACAGCAAGCTGCATCACCTCGACTGTTTCCTGGATGCAGAGGGTGTACTCAAGGTGGGAGGTAGACTTAGACGCTCATCTCTCCAGAGGACATTCAAACACCCAACAGTCATTCCTCAGAGATATCACATAACAAAGTTGATCATCGCCCATCATCATGAAAAAGTGAAACATCAGGGTAAAGGCTTCACCATCAATGACATTAGGTCTAATGGCTATTGGATCTGTGGATTGAGCAGAGCTGTTGCAACCTACATCCGTCACTGTGTAACATGTCGAAGGCTGAGAAGGCCTGTGGAAAGCCAAAGGATGAGTGACCTGCCTGTTGAACGAACCGAACCCACAGCACCGTTCACATACTGTGGGATGGACTGTTTTGGTCCCTTTTTGACAAAGCAAGAGAAAAGGTATGGTTTGCTATTTACCTGCTTCTGCTCCAGAGCTATACACATCGAAATGTTAGATGACTTGTCCACAGACACATACATTAATGGACTGAGATGTTTCATTGCTTTAAGAGGTGCTGTGCGACAAATTAAATGTGACCAAGGCACTAATTTCATGGGTGCAAAGAATGAACTGAATGCTGCATTGAAAGAGTTGGACATGGACAGACTGCAAACATTTCTCACAGAAAAGCAGTGTGACTTTGTGATGAATGCACCTCATGCCAGCCATGCAGGGGGTGTGTGGGAACGGCAAATAAGAAACGTGAGAAGCGTCCTCAGCGCCACCCTGCTACTCTCTCCTGGCAGGCTCAATGATGCGTCATTGCGCACCTTGTTTTATGAGACCATGGCTATTGTAAACAGCCGTCCACTCACCGTCGATACGTTGAACAGTCCAAATAGTTTGGAGCCGCTCACACCTAACCACCTCACCACTATGAAATCTACCACAGCCCTACCTCCACCCGGAAGATTTGAAAGAGAGGATCTGTATGGACGAAAGAGATGGCGTCAGGTGCAATACTTGACAGAACAGTTTTGGAGTAGATGGAAAAAGGAGTACCTCCACAGTATCATAACAAGACAGCGTTGGCATAGCACTAAAAGGAACCTACAGGTCGGTGATAGTCATGTACACTGATGACACACCACGAAACCAATGGAGACTTGGAAGAGTCTCAGAAGTCAACCAAGGCAAAGATGGACTTGTGAGACGGGTCAAAATCTTGCTTGGAGAGAAAGGACTGAACCACAAAGGAGAACGTATCAGCAAGCCTTCAATATTGGAGCGCCCCATCCAGAAATTAGTTATATTACTAGAAGCTACTTAAACAGTGCACTATGCAGGTGTGAAATGTGATTTAGTTTTATGTGCAGTATATACTATACACCTGAATGGTTATTCTTGTAAGTGAAAATTATATGTTTTAAAAGGTCTCCATTTTATAAAACACTATAATTTGGTGGGAGTGTAAATAACCCCAAGAAAAGTTATTATTTTATGTTGATTAACCTGCCATACATTTGTAAACTGCTTTGTTATGTGATTCATATGTTGTTTGAATAGGATATCGGTGACTTTTATTTTGAAGAGCTTTAGGCAAAATGTGTATGTATTTTGGTTTGATTAGGCTTCCGTAGTTAGGAAGCTCACACAAAAAGAGATTGACGGTAAAGGAAGACAGTTTAATGGACCCGTATGAGGCCATAAGTTCTTACGGTGCAATTTATGGTGCAATTTATTTGTTTGTTTGATTATCACATGTGGACTTTCAAGGTTCAATAAAGGAAAGAAGAAGGAAATAAACACTTTAAGTTACAGCAGTAAGTCTCAAGCCTTTTCATATACGGGGATCCGTTACACCTACCTCATTTTATTTTGCAGCACTATTCAATACATTAAAATGTATGTTTGATGCCAGAGATGAGTGATGCAAAGCACAACTTTTGTACTCTGTACAAGTATTTATTTTTGTTTTTGTATTCTTTTGGTTGCCTAGTGCCTAGCCTACCTCATTTTACTCAGCAGTTTGCACCCTCTACTACTCTTTACATTACATTACATGCAAGTGATGCCAGAAATAAATCTGCAAAGTTCATTAAAATATCTATTTTTGAGTGAACAATCATTTTAATTGTCTTTATTTTTAGTTAGCACATGCCTACAACAACAACTAAAAACTTCAAGCTAAATTTAGAAGCTGATTTAGAAGATGATAGCTAAATAAGAGCGATTGAGTAATTGTGCGATAAGCTGTAATTTAGTCGACTAATCGTTGAAATAATCGGTGACTAGTCGACTATGAAAATAATCGTTTGTGGCAGCCCTACTTACAGTACACTGACACTAATGTTGAGAGGCACATTCCAGTTGTTACACTTGAGTATTCTTGCTTGAATGTGTTTTGACCAACACACGCCTCTTACCATATGTCATCAACACATGATGGAACATTGGTCAAAATAAGGTCGAAATAAATGAAACAGCAATTGTCCCCGTTTCTGTATTTCATCATGATAAAATGTATACATTTTTCCTAAAAAGTTGGAAATGTCCCCAGATTGCATCTGAGAAATCTGGTCACCTTACCCTAGCCCCCATAGTCAGGAGGGTCCTTATAGCAAAAGGCAAACTATAGAGTTTATACGGTTTATGTGTGCATGTGTGCCAAAAGCTACTACAATGGCGCTACGTGTGGACACGGGATTTCTAGACGTTATTTGCGTTGATGGCCTTCCATAGTGGAGAAGCGCCATCAGTACCTCCGTGTGCTCGTCCAGACCAGGCGACACGGACATAAACTGATAACAAGTTCCACCAACATTATATAGTGTTATATATATAACAACATTGTATAGTGTTCTATATAGATAACATTGTATAGTGACAGAATAGCCTATCTCTGCAGACAGAAGAGGTCAGTAGTAACATGTTAGACAGTGAGGCAGCGAGCTGAGACAAAGGACTACTGACCTCCGACACTCAGAGTCTCCCGTTCTCCTTGTTGACTGTTGAGATGTTTTCATACGCAGTAAAGAAAACCAAATACAGAGATGTAACTATTCTAACCGTTCTGGTTCTTCTTATTCTTTTGGGTTTAGCGGCAGCTCGCTTCCCAGATGTTTAGTGATGTGTCCTTCCGTGTCGAGTAACCGAGGCGCATGTTTGTGATGCGCGTATCGAGGCATGTGTTGATGACGTATATGGTAACCGGCCGGCCGTACCACGTGACCGATTCGGGAAGTGGCTCGGATTTGTCGCGAGACTCGAAACATAAAAGGGACTGGTAAACACAGGTGAAATCATCAACAACAAACAAAAAAAAGAAACGGCCTGAAGCCCAGCACTGTGGAGAAGTTGTTATTTTTAAATAAAAATGAATAAATGAATACAATGTTGTTGTTCCTAGTAATCAGTGTAATATCGAAGATGCTATGTAGATCATGTGGTGATATTGAGTGATAGTGGCATGTGATCAACTTCAGCAAATATGTTCAAGTCAAGACTAAAAACCCATCCTTTTAATATTGCATTTAAGTAAAAAAAATAAATAATAAATTAAGATTATATAATGATTAAAGCACTTTGAGCTGCAACGTTTGCAGGAAAAGCGCTATACAAATAAAGTTATTATTATTATCAGCAACAGATCGAACATTAGATAATATGATATGATAGTAGGGTTATGTGGACACCTCCAGTACAGAACCAGCATGGCTAAATTTAGATGAGCATATCATAATCAATCAGGAACGTTGAGGCACTAATGGAAAGGCATTTATTAGATAGAAAGCTAGATCAATACTCTGGACGCAGACATAAATTCCATCTTTAATTTTCTCAAAATGTCAAGTGCTTATCTGCTGCCAGACACAACAGTTGCAGGACAATAATCGATACACAGATAAAACCACAGAGCACAGTCGAGTCCAGTCTCAGCCTGCTCCGCTAACAGGCTGGCCCACCGGTCTCGGTGGACCAAGCCACATCCACATTTACCAGGAGCTGTTCTTCAATTATCACAGTGAATAATAGCCTCACCCCAGCCGCAATCAAGAAACCATTATCCGGAGATCCATTCTGTCTTGACCACGTCTGTTAAAAGTTATCTTGTATAGTCTAGTTTAGAAGTTATCTTATAATGTTAGGTGGTCTCCAGAAAGCCACAATCCTGGGCAGGACAAATGCGGCCCTGAATACTGATACAGGGGATGATTAGGAGACATAAAGACCACACTTTATAACAGACACTGGAGAAGAATAGGGCATAGTAGAGCAAGGATATGTGGAGGAATACAGAGAGAGTCAAGAGGTCTAAAAACACCTGACAAACTTTGATTTTTGGATTAATGGGGACTCTTTGTTGTTAATGTAATATATATTACAAATTAATATTAATATTAATATATTATAACAATGGTAATCCACATTGAGAGGTGTTGCATTCAACAGCCTACGGCCACTTCTAAGACTCGATTAAACAACAACGTTTGAATGAATGAAATCAGACTAGGCACTTAATGAATCCCCATTCATTTGAAGGTCATTTTGTTTTTCCCATTTTTCATGATTATTTACAATAATCAGCGATGTTAAATCGCTTCATTGGGTCTCATAATTGTCTTGCATAATTGTCTTATCTGATGAGGCAAAAAAAACAAAATCTCCCTCAATTCAATACAACTTTATTCATCCGAAAATGAACAATAGCATACTCTCTGTTAATAAACCCATTTACTAAAATCTTGATTGTGTGTGTGTGTGTGTTTATCTGTCTCCAGGAGTCTTCTCCAGTATAACACACCAGTTCCCTTGGTCATGGTAGCTACTCTGCACACTCACTCCTCTAACCCTGCCACACAGCTCCTCTAGCTCCCCCTGCTGGAAGACATGGTAATAGCGATGAAATACAGGACCTGGGCTGGGAGCTGAGCCATGAACATTAGCAGTGGGGAGGTCTGATGTCTTTTTTGAGCCTCCTCGACCACCCTGTTTGCCTACTCCCTTCCCCTGGTTACCATGTCCTGTCTCTCCTCCTGCCCGCTCCCCCCCTCCCCCCTTAAGATGCCAGGGGACCAAGAGGTCTTGGGAGTCGAAGGCCGTGCGGTTGGTGTGGACCCTAAGCTTGGGCCGACTCTCTTTCTCAGGGGGGACCTGGTTGCAGTCCAAGTTGTTGTCCGGGGGGTTCTTACTCCCGACCTGCCCCTGGTCGTAGTCTTTGCCGTTGCCTGGGGCCTGTAGAGCTGCCTCCGGGCCTGTGTGCTGTGGGCTCTCTGAGGTATTTAGACGTCTGGTCGTTGTGTTTCTGTTCCAGGGCCCACACGTAGATCAGCGCCCTTCCTCCAGGCTTCAACAGCCTCACCAACTCCTCCACCGCAGCCAACCGCCGCTCCTACACACACCACACAAAGGAAATCATAAAACAACAGTAACCAAACTGTGTGTGTGTGTGTGTGTGTGTGTGTATGTGTGTGTGTGTGTATGTGTGTGTGTGTGTGTGTGTGTGTGTGTATACCTTTGTAGAGAGGTGGTGAATGACAGCTATAGAGATGCAGGCATCGCAGGTCTCTTTGCGTAGAGGAACATTGAGAGCGTCAGACACAAATGCCTGGAAGCCTCTCTCTGAGCAGATCTGCACCAAGGCACTGCTGCGGTCACAATCCACCTACAGGGGACAGACACACTCAATGGAATCCTAACACAGCCCGTCTAAAGACGAGACATAGAAAACAGATCTAACAGATCGAAATTAAGTAGCATTTACCCATTTTTTTACTTTGCATCTACCCTCAACATGTTCAACATGCACTCACCGCAAACAGCTCTGGGTTGACCCCGAGGTACTTCCCGTTCCCGCAGCCCACGTCAGCGAGAACACTTCCTGGTCGGAGCGAGGACAGGAAGTGACATACTTGTGGCCAGGGGGAGTGGCGCGTGCTGCTGAAGTGACAGGCGATGGCGTCGTACACGCTGTGCACGAACTCTGCCTCCAAGCGGGCCGCGTCACCCTCGCTGCTGGGTAGGGAGGGGGGGGAGGGGGAGGGGCCGGAGGGACGCTGGCTGTCACAAGAAGATGGGAAGGCTGCAGGGAGACAGACAGGCCCAGCTTCACACAGGTTCATCCAAAGCCCGTTTGTCAAGTCCAAAATGTAAACAGTCGTCTGGTGTGCTAAGCAATGGAGACATGAACGCACTTGTTCAAAATCGGCAAACCCAACAAAGAAGCTCACCACAGTCGCACGGTGTTCGGCGGACTTTGCGGAAGGTGAGAGAGGTCCTAGTGCCCCTCCCGCTCAGGGTCAGGTTGCTATGGTTATCAGAGGATACTGCAGCAGGGGACTCTGGGTGGTCAGCTGGGACCACATCAAACTTCCTGGGAGTTATACTAGTGACACAGAGAGAAAAAACCTCTTTGACTCTCTTTCTGTCTCTCCTCTGTCCTCTCTCTCTCTACCCTCCCTCATTCCCTTTCATTCTCACCCATGGGTCCATAGGTATCTGCTCTCTCCCTTCATCACCAGTAGACTCCGCCCTGGCAACACCACGGCAACTAAGGGCCCATCGGGGTGACGGAACTCCATCACCGTCTGCAGTGACATTATGTAAAGTAAAAGTCATATCAAAGGAAGTTCCTGAAGAAACTGTATGTGTTCTGCACTGTAGGTCTTCTGCTGTTTCCATTCATAGCCCAAACTCGACATTCCGGGTTTTTTAAGTTTTTGACTTACAGAAAGCTGAATATTTTAAGAAATATGAAGAGCTGTATATTAAATTGGATTTGAATCTCAAGACCGACTTCACCAGTCAAAAACCTTTCACTTTTTGGCCCTGAAAAACTCCCTAGTTGCTATGGTTGGGAGTATGTTTGTCTGACTGTATAATGAAGCACCAACCAAGGGGATAACGTGTTATTTAAAAAAAATTATGACTGTATTGAAACGGACACCGTTGTTTTTTTCATATACCGCAATATTACAGAATTACCGCGGCCGCCCAACCATAGAAAACGTATTAAAGCCGATTATAAAGATGAATGAATCACCCTGCCCTTCAAGACCATGTATATAAGCGCACACATAGTGTACAGTAAGATCATTATTTACAGCAAGATGTATGTGATGTATGTATGCACACGTATACACGTCAGAACACACACACAAACGAACATACACCAACGAACACACACACACACACACACACACTCTTCATATCGCGACGACTCTCCACTCCACTCTATCCCACCTGGAGAGGGGAAACAGCTACGCGAGACTGCTCTTTGTGGACTTCAGCTCTGCCTTCAACACCATCCTTCCAGACAGGCTAGTGACCAAACTACTAGACCTGGGACTATCACACTCTATATGTGCATGGATCAAGGACTCAGTGTTTCCTCTACATGCATTTATTGGTGGCGGGCCGCCACGAATGAATTTCCTCCGCCACGAATTGATTCAGTCCACACAAAAAAATAAAAATAAAAATATCTGAACATTTTAGCTGATTAATATATATCTGATCCTAGATCAGCGCTATAATGGATGTTGACTAAAAGTGCACCTAAATCCACGCCCGTCTCTCTCTAACCGCTGATCCAAAATCAGATTAATGACATTCAGTTGACGACGTGACACAAGGGCTCCTGATTGGTCTAAATGTGAACTGTGGTATTATTGTCATTGTGTACAGGCCACCGTGGTGACATCAGGGGGGTATTCCATCAACATCGCTAAAGGGAAAATCCAGGTTTAGTCTGATAAATCTCGCGAGAGTTCTTAAAAATATCCAGGCATATTCTGATAGGTCTCGCGAGAGTTATCAAAAATAAGCCAGGATTTTCCTTTAGCGACGTTGATGGAATACCCCCCAGGTCAGGTGGGCAGGTTACGACGAGACAACAAGAGACCGGTATTGTAGAGCTTACAGAGCGAGTTAAAATAAAGACACTTACATTGAAATACAGAAGGACTCACGTGTATGTTTAATAGAATAACACGACATGGTGTCAGAAGTCCTGTAAGTGAGTGTTAAGAGTTAGATCGGCCGACAAGTGTCATTTGAGCTCGTGACGGTGAGAAGGGAGAAGAAAAGATGGATGCTAATGCTAACGCGGGAGCAGCTGCAGTCCAGAGAACGGCGCCAGTTTCAAGTGCTACGTTAGCAGACATTAGCAAGTCAAAAAACGATTCTTATGTGCCGTCACTTTAGCAACGACACAGTATTGTCAAGGGGAAAAGAAGGGGGAGACGATTTTTTTATTGACAACGGAATTACATGCTGGAAAAACATGCAGCTAAAATTCAGGGAACATTTGGACAATAAGAGACACACGGGAGAAGTACGGGAAAACAGGGCTCATGTGGGTCTCATCAAAGGTAAGAGTTTGTTTTCTTTAACTCAGCTGATACTCAGCTGTTTACCGAATGCTCCATCTGACTGTGATTTTACTTCTGTAATGTGGTGGGTTGACATAATTCACGCACGGAACTATAGGTTGAGACTATTGTTCCGTCCGTAGTACCCAAGTTGTTTAGACTGTTCTATTTACTGCTTGAGTGTGTTGTTGACAATCGTTCATGTCCTTCATTAAACATTTAGCTTTGTCATTTGATACGCCGCCTACGACTACCATCTCTCTGCACTACAGTAAACAGTTAATCAGTAACGTTAGCCGCTTTTGTGCTCATGTAGGCCTACTTCGTATTATATTATAGCTGATGATCTTTGTGTGTGTGTATGTGACTGTCAGTCACAAGTTTATATTCTGTATATTCATTATTTATTTATTTTGGCCATCCTCTAGTTTTGGCTGTGATTAGAAGAAAAAAATGGTGCGCGCGCGGTCACGGCCATCCGCCACCATTGTAAAAATTCCTGGAGGAAACACTGGGACTTCCTGTCTGACCGCCCCCAGAGGGTGCGGGTGGGCTCCCACACCTCCACAGCCCTCAGACTCAGCACTGGGTCCCCCCAGGGCTGCGTGCTAAGCCCCATCCTCTACAACCTCTACACCTACGACTTCACCCCCGTCCACCCCAGCAACTCCATCGTAAAGTTTGCAGACGACACCACCGTGGTGGGCTGCATCTCGGGGGGGGACGAGGCGGCGTACAGGGATGAGGAAGAGCAGCTGAGCAAGCTGTGCAAGGTTAACAACCTGCTGCTGAACCAGTCAAAGACCCAGGAAATCATCGTGGACTTCAGGAGGAACAAATCTGAGGTCCAGCCCCTGCTCGTCGATGGAGGGAGCGTGGAGAAAGTCTCAACCCTCCGATTCCTGGGGGTGCACATACAGGATGACCTGTCCTGGAAGAACAACACAGCAGCCATCATCAAGAAGGAACAACAGCGGCTCTTCTTCCTGAGAGTCCTCAGGGAAGACCACATCGGACAGGAGATGCTGGTGGCCTTCTACCGCTGCGCAGTGGAGAGCATGCCTCAGGAAGGCCTCCAAGATCTCCAGAGACCCATCCCACCCTGGGTACGAACACTTTGCTCGGCTGCCCTCGAACAGGCGGTTCAGGACCATGTTCGCAAGGACAAACAGACTGAAGCTCAGCTTCTACCCCAGGGCCATCCAGGCCCTGAACACAGCAAAGACCTAGGTTCTAGGCCCTGGACAATCTAGACAAATTGATGGCAGCTACAAGATTGAAATCAAGTGTAATACTGAAACACAACTGTGTACATTTCAAACCTGCAAACTGCGACACTTTAAATGAATGTGCAATAACACTATGTGCAATATGACAACCCTAGGGTACATAAGGTTCAGAGAATAGGAAATGTTAGAATAGGTATAGCATAGCATAGAGTACAGCACAGTGTTTTATTTGTATAGTATAGTATAGTGGATAGTGTACATAGCCTTTATTTTATGTAAACCAGCTCTTTTCCCTTCTTGTTTTTAGTTTTTTTTTTCTTAGCACCAGGGGAGCCCCCCCTCCCAAATTTCATTGTTTGGTACCTGTACTATATCAATGACAATAAAGACCATTCATTCATTCATTCATTCATATCTACCTTGGCTCCCAGGCTCAGGGAGAGGATGGTATCCGCAAAGGCAGAGTGAGTGTCAACATGAGGAGGGATACCTAACAACAAGAACCACAGAAACACAGCTTAGAAACGTAAATGGACGTGTTTTTGAAGCACAGCAGTATCACAGATGAAAGGCCTATTAACAATCTCTGTGGAAACGGTTGAATAGTGGGATTCCACAGGTAGATTATCAATCTCTCAGCAACAGGATCTGCTTTGGGACACAAGGCAAGCCAAGGACAGTTTATTTGTAGCACAAACGCACCCAAAATATAAATGGTGATATTAGATGACTGAGGCCTGTACTTGATGAGGTTTTAAGTTTTTATAAAGAACGTTAAAGTCTTTAAAGACGTTTCCTGTTGTTTTATGACGTTTTCTTAGCCCCTTTTTCATACGTTTGACCAGAAGTCTCAAGGCTCACAAGTTGAGTTGCCCTACAGACCGTCTCTGTTTAATAAGGCACCTTTCATGAGGCAATAACAGATCTAAATGAATTAATTAATTAATTAATTAATAAATGAATTATCTTTATTGTCATTGTAACAGGTACAACGAAAGGTACAACGAAACAAACAAACACAGTCCTAAGATAATAAAAAAAACAATAATGAGACATAAATAGACATAAGTAGGGCGGGGTATAAACAAAAAAAGGGGGATAAGTGATCGGTAGACATCTGAGAATGTATCTATTATGTGAACTTTACTATACTTCTATACACTATATAGCCTATTCACAGGGGGGTATATAGACAGGGGGGAGTTAACATGTAACTGTGTACTTTTATAAACATAATGACCATATGGACTAGTAGACTTATATACAGTATATGGTCATGTTCTCACATGAAAGTCCGAATCTTGAGCCGGAGCAAGTGGATGAGTTTGCAACATTGTTGCATAAATTATTTCTCTGATTTGCGTTCTCTCAGCCCTTTATGTAAACAAAGTAACATACGCAATCGAAGCAACAGACGGGGTAGTTGATTGGTCAGAAAAATAGGAAATTGCCCGTTCATCCTGATCAACACGCATGCGCTGTTGTTTTCCTATGGACTGCCTCAATGCGTTGTTTCTAACCGGAGCGAAACCACCCTTTTCAAGCGGAGCATCCGTTGGTTGTTTGCTGCGGGAGCGACTTCGCACGTTTTCACAGCTACAAACGACGCAGAGCAAAGCGAATTTTATCCTAAACTCTGTTTCAAGTGAAGCAAATGTTCTAGTGAGAACACACCCTATGACTCCTTATAAAAGGGTTCGATTGGTGAAACCAGTGGAATGGGAAGCTCACACTCATGTATACATTCACATACAGATCAGTGATGGAGATGTGTGGGACAAGGGCATCCAGTATTCAAACAGGGCCTTGGTTTCACTGTAAACCTAGTAACAGGGTTCCTACAAGTTTCAACAAGTCAAATTTAAGACCTTTTTAGACCTCTTTGAATATAATTTTAGACTTGTAGCTTTTTGTCATCCTCAAGGTGAATTAGGGCTGCCACGATTAGTCGACTAGTCACGACGACGTCGACTACCAAAATCGTCGCCGACATATTTGGTAATCGCCGTAGTAGCATGTTTTTTTGGAGCTGATTTTTTTTTTTTTTTTTTTTTTTTTCCCCTAGCACCAGGGGAGCCCCCCCTCCCAAATTTCGTTGTTTGGTACCTGTACTATATCAATGACAATAAAGACCATTCATTTCATTCGATAAGCATTCGTTTTTCTTCCCTGAAGCTGCCACTGGCTAGCGTCTCTCAGTGTCTTTGATGTACATGCGCAGTGTCGGTCATCCGGGGCACACGTGACTTCCCCGGAAAAACAAACAGAGAAATGTCTTCCTGTCCTCGTACCTCTAAAGTGTGGGAGCATTTCAACCACAACGTTGAAAAAAAGAATGTAAAATGTAACATTTGCAAAGCTGAACTCGCTTATCATGGCAGCACGTCTATGATGCGCGAGCATCTAAAAAGGAAGCACGTTGTGGCAGATGACGAGGAAGACGATGGCTCGTCTCGGTAAGCTAGTTAGCTTGTTATTGGCTAACGATATCGTTACGTTAAAAGCCTTCTTACATTATTTTACGTTGTCATCAAAGCGATACTTATCAAATAGCTAAAAATGTTGTCTTAACGTTACAGTGCTAAGAAGGCGCGTTCTACTATGAGATGAGTGAAGCAAAGCAAAACTTTTGTACTCTGTACAACTATTTATTTTTATTTTTTTGTATTCTTTTGGTTGCCTAGTGCCTAGCCTACCTCATTTTACTCAGCAGTTTGCACCCTCTACTACTCTTTACATTACATGCAAGTGATGCCAGAAATAAATCTGCAAAGTTCATTAAAATATCTATTTTTGAGTGAACAATCATTTTAATTGTCTTTATTTTTAGTTAGCACATGCCTACAACAACAACTAACAACTTCAAGCAAAATTTAGAAGCTGATTTAGAAGATGATAGCTAAATAAGAGCGATTGAGTAATTGTGCGATAAGCTGTAATTTATGATCCGATTAGTCGACTAATCGTTAAAATAATCGGTGACTAGTCGACTATGAAAATAATCGTTTGTGGCAGCCCTAATCGCGAGGCAACTTCCGTATCAACCTTTGGTTCTCCTCACAGTCATTTAGGATGGTTAAGCCCAGTGTTTCCTCTATATGCATTTATTGGTGGCGGGCCGCCACGAATGAATTTCCTCCGCCACCAAATGATTCAGACAGTCCACTTTGATTCAGGCTGCGCAGAAAGGCAGCGAGTTATTTTGACCAGAGAACAGAAAAAAAGCATGTGTCCCTGAACGCTCCGCCACTCACTGTGAGTAAACTGACTCTGAGAATGTCCTCACGTCACATTTTACCGTAATACCCTATATGTTGGTTGAAGTGCAACATCTCAGCTTTCAGGGACAGTTGGATTTTTTTCGATAGCACAAACCGTTTAGAAATTACGGTAATTACAATGTCGGGTGCGGATTTGTGCCGGCGGCGGTACATTCGGCGCAGAAGTGGTATCTATACCAGATAAATAATAACCATTTGCTTACGTAATTTTTTGTTTGTTTACATAGTCTGAAACTACAGATGGTAAGCTTTCAAATGATGCGTCATACATTGAAATCGAAAAAAAAAACAAGACGACACGAGTATTTGAATGTTTGTTTGTATCATGTTTTGCTCAAGAATGGTGACTGCTAAACGCTGCTAGCGGCTAACGTTTCGTTCTAAAACTAAAGTATTGTAACGTCCCCACTTGGACAGTGGTTGAAATAATGACAGATAGCTTCTCTCATGTAATCGTGCGTTTAATTGTAAACTATCTCATACACAACTTTCTTAGTTCACCCGAGCTCTCTCTCCCAACGGTCTCAATAACACACACAGCACCCGCCCCCCCCCCCGCCCCCCCTCGTGACCTCCACAACACAGTAACAGTGCGAACATGAACTCAAGCATTAATGAACATTAATGAACAGGGTTGTTCTATCTAATTTATTATGTTTGTGTTATGCTAATAAATGTAGATCCACACAGGTATACAAACTGAGCTCCGTTTACTGTTAAGTGCCATTCATTCTGACAACACACACAGTCGTAAAGTTCTAACAGAACGTGACGTCGTAAAGTGCAACAAAGTGCTGCAATGACATACTGTCGTACATAACAATATTGGTATTTGATCACCTTCTATATAAAATCACCTGCTCGGCTTTAATGACTTAACCGCTATTTAAGAAATTATATTTGTTTTCGCGTGCACGCGTTTTATGACCACTCCGCCACTAATGTGAAAAATCCTGGAGGAAACACTGGTTAAGCCTTTTACATGTGGCATGGCTTGCAGGCAAGCATTTAAGTAATCTGAGAAGTTCCGCAGTCCCTCAGCGTCTTTAGACTGTATTTTTGGCCAGTTGGATAACTTTTCTCTGAAGGCCTTTTGAATTATGAATGGCTGGCCATACCTCTGATCGAGCTTACTCCAAGCGTCATTGAAGGCTTCGCTATCGCTTCGATAGAATGTCCCTTCTAGGCATTTGTGTGCTGAGCCACTAGAGATGCTCCGATCAGGGTTTTTGGTGCCGATCACCGATCACTGAAATCAGTGATCTGCCGATCCGATATCACCGATCACACCGTCGAAAATGGCAATTGAAGCATTTATTGTGTAGCATTATTTATGTTTTTTATTATTCTTAACACCATTGACATTGTATATTAAGTATTCAAATGAAAATAGGAGATGAGAAAGTATCATGAATTGACAACCATCTGTTTTATTGAATTCACAACCACCTGTAGCTTACTTAAGGAAAAACAAATAAAATGTGAAAATAAAAATCATAATAAATAAAATGTACACTGTCACGTCAAATGTGCAACATTCCACTCGAATGAGAGGAACTAGGGGCTCTTAGAGAACTTGGAGCTTATACTGTAGCTTTCCTGAGGAACAATAAACATACCCAAACTAAACTGCAACATAAACAGGCTATAGCCAAATATAAAATACTGTTTCAAGTCAGTCAGTTTCAAGTCATATTTAGGAGGAGATAAGACAGCAAGTCAGCAATAATCAATAAAACAAAAAAACAAAACATTTTTGCACCTAAGGAGATTTCAGACTCAAACCTTACTTCTGATTAAGCAGCATCACTGGCAGATTAACCTTGAGAAATACAAGCATCTGTGCGTTTTTGGCACTCAGCCTGTTCATCTTATCATCTAAAATATGTCCTGCTATGCTGAAAAGTCACTCGCTATCTACACTTGTGCAAGGTGCACAGAGGAAGACCTAAAACTCACGCGCTAATAGTTGTTGCTATGGGCCAAGTGACTTCCTGCTCGCGGGGTCACATGACGTCGCTGAACACTACCTACACTACGCTCGTGAAGTCGCGCTGGAACTCTGACCAGCACTCGTGGAACGCCTCTCGTCCAATCAAAGCACTCGGTCCCTTTATGACGTCGAGCCCAGTGTGCGCTTCGGCGCTCTCTGAGCGAATCGACGAACGCAGCAAATGCCGTATGATATTCGTGCTATTGAAAGACCTTGCGTGCGTTCCTCCCCGAGGTATTTCTTTTGAGCAGACATTACAAACGGCATATTTGTTGTCTCTTTCCGACACTGTGTAATATTTCCAGACTGGCGACGCCATTTTGTAAACTGATCGGTCGTGTTTGATCGGCCGTTTTGAGAACTCCGATCAAGGCCATATCGGCCGATGCCGATCAGATCGGAGCATCACTATGAGCCACCTACATATCTCTTGAGGTAGTGTAGCTTGTCAGCAGTGGAAATGTTCTTCCCATCTATCAGAGACATAAATGTAGCCTTCCACTCAACAAAGTCAATTGGATTACCATTATATACTGGGTCTCAGACTCCTCCTTCACTTCTCTGTTGTATGCTTCAAGTCTGGCTTGGGCAGCCTTTACATCCCCTTCAGCTTGCAGTCGATTTAATTCATCTTAATGTTGGTCTAATTCCCTCCTGTGTTCTTCCTCTATGGCTCTGATTTTTTCTTTCTGTTTCTTTTCCTCTAATAGCATCTTGTAATTAGCCTCCTTAACAGCTAAGTCTACCACTGCCTCTACTCGCTTGGATGCAACACTTGAGTAGGGCTGTCCCAAACGACTATTTTTCTAACGATTAATCTATCGATTATTTAATTTAACGATTAGTCTAACGATTATTTTTTTGCTGTTCGGTTAATGTAACTTAATTTCCCCAAAATAAATGTCAAAAACTTCTTATCAACATTTCAGTATTTTATTCAATTATTCTTGCACTGCAGGGCAATATTCCACACAACAAAAAAGATCCTCTCTTTCTTACAGTCCAACATAAAATATAATATTATAAAATATAAAAGTTAACTTCAAGTAAAAGGAAAAGTGCAAGGAATGCAGTAAATTCTGTAAAAAAGTGAAATTCTAACCGGAATACCGTATACCTCTCAGTAACAATCTTTAACAATAACAATCTCAACATAAAATATAATATTATAAAATATAAAAGTTAACTTCAAGTAAAAGGAAAAGTGCAAGTAATGCAGTCAATTCTGTAAAAAAGTAAAATTCTAACCGGAATACCGTATACCTCTCAGTAACAATCTTTAACAATAACAATCTCAATAACAAACATAACATTCTCCCCCTCTCTCTGCTCTCCCCCTCCCCCCTTAGCTCTCTCCCTTCTCCCCTCTCCACCTTAGGCATTACTGTGGAGGAATGTGAGCATGTCCACATGCTTAGAGGTCAGGCTTGCTCTTTTTTTTTAAACGATGTTCCCAGCAGCTGAAAAGAGCCTTTCAGACGGAGTGGACGTTGCAGGGACAGACAGGTAGGACTTGGCCAGCATAGCCAGGGAGGGGAACCGTGCTGCGTTTTCCTTCCACCAGTGTAGGGGGCTCTTATCCCTTGAAACGCTTTGTTCTCCAAAATAAACTAACACCTCATTCCTCACAATGTCAGTGTCGGTGTCACTGTCCTCGCTGTTTCTTTCCTGGGCATTGTCTTCCTCATTGCTGTGCTGCTCCTCTGAGTCTGAGCCTAGCAATGTGTCCAGCACAGACACTGGCATCTTAGTCCTCTTCTTTGAAGCTTCTGGCTGGGCACTGGCTGAGCCAGCCTGCCCCACAGAGAATAGGAAATGTTAGAAAAGGTATAGCATAGCATAGAGTACAGCACAGTGTTTTATTTGTACAGTATAGTATAGTGGATAGTGTACATAGCCTTTATTTATGTAAACCAGCTCCTTTCCCTTGTTTTTTTTCTTTTTCTTTCCTAGCACCAGGGGAGCCCCCCCCTCCCAAATTTCGTTGTTTGGTACCTGTACTATATCAATGACAATAAAGACCATTCATTCATTCATTCACTTGCCTGTTGAAGCTGTTCCTTCTCTCTTATTTTGGCTTGAAGTGCAAGAGTCTGAAGTTTGACTTGCACTTTTAGGATATCTTCTATAATTATAATAATAATTTTGCCATTTAGCAGACGCTTTTATCCAAAGCGACTTACAATTACGAATTACAGGGACATTCCCCCTGGAGTAACTGAGGGCTAAGTGCCTTACCCAAGGGCACACTAGTAGTGGTGTGGCTTCAGGCGGGATTTGAACTCACAACCTTCCGATCCCAAGTCCAACTCACTATCCACTAGACCACCACTACCCCTACTACTCACTATCTTCTGACGACAGGAACTTTAGCTTGCGGAACCTGGGGTCAAGGGCAGCAGCGATGACACACACATTTTGACCATCTTCTCTGAATGTGGCCTCGTCCTTCCACCTTGAAGCTATCTCCTTTGCTGCAGCTGTTTGGAAAGAGTTGATGGGAGCAGACTCGAAGGATATTTTCTGTGTGGTTTTCAGGAGGCCCTTTACCAGTGGAGGTAGAGCAGAGACTGTGACATAAGCCTCTCCACTCAGGAAGACAGTGGCTTGCTCAAAGGGCTTGAGAACTTGCTCCAGTTCCTCCAGTAGGGTCCATTGGTCATTTTTCAGGTCCAGGTAGTGCTTTCCTCGCTGTGTGACATGATGGTCTGAAAGGGTTGCGGTCACCGGCCACCGTTGCTCTAAGAGGCGACTCACCATGTAGTAAGAACTGTTCCATCTTACAGACACATCCTGGATCAACTTATGTTCAGCTGTGCCCCATTGCTTTTGTTTGTCTTTGAGCTTGCTGCTGGCGAGCTCACTCCGCTTGAAGTGTTCTACCAGGCATCTTGCAGCCCCCAGTGCCTTGCTTATCTGGGGGTCCTTCTTCAGGGCGTGGTTGACCACCAGCTGGATTGTATGGCCAGCACATCGATGTGAAGCAACTCCATGCCTCTCTTCCAGGATCCTGAGAGCTGCCACCACATTGGCAGCATTATCATGTACAACAGCCAGGACATCATCACTGAGAGAGAAACCAAACCTCTCTGCTGCCTCTTCCAACCAGCCAGCAATGTTTACCGCTGTGTGGCGCTCCTCAAGCGGCATCGTGGTCAGACTGTATGAAGTCATCTCCCAGTCTTCAGATATAAAGTGGCAGGTGACTCCTAAGTACGCCTCGGTGGCAATACTTGTCCAAGCATCTGTGGTGAGTGTGATTTTTTTATTTTTTATTTCAGATTTCACCCTCTCTATAGTAGCCTCGTATTTTTTCTCCATCAAATTTGTGAAGTGATGCCTGGAGGGAAGTGTGTACCCTGGGTGAAATGTGTTGATCATCTCACGGAAGCCTTGACCCTCCACAATAGCAACAGGTCTCATGTCCTTGACGATCATCTGTAAGATGCTGTTAGAAAGCTGAGCAGCCATCTGGGGTGTGCATGGAGTTGTGTTCTTTTTGTGGAAAAAGTTTTCCACACTGCTTTGCCTCCTGAAAATAAAAAAAGCACACATTTCTTATCATGTGTAGGCCCCTTAATTTCCACCTCACTGCTATGTTTAGCCAACATGGCCATTTTGAAGTCTGTCCATCACCACAACACATAGCTAGCTAGTAGCTACATGGCTAGCTAACTTTACTCTCGCTGCTATGTTATGAATAGCTAAATTGATGCTAACGTAGCATGCGAGCTACGAGCTAGATAACGTACAGTAGGTGCGAGCACCACAATAACAATAGGCTAGTAAGGCTACCGTAGCTAGCCAGCTACATAGCTAACGTTACTCTCGCTGCTATGTTATGATTAGCTAAATTGTTGCTAACGTAGCATGCGAGCTACGAGCTAGATAACATACAGTAGGTGCGAGCACCACAATAACAATAGGCTAGTAAGGCTACCGTAGCTAGCCAGCTACATAGCTAACGTTACTCTCGCTGCTATGTTATGATTAGCTAAATTGATGCTAACGTAGCATGCGAGCTACGAGCTAGATAACGTACAGTAGGTGCGAGCACCACAATAACAATAGGCTAGTAAGGCTACCGTAGCTAGCCAGCTACATAGCTAACGTTACTAACACCAGAAGACAAGACATACAAACTGTGGTGAGCTACATTGCTTGTGTAACATTAGCTAGTAGCTATCCATTTTTCACTGATACACGGCCGGAAAAGTGAACAGAAATACAACGCTGACTTACGGTGCTAGCTTACGGCTGTCTTCACAAAGCGCTCCAGGATGCTTTCGCTTCAAGTGCTCGTTCATTGCAGTCGTACTGCTGTGATAGGCCAATTCATTTTTGCACAGTTTACAGACCACCACATTGCCATTGGTTTCTTTTTTTGTAAAGTACTCCCATACTTTGGACGATCGTGGGCGAAGTCTTTTAGCCGCCGGCTCTGCCTCCGTGTTTGCACTGGTCGCAGCCATTTTGTTTATTTACGACTAACCGACGCATTTTACGGCAACCGACGTATTGACGTAGTCGATGACGTCGACTAATCGTAACAGCCCTACACTTGAGTGTTCTGAAGCGGAGGAGCTATAGTGGACCGAGCATAGTGAGGCTCACGTAGCTCCTGCAAGCGCTGTCTTTCATAGTCTGCATCAAAATCTCTGTTCACACCAGTCAGTCTCTCATTCAGTATTTTGACAATGTCGTTCGTTACTGCTGAACATGCATCAACTTGACGTCTCAGCTCAGTATCAGGCGTGCCGTGACTTCTCAATTCATCATATAGTTTCATTATATCCATTTTCCTTTGCTCCAATTTGTCTGCACAGTATGCTAGGTGGTTTTCTGTTAGCTCAGACTTTAGGTCTCTGCGAGTTTCACGAGCTTGTGTTTTCCACTGTTCATAAAGGCTAACAATTCTCTTTGTCCGTCTGCTCTGTTCTTCCTCACGGTATGCTAGCATCCTTTCAGTGGGAACTGTCTCTCTATCAGAATGTCTTGCTAATGGCAGACCGGCATCAAAATGTTCATCTTTGTTTAACAATTCTTGTTCTGATTCTACTTCCATTTTTTACCTTTGTTTTGTTTTCGCGCCCCTTTGTCCTTTTACTACACCGTCAACTCAACGTTGTCCATATCCTTTTCGTCAGTAAAAGTATTCCATTTAATCGATAGAAACTGTTATCCGTAGTCCGTTTGTAGTCCGTTGGTTGTAGATAATCTCCGGTGTAGCAGGTCGTTAGCGAGGGCAAGTTCTTACTGTAACGGATCCCCGTATATGAAAAGGCTTGAGACTTACTGCTGTAACATAAAGTGTTTATTTCCTTCTTCTTTCCTTTATTGAACCTTGAAAGTCCACATGTGATAATCAAACAAACAAATAAATTGCACCATAAATTGCACCGTAAGAACTTATGGCCTCATACGGGTCCATTAAACTGTCTTCCTTTACCGTCAATCTCTTTTTGTGTGAGCTTCCTAACTACGGAAGCCTAATCAAACCAAAATACATACACATTTTGCCTAAAGCTCTTCAAAATAAAAGTCACCGATATCCTATTCAAACAACATATGAATCACATAACAAAGCAGTTTACAAATGTATGGCAGGTTAATCAACATAAAATAATAACTTTTCTTGGGGTTATTTACAGTAGGCACTAAGGCAACTAAAAAAGAGCAATTATCCACAAAAAGAAATGTTTGTAGAGAAAAAGTTTGGTCTCAATCAAATAACATAACAAAGAAAAGTGCAGGAGACTGAGCAAAGAAATTGTTTCTCTCCTGTGTGGACTATTCATTCATAGCGAGGAAAGTCAGCATTTCCACATGTTCTGGAGAGAGGCTTGCTCTCTTTTGAGAGCAGATGTTCCCTGCTGCAGAGAAGATCCTCTCGGATGGGGTGGAGGTTGCAGGGACGCACAGAAAATATTTTGCCAGCTTAGATAGTGTGGGGAAACGCCCCTAATCAATCCTGAACATGCTGGTTAAGGATATGAGACCCTTGTTAACCAGCATGTTCAGGATTGATCCGGTCAGGACGGTGGCTTGCTGGGGTGTGCACGTTGGCATCTTGACAAGATAACTATCCATAGAACACGCCTTCTTAGCACGTTAAGACAACATTTTTAGCTATTTGATAAGTATCGCTTTGATGACAACGTTACAGCACATAACGTAAAATAATGTAAGAAGGCTTTTAACGTAACAATATTGTTAGCCAATAACAAGCTAACTAGCTTACTGAGACGAGCCATCGTCTTCCTCGTCATCTGCCACAAACGTGCTTCCTTTTGAGATGCTCGCGCATCATAGATCGAGGGGCTGCAGAGCTGGTGCAGTTTAAACAATCTGGAGCTAAATGCTCTGAAAACAGTGGAGATGGTGGTGGACTTCCGAAGGAAAGCAGCCCTGCCCCCTCCCATCACGCTGGGAGGTACCCCGGTGGCCTCCGTGGAGTCATGCCGCTTTCTAGGCATGACCATCTCCCGGGACCTAAAGTGGGAGCAGAACACCGAGGCCCTCACAAAGAAGGCCCAGAAGAGGATGTTCTTCCTCCGGCAGCTGAGGAAACTCAGGCTGCCGAGGTCCATGATGGTCCAGTTCTACACGGCCATCATAGAGTCCATCCTCACCCACTCCATCATCACCTGGTTCCCTGCTGCAACGACCAAGGACAAGGCCAAGTTGCAGCGGGTGCTACGTTCAGCAGAGAGGGTGATCGGCTGTCCCTTGCCCTCCCTCAACTCCCTGCATGACACCAGGGCTCTGAGGAGGGCAAGGAAGATCATGGCAGACCCCTTCCACCCCGGCCACGGCCTCCTCACCCTGCTTCCCTCTGGAAGAAGGTTGCGGCTGCCTAAGGCACTGAAGGCCCGCCACAGGCTCAGCTTCTACCCCTCAGCCGCCAGGCTGATAAATGACTCTGGCTTCCCCCTCCCCCCCGCCCCCAAGTCTGCCCAGGACTGAACTGGACTCACTGTAAAAACTCTGCACTGCACTTTACTTTATACCGCACTATCCAATGCACTGTTGTCTGTCCTGTGTTGTTGTTGTTGTGTTGTCCTGTTTTTTGACATGTGAAAAAAGTATAAACGCACTTGCTGTGGTGACGAAGCAAATTCCTATATGTGTAATGCATCTCAATCTCATAGACGTGCTGCCATGATAAGCGAGTTTAGCTTTGCAAATTTTACATTTTACATTGTTTTTTTCAACGTTGTGGTTGAAATGCTCCTTCACTTTAGACGTACGAGGACGGAAAGACATTTCTCCGTTTGTTTTTCCGGGGACGTCACGTGTGCCCCGGATGACCGACACTGCGCATGTACATCAAAGACACTGGGAGACGCTAGCCAGTGGCAGCTTCAGGGAAGAAAAACGAATGCTTTATGCTTATTTCAGCTCCAAAAAAACATGCGAAGACGTCGATTACCAAATATGTCGGCGACGATTTTGGTAATCGACGTCGTCGCGACTAGTCGACTAATCGTGGCAGCCCTAACTGTAAGTGGTATTAAAAGTAATTCTTAGAACTGTTCAGGTTGACGAGCCAACCATCAACCAAGCGGGGTGTCTGGGGGTCCTCCCCCAGAAAAAAAGAGGATTTAACACTTAATTTCCTGCATTCTGGTGAATTTGTACACACTATTGTGCTTTTTATGCCCATTTTTATCTCCACTACCCTACTCATACTTTAAGCCTAACATAATGTTTAAGCCTAACATAAGACTAATGATGTTGAGACATAAGACTAATGATTCCTATTGAATGTAACGATCGCCCATTAACGTGGTAATATGCATACATTGACATTATAATAGGGTCTATAATTCTAACGTAACGCTTCACACAACAGCGCTGACATTATAGCTACCAATATTAGGCTGGTTAAGTGATCACTAGCTAAAGTAAATGATCAATGCTCTTTACAAACACCACAAAGCATTGTCAGCTAAAAATCAGCAGATTAGTCTGTATTTATAACGTGTCATGAACATTCTGGTGCTTACTGTCATCAAGATTCACAGCACTTACCACAGTTTATTCAGCAGGTAAAGTCTGGCGGGCGGCTGATGCACTTGGTGGAGGACCGGCTGTATGATTGATGGAAATTAGGCATTTTATTTTTTCCCAAATTCCATTTTTTCCGTTTTAATATTTCTGAATTCTGTAATTTGCTTTTTACACAAAATAAAATATAGCCCATAACCTGCACTGATAAAATTAATTCCTTAGAGGAACACATTGTATTAAGTCTCAGATCACCCATCCCTCTCTCTCACTCATCTAATCATCCCCCCCCCCTCTCTCTCTCTCTCTCTCTCACACACACACACACACACACACACACACACACACACACACAATGAGCATAGATCATCCATCTCTCTCTCTCTCTCTCTCTCACACACACACACACACACACACACAATGAGCATAGATCATCCATCCCTCTCTCTCACTCATCTAATCATCCCCCCCCCCTCTCTCTCTCTCTCACACACACACACACACACACACACAATGAGCATAGATCATCCATCTCTCTCTCTCTCTCTCTCTCTCTCTCACACACACACACACACACAATGAGCATAGATCATCCATCTCTCTCTCTCTCTCTCTCTCTCTCTCTCTCTCACACACACACACACACACACACACACACACACACACACACACACACACACAATGAGCATAGATCATCCATCTCTCTCTCTCTCTCTCTCTCTCTCTCTCACACACACACACGCACACACACACAATGAGCATAGATCATCCATCTCTCTCTCTCTCTCTCTCTCTCTCTCTCTCTCACACACACACACACACACACACACACACACACACACACACAATGAGCATAGATCATCCATCTCTCTCTCTCTCTCTCTCTCACACACACACACACACACACAATGAGCATAGATCATCCATCTCTCTCTCTCTCTCTCTCTCTCACACACACACACACACACACACACAATGAGCATAGATCATCCATCTCTCTCTCTCTCTCTCTCACACACACACACACACACACACACAATGAGCATAGATCATCCATCTCTCTCTCTCTCTCTCTCTCTCTCTCTCTCTCTCTCACACACACACACACACACACACACACACAATGAGCATAGATCATCCATCTCTCTCTCTCTCTCTCTCTCTCTCACACACACACACACACACACACACAATGAGCATAGATCATCCATCTCTCTCTCTCTCTCTCTCTCTCTCTCTCTCTCACCTAATGAGCATATTTCTCTGAAGAGTGTATTTCCGAGCAGAGCAGAAACCTTGGAAAGTAGACAGTTTATGTCATTGAGACTGTCTGCGTGCTTTCCCCACGCTTGGATGTAATTCACTGAGTGGTGAAGAATGACCTTGTTATTGCTCCATTCAATCATAATGAGCTCGTTAATGGGGAACAATCGGGGCTGAAATGCTTTCTATTGAATGTAACGATCGTCCATTAACGGGTAATATGCATACATTGACGTTATAAAGGGTTGGAGGACCCCATGGGTAGGACCCTTGGCAGCAGGTTCGGTGACAATACAAGCCAAGATTAAAAATTAATAAAAAAAATGCTTGAAACAGGGACTTTTCCGGGGACAGTTTGTTGCCGGGGACAGGTCATCCAAACCGGGGGCTGCCCCCTGAAATCGGGGGCGTCTGGTCACCATAGGCTAGGGGAGGGGAGGGTTTACGACCCTCCTGACTATGGGGGCTAGGGGAGGGGAGGGTAGGGTTTACGACCCTTTGTTAAAGCCATGTGGTCATCTCAAAATGGCTTCTTGTGTTCTGAGCCCTACCCCCTGACCTATAACCTGAAGTGACATCATGTGACCTATAGCCTGAAATGACATCATGTGACCTATAACCTAATGAGTTGGGTAGTGGTGGTCTAGTGGATAGTGAGTTGGACTTGTGATCGGAAGGTTGTGAGTTCAAATCCCGCCTGAAACCACACCACTACTAGTGTGCCCTTGAGTAAGGCACTTAGCCCTCAGTTACTCCAGGGGGAATGTCCCTGTAATTCGTAATTGTAAGTCGCTTTGGATTAAAAGCGTCTGCTAAATGGCAAAATTAATTAATTTAATTTAATGACATCATGTGGATCATCCTAGTTTTCGCACCTTGGGCTTTTCTACAGTAAAGGTGATGGGATATTATTTGAAACTGTATTTACACATCATTGTTTACAAACAGGGGAGTGGAGCCAGGGGGTGAGGCTCTCTTCACCTCAGCCAGCCCCTCACCACCAGCAACACCTGGGGGCCGTTCCACTAAAGGTGGCTCAGTATATCGGCGATTGAAATAAATCAGGCGATCAGGCAACTAGGGATTAGAATTCAAGCCTCAGGTGATTCCTCGAACGAGGATCAGGCTTGTGTGATGAGTGTTCACAGAAGACAGGCTTACAAATCTTCGATATGGGCGCGTGCACGCAGACATAAAGAGCCCCGAAGAGTCGATCTGTCGAAATGAAGATACTCCACTCTGCAAGGGTTCTACATTTGCGCAGGATTCCGAATTATTGATCTTTATGAAGACGGAAAAATAAGATGTAAAATAGTGCAATACTGCCGCAATTAACAAGGCGAGGGAAATGGTTTGGCAAGAAATTGCTGACCGATTAAATGCGTAGGTCATACTAGCCCCAGTTATTGTTATGTTCATATTTTAATAAATTAATATTACTACTGTGGTGATATCAGCAGCAGGCTACAAACCGTCATATCGCCACAATGGCCTAGTGGTATCGACCGCTGCCATAGGATTTATTCGTCATTTTTAGACGGTGGTTCGAATCCCTCTTCGGACACACTTTTTTACTGCATTTCGTTGTCTGAATCTAATCTAAAATCTCATCTAAAAAAGTATGTAGGCTATACAATTATGGTGCAGGCTAATTTACAAGAACTGACACGATTACAATGGTGTTTGAAGCCTTTGCATGAAATCTTCGGTTAAATGTAAAAAAAATATATATATCAAGTCTCGAACTCGCAACCTTCGGAACTCTAGCTGGCTGCCTTAACCACTGCGCCAGCCAGACCGCTGTGATGACAGCAATGCAAGTTGAGACAATAACTTTTTTCTTTTTTTTTACACTCTTTTATTTATTGATCTATCGATCTATCTATCACACTTTCAAAATATCAAATTATCTATCTATCACACAGTCAACCTATCCATCTATCTATCTCGTGTGAAGTGGGAACTAATATTTCCTAAAAGAGGAACTGTCGTTCGGGATGTAGTTTCCGCCTGTGAGCCTTTTTTGACGCGCGTCTTACTTCAGCCAGTGTTTTAGCCTGGTCGCGACCAGGCTAATTATATCTGACTCAGAAGGAGCTCAATCAAGCAGCGAATTATTTGAGCCACATTGATGGAACCGAACGCAAGCTAACATTATCGATGCTTAGAACTTTATCGAGGCTTAGAAGATAATCGACCTTAGTGGAATGGGCCCCTGCTCTTGTAACTTCCTTTGTTTGATAAATAGTCTGAGAACTCAGAGGTTGTACTCGTGATCTGTTCCAAACAAGGTAACAACACCATAAAGGAAATAAAGTGAACCTGGTTTGTCTTGATTCGCAAGGCGAACATGTCATCATTGTGTAACGTCCTGTCTGATAACATGTCATCAAATTGCTCCAGACTGCTTGTTATCCCGGATGACATTGGCTGACTGCCAGTTTAGGACAGAATGCTTCAGAGCATAACAATCATATTATTACGACGTCATATTGTTTGTTATATTTAAATATATGGGTTAGGGTTAGAGAGGTTTTAGGTTTTATTTCATTTCTAACATTCCACCATGCCAGTTATCCGGTATGACATGTTCTGAGTAAAGAGTCTAATAGCTCTTGACCTTTGTAAAGGCCGATTTAAGCTTCTGCGTCGAATTTACGCACGTCTACGCCGTAGCCTACGTAAGGGGTCTCCAAGTTTATAGTTCCAAGTTCTAGTTCTACGTTCTACGCAGACCGCGTCGTGGTGGTCGGTGTACTCATAGCGGCATAGAAAAATATGCTTTTCTTATTCTATCTCGTTAACGGTACATGACTAAGACTCCATTCAAAGTTCAGTGTGTTCAGCATGCTATTCTGGTCATGGAGAATTTTAGTTTTGAATTCTAACCCATTGTGACGTGAAGATATTCGTCCGTAAGTGACGGGTCCCCCCCGCTGCTGCGCGCACCACCGCTTCCTGGTGGATGAAACTCCCGTTGACAGCGGGGGGGGAGACAAGTTCTTCCCAGGAATTCGCTCCTAGCTGTGTCGATCGTGATAGGAGTGTCGTATCGACACCATTCAAATTGTTTCAGATTCCCTGTCCTCTCCCCTATCCGGACACGTTTGAATTGTTATCCTAACCCACGGTAAACCACAGTTATTGACCCGCAAAGGGTGCCTCCGGGTTGTGCCTGACTCTTCCATAGGGCGCTCTACTCAAAGCGGCATAATAGCGATTTTTTTTTATGCTTGTTGTAAATAAAAGTTCTATGATGCATTGAAATGACATTAAAAGATAATACGATGGTTATCATAATTTTTCAAATCTTTATTAATAAGTAATTACAGAAAAAGTAAATGACATTTCTGTCATGGCTTCCGCATTTTGGCCGACGAGAGAGTCGGAATCTTGTCGGAATCATGTGCTACCAAGCGGACCAATCACAGAGCTTACGGTTGCGTAGAAACTGACGCGTACTTACATTTTTGGAGATGTGCGCGTCAACCCTCTCCGTAGGCAACGCAAGGCCACGCGGGCCAACGCAAGCTTCGCCGTCGATTTTACGCAGAAGTTTAAATCGGCCTTAAGGCAGTGAGGGTATGTCCAGCATGTCAGTAACACTAGGCTATGCTACACCCTCAATACATTTTCATATCGTTTAATAAACAGAGATTAATAGATTAAATAAATGTTTTTTTATAAAATTTTCCTTATTTTCCCTTCATAAAGGGGTTTGGACATCACGTCACGTCATTGGGCCAGTTGCTTTTGGTCCCTTGAAAAGGAGGGTGCCACGTATTAAAGAGCTGTAACATCTAAACCATTCCTCCAACTTGGATCTGGATACCCTCAAATTAAAGAGGGTGTTTGACAGTCTGCACTTTAAGGCCATATTCATTCTATGACTATAACTTGAATTTGTTTTGGTAAACAACTAAAATAACAACAGTTCTGTCAAAGAGTCCAAATGGACCTAACTGTAGCTTGGCTACTGTTTTCCAATTCTGGAAAAATAAATGTTCAATGTTTTTTTAAATTTCGTCACTCTGTTTTAATATTTTGATCATCTGTGTTGGTAGGATTCCCTGCACTGTGAACTGTCCATCTGGGCAGAGAGATGGAGGCTTCTGCTTACTCAGTGTCAGAGGGCCAGAGGACACACCTTGGGTCCCCTGATGCAGAGGCAGAAGGACAGAACCACCGGAAGGATAATCTTATTAGGCTCCAGCCATCACCACCTCCCACCCACAGGGACCATCACTCTCCCAACATTAAAGAAGAGTACGACACACCGTGGGACGACACACCGTGGGACAGGTTTCTACGGGACTTTATCAAAAACCAAAAGGCCAAAGATGAGATGCTCAGCAGATCTGCGTCAGGGTGTCACCTCTCTGAAGCAGCGAATGACAGTAATGACATGGATAGTGACAGTAACGGCAGTTCAGAGGTCAAGACTGGAGGTCAGGAGGTCAAGATCGAAGAGTGCTATGGTAGGAATTCCTCTCAGCAAAGGCCAACCACAGGCCGCGCTAGAGCTGACCAATCACATCCTGAGTCAGGTGGTCACAAGAGCAGCTCAGTGATTGGATTACAGGAGCAGCAGAGAAGGACAGCGGCAGGGCAAACCTCTGAGCAAAGGAAACATAGTTGTGGTCATGAGGACATGCGCCAGTGCTACGTCCAGTGTGGGAAGAAACTAAACACGGCGGATATTGTGAAAATACAGCAGCGAATTAGAAGACCAGACCAACACCGTTGTGCTACAACTGATCAGTAAGTCACACATGCGGCTAACGCTAACACGTGCTGCTAACCCCTAACACATGCTGCTAACGCTAACACATGCTGCTAACCCTAACACATGAAATGGCAATTGGTAATTAAACAGTAGGTAATTAAAGGGCAGTTGGTAATTGAACAGTAGGTAATTAAACAGTAGGTAGTTAAAGGGCAGTTGGTAATTAAACAGTTGGTAGTTAAAGGGCAGAACTATAAGCACGTCTAACAGATGAATGTCATGTATGATAAGGCAGCAAGCTGGCTTGGAAGGGAGCTGCCAGTCAAGCGTGCAAAGGCCACGCCCACACAGCCTCAGAACTGTCTGACCAGGAAGTAGAGCCTAACTAGAAGATTATTTTCATAGTTTATCATGTGTTAACATTTTTCCTGGACACAAAATACAATTGGAACCATTTAATGTTTACTTTCCAGACCCTTAAATTACAGCAAATGCAATCAGTAATATTATTATTGCATTTGCAGGACGTGTCCTGTCAGTCTAGATGGGAGTTCAGTGAACTGTTTGTCTGTCATGTCTAAACGACCCTGCGTTGTTTCTGCCTCCAGTGTTTCCAGCCGCAGGTCCTCTTCAGCTCATGTAACCATGGTAACCATGTATGAACCAGAATGCACCGAGTCCCCCAGATCTGGCTGTGGTTCTCCAGCCCTGAAAAGCCCACAGTGCGGTCCAGAGATGGTGGCAGTGAAGCTGGAGGAAGAGGATGTAGAGGAGAATGGTGTGATGGTGAAAGAAGAGGATGGAGGAGACCAAAGGAGGGAGGAGGGAGTGATGGTGAATCAAGAGGACAGAGGAAGAGTGGAGATGAAAGACAGTGAGATGGATGGTAAGTCTTTGTTATTGGTGAGTGTCATTGCACTGTTGTAAAACCAATGCTGCCAGTGCAGTGTAAGTCAGTCAGTACCTGCATCGTCTGTAGGGTTGGGTACCGTTTGGGTTTTATCCGGTACCGGTACCTAACCGATACTTTAAAAACGGTACCGGTACCAAAACGGTACTTAATTCGGTACTTTTGATTTTTTTAAATGACATATATATATAATAATAACACGGTCGACAACATTAAACAGCTTTTCAATTTTTTATTGCTGAGGCACAATATATATTAGTTAAATATACACTCAAATTAAAATAAATGAAAATAAAACTCCTGAGCCTTGGGGACTCCATTAAGCTGGGGGTGCCTATCGTTGGTACTGTTGTCGAATACGAGTACAGTACACACTTGTTCGGCAGCCCCTCAAGGACATCAGAATATTCTTAGAAAAGGGATCTAGTGAAGAGGCCTGCATAGCCCCCAGAACCAAGAAGACCAAGAGGAAATATAACTCTGATGAACTGGAGCCCTCCACCTCGTCAAAATCCAAACTATGTTGCCGCTCAGCTACTACAACTCCCCTCCCCCTCTCTGGTCCATGATACATGACGATTGATTTTTCAGACACAGTAGTAGGATAAGGACAGTACCCGAATATCAAGAGATCCCCGATCATATTGTCCACCTCGCAGAGACGCAGCCACACATCCGCACAACGTCATCAACAGACGCGTCGAATCCTGGAGTGCACTGTCCAATCAAAGGCTTGCGTTCGTAAACTCGCTCTGAGAGCGTCGCAGCGCACACTAGGCCCGACGTCATAAGGGGAGCAAGTCATTTGATTGGACAGAAGGCATTCCACGAGTGGTGATCAGAATTCCAGAACGAATTTACGGAACGCACCCATAAGTCGAGCGTCGCGTTACGCCAACCCGCTAGCGGAAGTTGCTATTAGCAACCTTCTCGTTATCCTTCCGTACTCGCTGCTTTAACTGAGTGGAAATTTAACAGGCGATGTGACGTCACGAGTCACCAGTTGACACCGGCGAGATAGAAAAGTACCGAAATGAGGAACCGAAATCTCCTTTGCGATTCGGTACGGGTACATACCGAATGTAAAGTAACCGGTACCTACCGGTACCGATTTTCGGTACCCAACCCTAATCGTCTGACAGTCCTGCTCTCTCCCGCTGTGTGGGGTTGATATATCAGGGCTAGTTCCCCAATCTAACCCAGTCCTGGACAACAGGACAGCCACATGTAAACACCGTTATCCCCAATCGAACCCAGTCCTGGACTACAGGACAGCCACATGTAAACACTTTTATCCAAAGTGACTTACTACATTTGTCTAAAGTAAGTGAAACAGTTTACAAAATTGGGGAACAAAACATAATAAAAACAGACAAGAGAGAAATATGATAGAAAATAAATTTTAGGAATAGCAACTGCACTCTACTGCTCTCTACTGCTCTCTACTGCTCTCTACTGCCCTCTACTGCCCTCTACTGCTCTCTACTGCTCTCGACTGCTCTCTACTGCCCTCTACTGCTCTCTACTGCTCTCTACTGCTCTCGACTGCTCTCTACTGTCCTCTACTGCCCCCTACTGCTCTCTACTGCCCCCTGCTGTTCTCTACTGCCCTCTACTGCCCTCTACTGCCCTCTACTGCTCTCTACTGCTCTCTACTGCTCTCTACTGCCCCCTACTGCTCTCTACTGCCCCCTACTGCTTTCTACTGCCCCCTGCTGTTCTCTACTGCCCTCTACTGCTCTCTACTGTCCTCTACTGCCCCCTACTGCCCTCTACTGCTCTCTACTGCCCCCTACTGCTCTCTACTGCCCCCTGCTGTTCTCTACTGCTCTCTACTGCACTCTACTGCTCTCTACTGCACTCTACTGCTCTCTACTGCCCCCTACTGCTCTCTACTGTCGTCTACTGCCCCCTACTGCTCTCTACTGCTCTCTACTGCTCTCTACTGCACTCTACTGCTCTCTACTGCTCTCTACTGTCATCTACTGCCCCCTACTGCTCTCTACTGCCCCCTGCTGTTCTCTACTGCTCTCTACTGCCCTCTACTGCTCTCTACTGCCCCCTGCTGTTCTCTACTGCTCTCTACTGCACTCTACTGCTTTCTACTGCCCTCTACTGCTCTCTACTGCTCTCTACTGCCCTCTACTGCTCTCTACTGCACTCTACTGTCACACAATTATTCAGAGCTTTGAACGAGATTATTAACACCCGAACAGCCATGGGTGGGGTCATTAACACTAGAATAGCCATGGGTGGGGTCATTAACACTAGAACAGCCACGGGTGGGGTCATTAACACTAGAACAGCCATGGGTTGGGTCATTAACACTAGAACAGCCAAGGGTAGGGTCATTAACACTAGAACAGCCATAGGTGGGGTCATTAACACTAGAACGGCCATGGGTGGGGCTGGGTTTCCGTTAACCGGTAATTACCGGTCTTTGTCCGGTAACATTTGTTGAAGTCCGACAAATTGAAAAGTCGTCGGACATATTGTCCGGTGAAAATAATTCCCTTTGAATACAATTCGCTAAAGTTCACATTCTGATTCCTTCTATTTTAAAAAAGACGAATATATAGGCTATGTATTTCTTTTATTATGATATGATTTGACACCGGCATGATGATGACTCCTAATGTGTAGGCCGGCCTATGCGAAACAGCGCACAGGTGCCACATGGGATTGATGCCAGATGGGATTACAGCCTAACCAGTCTATTACCGCTTAAACCCAGTAGCCCATTCGGCGGTAACCCATGCCTATCTGGCAACCCTGCCAACCCGTCCACCATAATAATACGCAAACGTTGCAGCTCAAAGTGCACCATAGCGAGCGATTAAATTAATGGAAAGATGGCAAAACAAAGTAAGCCGTCGTGGCTCCTCCAGCCAAGAAGTCTCGTGGATTCAGAGTTGAATGGAAAAAAACGTTTCCCCTGGCTGCGTTTAGATGAGGAAGCCGGAAAAATGTTCTGCTCACCGTGCGAAACATCGGGGAGGAATAATGGATTCACGAGAGGAGCAACTAACGTGCAACGAGATGCCATCGGTGTCATGACAGCCAGGGTTCGAGTTATAAGCTGAACTCTGTGGGGGTCTCCAAAATAACAGTGCGAAATGTTCTCATGCACGCGCGAATCATGCCCACACAGCGATGGGACTGACAAGTTTTAATTAGCTATAGGCAGTAGCGGATTAAGGTGGTCAGTGGCCCTAGGCTACTCCTTTGTGTGAGGACCCCCCGCCCCCATACACAAGCTTCCCCCCTCCCCAAAATATACAACTCACGAGCACCCTGCACACACACACCACTCATAATGCTTTACCATAAAACACTTAAACACTTTAATAACACAATAACACAACAGTGTTAATAATGCAAAGAATAAAAAAAAGTTCAGTGCATTCAGTTCTGTCTCTATTGCTCTCCTCTCCCGTTGTCTCTCTGTTACTGTCCTGTTGTCTGTCTCTCTGTTGCTGTCCTGTTGTCTGTCTCTCTGTTGCTGTCCTGTTGTCCGTCTCTCTGTTGCTCCCCTCAGCTCTAAATGAAAGAAATGAATTAGCTAATTAGTTGGCATGTAAACATATAGTTAGGGTTGGGTACAGTTTGGGTTTTATTCGATACCGGTGACAAATCGATACTTTAAAAACGGTACCGGTACAGAAACATCATCCTCATCCTCAAATCCCAACATATCCTGACGCTACAGCTGCAGGCTACTCATTTCACCACATCAACAGCCCCACATGAAACAACAGCTATAAAAGCGATAGTCACACATGTATCTCGGCCAATAATTTTGTTATTTTTGCTATACAGAAGGAGCGAAAAATACATTAGGTTAGTACACTAGGTTAGTAAAAAGTAAAAGCCACCTTACCTTTACGGAGACAAGATAGACCAAAGTGGTCTGTTTTCAGTAGGCTGACTGGTCTGTTTTCAGTAGGCTGAGTGGTCTGTTTTCAGTAGGCTGAGTGGTCTGTTTTCAGTAGGCTGAGTGGTCTGTTTTCAGTAGGCTGAGTGGTCTGTTTTCAGTAGGCTGAGTGGTCTGTTTTCAGTAGGTAGCAGAGTCCTCAGTAGTAGCAGCAGTAGTAGTAACAGTAGTAGCAGCAGGGCTAACGTTAGGTGTCATAGCAGGTTTCTTTGATAAAAACCCGACATTTTCTAGGCTTGATGACCCGGTCGGCAGCAGTGGCCTTTTTTTGGGCGGCATGGTAGCTACTGTATGTATATACTCCTGTATAGCTAATGAATGAATGTTTGCTTCTCAATAATAGGCTAGGTGCACGATCTCACTACTTCCTGAAAGGCAACTGGTGTCTCACTCTATTGGTTTAATTGATTAATCAGCTGTGCACTGTGTGTTCCAACGGTTTACCGCACAGCTGATTAATCAACCTTTTGCTGTTGCACAATATTCTACTGCGCCCCATGGTGTCTTAGTGGTGAAGTGCAGGCAGTCAAAGGCATACTGTCATTCACAGGAGATTAATGGTGCGCGTAGTTCTTTTGAAAAACGTGTTTATTTTACAATATTTATAATATAAATTAAATAATATTCATTACATTGACATTTTGATCAAATAATAGTTGTGGTAATGTATTATTAGCGACCCCCACAGATTTTTGATTTTACTGCCTTCATGGGAGCTCAGAGAGCCTCAGACCATCTCTATGGGAGCTCAGCTCCCATTGGCTCCCACATAACTCGAACCCTGATGACAGCGCTTCGTGGTTATGGGGGCTTGCGTTTCTCAACAGCCTGCAAAGTCCTCATCCGAGACTTCAGCGAAATTTACCCAGAGTGGGCCACACTGGCCAAGATAGCCTGCTTGATTCCCGTCTCCAGTGTGCCTGCAGAGAGAGGATTCTCTCTGCAGAACCGAATTAAAACTGCGGACCGAAGTCGCCTTGGGGAGGGCAAGGTCACACGGCTAATGCAAGTTGCGGAGAGACACTTTGCAGCTTTGATTTCAAGTCCGCAGCTGCACGCTTCAATGCTGCCAAAAAGCGACGTAGGCCTAATAAGTAGCTAAATTATATGAGCAGCCATTGTTATTTTCAGAGTTTTTACTCTAGGCTATTTTATTTAAGGCTATCCCCTATCTATCTGAGAAAAGGCATAGGCGATTGGCCTAGGCTGTAACATCGAACAGAAATTAGCCTATACATACACATTGCAAGGTAATTTAAAGCCTATTTATTTTCAAAGAGTTTTATTCTATTTTATTTTATCTGATAAAAGGCATATGAACGGAAATTAGGCTAGCCGTGTCACGCCAGAAGCCTACATGCTTGCACTGTTACTGTTCAATAAAATGTTATACATCTAGACATTGTGGTATTTCTTTATATACGTATCCCCAGACTGCCTATCAATTGTTTCTCAATAAACAGTTATGTTCTCCTCATTGTCATACTCCCGAGCTAAACGAAATGCCTTCCCAACCAGCGAGACCTGGTTATAGAAATGACGTTGTTTTATTGATTTAAAAAAAAGGGTAAAACTGGAAAGAGAAAATAGAAAACTCACATTAATCCCAAACAATTTAACAAACTTCAGTTAACGTAATGTGGAGTCCGTTCATTGATCGATGCTGTCTGTTCAGTTCCCAGTGAGGCGCCCGTTCAGCGCTGGACATAATGGCATAGCGCGCATGCGTCAAATCATGTTATATTATTATATATTATATAGCTCGCATCTAATCGTATCGGATGAGAAATAGACATTAAATGGCATATATAGGCCGCTACACAACAGTAATCACCGCAACAAACAGCTATATTATATTTTATGATGACCGGAATAATTCACGTTTGTCCGGTAAATCGAAATCTTCCCGGACACAATGTCCGACGGCAAATTGTTCTAACGGAAACCCTGGGGTGGGGTCATTAACACTATAACAGCCATGGGGTCATTAACACTAGAACAGCCACGGATGGGGTCATTTGACCTAGCGAGTAAAAATAAATTCTACCTTTAAAGTCAATAAAATTTCAGGACCCTCCTTTCATGACTTTTCCGAGATAAGTACGTTCTACCACCCAGTATCCTTACATTTTTAAAATCTACCTAGTATAAAGCTATTTCTATAACAGGGTTTACCCAAGTTACATACGCAGTAGTGATAGGATATTATATGTCTATGTACAGACAGTTATGAATGATAAACTGTACAGTAGGTCTCGCTATAGCTATCGCAGCAATGTACTTGCAGTAGCCTACATTTGATTATGTCTGTAATCCTCAACGGATTTTCATGGAACAAATACAATTTTATTTATGATGCAGTATATAATGTGTATAAAGTGTATTTATGATACAGTATATAATGTATATCAATTTTCACATATTAGCATATTTATGACTATTATTTTTTAATAATGATAATCAACCTCTTCTGCATCATATGTGCAGCCACTCCTGTGATAATCTGACCGTAATCCTGTATGGTGGTACGATGCTTGTAGGAGGTGCAGAGGTTTATCTCTCTGAGAGACATACTTAGATAGAGAACACTTTAATTCATATATTTGTATTCATTGCCTATTATCTTGTTAAATGTTGATATTTAATTTCTATAAAAAAAAATCTTTCTTAATATCCTAATGCTATATGTAAAGCACTTTGAATTGCCCTTGTTGTATAAAATGTGCTATACAAATAAACGTGCCTATGTAACCCTGTATATGTTCCTATTCTTACAGACCAGCAGAGCTCCAACCCAGGTTCAGACAGCGAGCCCAGCTCCACCACACCAGGAAACCATCAACAACACAGGAGCTCGAGGCGGAAGAATCACCTTAAAACACACCCACAGACTTACGCCGGAGAGAAGACCTACCGCTGCCCACTGTGTGGGAAGAGTTTTGGTCAAGGAGGACATCTAAAGATTCATCAGAGAATACACACAGGAGAGAAACCATACCACTGCTCCCAGTGTGGGAAGAGGTTCAATACAGCAGGAGGCCTAAAGATTCATCAGAGAATACACACAGGAGAGAAACCATACCACTGCTCCCAGTGTGATAAGAGTTTCAGTAAAGCAGAACATCTTAAGATTCATCAGAGAACACACACAGGAGAGAAACCATACCACTGCTCCCAGTGTGGGAAGAGGTTCAATACAGCAGGAAATCTAAAGATTCATCAGAGAATACACACTGGAGAGAAACCATACCACTGCTCCCAATGTGATAAGAGTTTCAATCAAGCAGAAAATCTTAAGAATCATCAGAGAACACACACAGGAGAGAAACCATACCACTGCTCCCAATGCGGGAAGAGTTTCAATCAATCAGGAAGTCTGAAGAGGCATCAGAAAATACACACCAGAGTTTTAGTGACGGTAGTTTAGGTTCAATACAGCAGAATCCCTAAAGAAGCATCATAGAACACACACAGGAGAGTAACCATACCACTGCTCTGGAAACTACCGTAGTTCTACGTCGGGTATTACCTACTGGTTATGCGGAGTTATTACAGGCATGTGAGCCGCACTGCCTATACTGTAATTCATGCGAAGTGAATGTGGCTCGTAATAAAATTAACAGAAAATGAGTTAAGAAATGATTTTCTTTTACAACTTGAGTACAAGCATTTGCCTGGTTAGTAATCAAACGTTAAATCACCCTTCTCTGCCCTCTCCCGCTTCCAGACGAACGCCTACCCTATATTTTAGCACTTGGCTTAATTCAGCCGCTTTTCTGTGAGCCGCTATTCACCTGCGTTCAATTTAAAGTATATTTGGTACGTACGCAATGTTAAACAAGCGCAGCTCGTTTTATATATAATGCTTATGTCCGTTTAGAAAAATGTGCTTACGTGAAAGTCAAAGATGACGTTCAAGTACCTTTTTATAAATGAGGCTCCAGGGATGGCCAACCAGTTGGAGACTAAGAGCCCCAAATAATTGTTGGGGTACCAGAAAGAGCTGGAGAGAGTGGTGTTTGTGTTGCGGTTACCTCCGTTCGCCCCTCGTCGAACCGGGCGTAGAAGGTGTTCAGCTTTCCCGCCAGCAGGGGGTCGTCCTCTGCGGCTGTGAGCCTGTTGGCTCTGAAGTTTGTCATGTGCTGAACCCCCTGCCACATCCGCCTGGAGTCGTTGCTCAGGAAGCATTCCTCAATCTTCTCTCTGTGGTCTGCCTTGGCCGCTTTGATTCCGCGCTTTAGGTTAGCCCTGGTGGTGCTGTACAGCGGTGTGCTCTTCCCTGCGAAGAAGGCGTTGTCCCTCTCGTTGATCAGTTTTTGGACCTTCCCAGTCATCCATGGCTTCGTGTTGGGGTAGACCCGGACCCGTTTGTCCACGGTGACTGAGTTGGTGCAGTTCACTATGTGGTTCAGAACCGACGATGTGTACTGTTCCAGGTCCTCATGCTCATATTCCTGCCATGGGGTGTCATTTAGGCAGATCTGCAGTGGAGCGGACCCTTCTGGCCAGGTTCTGACAGTCTTAGTGGTGATGGGAGCACTTTTCCCCATGGTAGTGTATGCTGGGATCAGGAGGATTGACACATGGTCAGACATGCCTAGATGAGCTAGCGGACTAGCCTTGTAAGCACGTTTGATGTTGGTGTATACCTTGTCCAGTGTTTTTTCTCCTCTTGTTGCACATTTAACATGCTGATGGCACATTATACAGTTGTTTCATGCGCATTTCATTTCTCCTAAGCACTCTGTCAATTGTAGAGATTGAAACGGATTCAATATTGCCAAAGATATTGTCATCCTCTATAACAGCGCTCTGGATCTCTCTCAACCTTATGGCATTGTTTGCAATCACCATTGCACAAATGGCTTCCTCTTGTTGCGGAGTAAAAATGGGCCCTCTTCCACCTCTGTGAGGTTGTCTTGCAATCCTATGTGGTGCAGAGTAAAATTAGAGTAATGTACAGTAAACATGAGATATACTGCTTTAACCCATATTACTGTAGTGTACAATAACTGTGCTTCCCACTTGTAAAATGCTGCAGTACAGTACCATACTGTAAATATTGCAAATATTTACTGTAACACTACTTTACACTACAATACAGTAAATCTGTGCTGCAGTAAATCTGTAAATCTAAATGTAAAATGTAAAAAGTGACGACAAGTTCTTGTCCCACTGTAAGCTTCATGTATGACACAATGACAGTAGTGCAGTGCAGATAGTTTAGTGCTGAATTACTGTCCAATATACACACCTGTTCTCCCGACGAAATGTTTGAATAATTGAATTCACAGTGGTTCTCCCAACATTTGGCTGCACCCTTCGACCAGCCTCAGCCATTGTGAGGCCGTGATTGACTACATGGTCCACAATTGTAGCCCTAATTTCATCTGAAATCTGCCAATGTACTTGGCCTCTTCTTCCTCTTCCCCTGTTTTGTCCCCTTCCCCTTCCCCTTCCCCTTCCCCTTCCCCTTCCCCTTCCTCCCCGCATCCTCGCCCCTCTTCCACGATGCTGACCTTCCATTTCTGTGTCACAGTATTGTTGAAATGGTACACACTATGTCCTGCTCGGTTCATATATGCTTGCCAATTGAGGGTTCATGGGATTCAGCTCTGAGTGACTGTGGAGAAGTGGCTTATCATTGGTTACAATGAATGCTTCACACACTCCTCCTCATCAGTGAAAGCTGAGGTTCACCTGAGAGAAATTGTTCAATTTGTTTCAATTGTTTCAATTTTCAGGAAAAATGATAAAGAAATGTATACAATTTGCTTGACAGATTTTGACAACTTGTTCAACATTTTTGGATGTAATGACTCAAGCAATGAAATGAGGACTATTAGTTTTATAGGGAATGACTATTCAGCATCCAAAAGTATAGTTCATTTTGACTTGACATGACATAAGCAAAGATAATGTTATAAAACAGAAGAGAATTGTATGACAGCAATTGATGCATGTCCAAAAGCATTTGCAATTGGTTTGAAGGAATGAGAAACTGCTACTATGATGTGCACAAATGACTAAATGTTGTGGAGGTTGAACTAACAGTTATGAGAATTTCAATTCTGATCAGAGAAATGCACCAAAGCAATTGAGAAAAACTGTAATAGACAACAGGCAAGACGGTTGTAGCCTACAGATTAATATTTGAGTTTTCGAACATTAGATCGTTGATTTTGGCAACATTGTAGTAGCCAATGAGTGTAATTATTTAGTTTGTTTCAACTTTTATTTTTGGACAGATAGGCCTATAGTGAAGACAGACAGGAAAGAAAGGAGAAGATGTATCAATATATTGATAATAATAGTTTTCGAACATTAGATTGCCATTGTTTGTCATTGTGTGAACATGTTTCTGTAGCCTTGGTAATAATAAATAAAATAACACTATTTACAGCTATGTAAGACGCTATAGTCAGAAGTGCTTCAACACAGACGGGGGGAATTTTATGAATGAAAGTGAAACCGCAGGGTGCGTTCGTAAATTCGCTATGAGAGTGCCGGAGCGCACACCGGGTTCAACGTCATAAAGGGACCAGGTAATTTGATTGGACAAGAGGCATTCCATGGGTGCTGACCAGATTTCCAGGGCGAATTTACGAACGCATGCTAGCGAACTCAGACAGAAAAATCGTCAGAGGAGATATATAAACGGGTTATTTTGATAAACTGGACACATTTTGGGAATATATATTGGTACTTTCTCACCTGAAAACATATTAAAACTTCATAAAATGACATGTTAACCCTTGTAAAGGCAAAATTACAGTTTTTTTTTTTTTTTTAAATGGAGGATTCAAATCGCCGTCTGCTCGCCGGTGCGAAATGCATTCTGGGAAAAAGGCGTCGGAGCCTGGCAGACGGCCCTGTGTGACATCGCCCTCCAGCGATCCTTGTCCAACAGTACACTCTTCTCCATGTTAAAATCTGCTGGTGCTGTTTCACACCTGATTGCGGTGGAATGAATGGCGATCCCGTGGCGGTCCAAGTGTTAATGTCTCTCAGTACTTCTCTTGATCCATCTACCCTACCATCTCACATTCCAGTCGTTAAGTCTTTTAAATACCTCGGGGTAGATATCTTTCCCTCTCTGTATTCAGTTGTAACCAAAAACTTCCAAGGCATCTTAAGCAGAGTGGAGGCAGACATGAATAGATGGTCACTTCATCCACACTCCCTACAAGCACGTGTCTCCATTGTCAAAATGGATGTTCTTCCCAGGGTAAATTTTTATTCCAATATGTTGCCAATCTCACCTCCCAAGAGTTACTTGGACAAGATCCATAGTCTTATATCAACATTTATTTGGAAAGGCAAGCGCCCTCGCTTAAAACTATCCACTCTACAGCGCAGCAGACAGGATGGAGGTCTAGCTGTCCCCAATTTTAAAATGTATTTTTGGGCGTATGTGCTGCGCCCTTTATCAACCTGGTTAGATTGTAATGCATCGGTTTCATGGCGAGCGATAGAGGGACATTTGGCTTCCCCTCACCGCTTACAGGACTTAGTGTACTCAGGTCTATCTACCCAAATCTAAGCTGGGCCCTATAATGTCCTCTCTTTTATCAGTATGGCTGGCTGTCGAGAAGGCAACTCACTCTCAGTTAAAGTGGCACACCCATACTCCTATCTTCCACAATTTCGCTCTTCTAACTGGAAAAGTTCTCATTTTTTCTTTACCTGCAACTTAGATCTTCCATGCGTGCATATGGTGTTCCCTGGGGACAATCTCTATATACCCATGAGCTTCACACGATGTTAGATGTGGGAGTACAGACAAGGGGTTTAGTCTCTAAATTATACACTCATTTACTAGAAGCTTCCTGTAAACCTCTTGCTGTTCACCAGGTATGGGAGAGACCTTGATTTTTCTGATGGGGATATTGATTGGATGACTGTTTGGGACAATCTGGATATCACATCTAAAAATCCTAATCATAAGCTTATTCACTTTAACTTCTTACACAGGTTATACCTCACTCCGAGAAGACGCCACCTCATGAAAATCATACCCTCCTCAATTTGTGATCTGTGTTCACTCGGTCATGTGGGCTCCTTTTTACACATGTACTGGGAATGTCCTGGGGTGGCGGCATTTTGGAAACTAATATCTTCCACTTTATCTAACCTATTGGGGATCCATATACCTTGTTGTCCGAGATTTTTGATCTTGAATGATACTTCATCATTGGATCTGTCAGCTTCCATGTTTCGTGTTTTATTTGCTGGTCTTACCGCAGCCAAAAAGATGTTAGCATTACGATGGAATCCTCCACATACTCTTACGCGTTAACAATGGCTGCTGTCTTTCCTGGACATACTATACATGGAACAATCTATAGCCAGAATACATGGAGCTAAAGAAAGGACAATTCAAACATGGACATCTGCAATACATAAGATAAAAGAGTTGATGGAGTGACTGTGTTTGTAGGCTGTGTTGTATGTGAAGTTAACCTGTAATTGTTGTATTATTATGATTGTATGATATACCAAATATAGTGTAATGAAGAACTATGGGGGGGGGGTGGAAGGGATGTTATCGCCATGGGGGGGGGGGGGGGGGTTACTCATGTGTTTATAGTGGGGGGGGGGGGTGTAAGATAAGGGAAGAAAAAAAATCAGGACAGACACTTCTTTTGTTTGGTGTAATAATGTGAGTTTTTCATGTGTACTGTTTTGCAATAAATAATTGATTACAAAAAAAAATTTGTAGAGCGGCTTAGCACAAGTTAGGTATGCCGATTCATTTGGTGATACCTTTGAGATGGCCACACTTGTGTGTGACTGTAACTAAGATGTTTTGGTAAACAGCTAAAATAACACAAATTCTGTCTGTGACCAAATATATATGGGCCGTAGTAAGGCGATGACGTAGTCCGAACCAAATATGCAGGCGCGGTATGATCACGCGCTCGAACCAAATATGGTCTTCATGCGTCCGGGTGAAGCGCGTGTCGGATGCAGCTGGATATACTTGGAGAGACTGTTGACAGTTAGCTGGCGTAGTTCATGTGTAAAATAATGTTTGCGGTTGTCAGATATATGTGAGCATATATGTGCAGCACATATGAAACATGTCCATGTTTAGAAAGTTAGTGAAGTAAAATACCTTATTTGAGCGCATGTGTGTCCACATGTTTTGGACGGAGTGTCACGTGGCAGAGGTGTTCTATATAACGATCGCCGATAGTGGACTCGCGTGAACCGAAGGGAACAACTCAAATTTGGCGTAAGTATGCGCCACAACCATTGTTATAGTAAATTACTTTAATAGTAGAGCGGCTTGAAGAGTCACGTGACCTGCAGAAGAGATGGCTGCTTAGCGCGCTCGCTCCTGCCCTATTTCCCTTATTTCTTTTGAAACTACTCATAGTAAACTTTGATTTAATAATTCTGATACAGTAAATGTTATTTAACAACTGATAGCTCAAAATGCCGCACACAAGAAAGTCCAAGCCATCCTTTCCTGACCCAGAATCTTCTCAAGACGAAGTGGAGACAAACGAGCTAGCGAACATGCTGAGTAAGGCTATGGAGGGAGGACCAACGTCTTTTCATTGAAAACCAATTCTCTGGTATGAACGGCAAACTTGATGCAATCAAGACCGACCTAGCTAACTGTACAAAAGACGTGCAGAAACTCCGCGGTGAATGCACTGAACTTTCGTAAAAAGATGGAGAAAGCTGAGGAAACTACAGTTGATAACAAGGCTAACCTCGAAGCTAAGCTAGCTGATTTAGAGGATCGTAGCCGACGTGACAACATACGCATTATGGGAATACCTGAGGGAAACGAGGGTTCCAACACGGTCCAATACATCTCCTCCAATCTTCCCAAATGGTTCCCCAACTTGAGCGGAGAGACGTTAGAAGTCATGAGGGCACATCGTCTCCCTCTTCCCCGTAATGCCAATGCCAATGGCTCACAGACCCTCATTTGCAAGATGTTACGATTCACAGACCGCGACAGGATCCTCAAAGCTGCCCGGCTGACACCGCTCAACCTCGGCGAGAGGAGCATCCGCTTCTCCGCTGACTACAGCCAACACACCATCGCTCGGCGCCGACTCTTCTCTACTGCCATGGACATCGCGAAGAGGCGAGGGTTCCAATCTTTCCTCCTTTATCCGGCCAGGCTTAAAGTGATCCACGGTTCCCATCAGCGTGTCTTCGACTCGCATGCCGAAGCAGAGGACTTCCTCAACGCACAGAAGCCATTGAAGGCTGGGGACTGAACGCAATTTGGTGATCGTTCTCGCACACGCAGGAGTACAGGTTGGATGGTTGGTGTTAAACCACTGAGCGCTTGGTCATTTCTATTTAATTAGGCTAGTTATCCTTTTTTATTTTATTTTATTTCACTAACTGCCACATGTCAGGACATACGAAAGGGTAGTGTTAAAATTGCTTATGTTTCAAATCCCTGATTAGGTTGCTGAGTTAACATTACCATTAGGCCAATATAGCCTACTTGATGGTGATTTAAAGGACCGAAAATACAGCAATTATTAAGCCTATCATAGAAAAGTATGCATCAGAATAATATAGTTTTTTCTTTTTATGGGATAGTTACCCAATACTGCCTATGTACTGTTTTGGTTAAGGGAACGGGCTAGGTGACTGTGTTTATAGCCCCCGTTCTCAGCGTCAGGTGTCTAATGTTTTTTGGGGATATGGGGAATATGTCTGTTTATTTTATTTTTTATTTTTCTTGTCACACGTTATTTGGTGGCATTTCTGGGTATTTTGGCGATATGGGTGGGGGGTGTTATAGTTCTTCTTGTTCTCACTATATTGATGGTCATTACAATGTACTGTCTTTGTTTACCGGACCCACAGGTCTACTCCTGTTGGTCATTTCTAGGGAGTGGGTAATTCCTACTGTTGCCCCTCTTTCTACACAGCCCAACTCTCATCTAGTATGACAACTCTTCAAATAGCCAGCTGGAATGTGAATGGTTTAAATGGCCCGATCAAACGTGCGGCATGTCTAGATCAGGGTTTCCGTTAACCGGTAATTACCGGTCTTTGTCCGGTAAAATGTGTTGAAGTCCGACAAATTGAAAACTCGTCGGACATAATGTCCGGTGAAAATAATTCCCTCTAAGCACAATTTGGCTTCGGGCCACCATTTTCAGCTGAGCACCAAACACACACACACTCATACACGCACAACACTGCCCGAGAGAGAAGGACCCGCCCCCTTTAGTTAGCCTGCCCGAGAGAGAAGGACCCGCCCCCTTTAGTTAGCCTGCCCGAGAGAGAAGGACCTGCCCCCTTTAGTTAGCCTATAGCCTATAGGCTAACTAAAGGGGGCGGGTCCTTCTCTCTCGGGCAGTGTTGTGTGTGTGTGTTTGGTGCTCAGCTGAAAATGGTGTCCCGAAGTGGAGCGGATAACAAACGAAACGGACAACATTTACACTATGGAGACAAACTTCAGCGATATGATCTAACAGCCGGTCTTCAGGACGACATACAAAAACAGTTATGTTCTCCTCATTGTCATACTCCCGAGTCCGATTAAGTATGATTTGACAGGCAGCTAAACGAAATGCCTTCCCAACCAGCGAGACCTGGGGGGTATTCCATCAACGTCGCTAAAGGAAAATCCTGGCTTATTTTTGATAACTCTCGCGAGATTTATCGGAATATGCCTGTATATTTTTAGGAACCCTCGCGAGACTTTGTCAGACTAAACCTGGATTTTCTTTTAGCGATGTTGATGGAATACCCCCCTGGTTATAGAAATGACGTTGTTTTATTGATAAAAAAAAGGGTAAAACTGGAAAGAGAAAATAGAAAACTCACATTAATCCCAAACAATTTAACAAACTTCAGTTAACGTAATGTGGAGTCCGTTCATTGATCGATGCTGTCTGTTCAGTTCCCAGTGAGGCGCCCGTTCAGCGCTGGACATAATGGCATAGCGCGCATGCGAATCATGTTATATTATTATATATTATATAGCTCGCATCTAATCGTATCGGATGAGAAATAGACATTAAATGGCATATATAGGCCGCTACACAACAGTAATCACCGCGACAAACAGCTATATTAGATTTGGAGAAAAAAAAATATGATTTTGAAAAAAAATTGTTTTATTATATTTTAATATGATGACCGGAATATATCACGTTTGTCCGGTAATTCGAAATCTTCCCGGACACCATGTCCGGCGGCAAATTTTTCTAACGGAAACCCTGGTCTAGATTACCTCTATAGGAAGAAGTTTGATATAGCATTTGTACAGGAGTCACATCTTAAAGCAGCTGATGTACGTCGTTTTGCTAACAGACACTACTGTATAGCAGCGTCGGCTTCATATAATTCCAAATCCCGTGGTTCTCTTATTGTAACAAAAAGCTCCCTATCTATAAATGTCCTGGAGAAGTCTGGCAGTGCTGATGGGTGGGTCTCACTGATCAAAACCATTATTGCTGGGCGAAAGCTGGCGTTCTTGTCTGTTTATGCCCCCAACCCTTTTGACAAAGAGTTTTTCCAACAACTGTCAGTGATAATGTCAGAGTTGCAAGATTATGCTTTGATCATGGGTGGGGACATGAATGCGACCTTGGACCCTGCCTTAGATCGCTCACATCCTCAGGACCAACATTCTCACTCCCCAAATTCAGCATCGGCCTTTCTGTCACGTTTTATATCAGACTTTAATCTCCTGGACACATTCAGAGTTATTAACCCCTCGGTTAAACAATACAGCTTCTTTTCCAACAGACATAAAACATACTCGCGTATAGATTACATTTTCATTTCTCCATCCATTTCTGAATTACATGATGCATTAATGTTTCCTTGTCCACTTTCTGATCACTGTGTCACTATGGTCACATTGACTTTAGCTAATACACCAACTAAAGCATCACGCTGGCGCTTCAATACAACCCTTCTGAAAAATATTGATTATTGTACTTATTTTAGGAGCGAGCTTGATAAATTTGTATCTGAGAATGTTGGTAGTGTTGATGACCCTCGTATCTTTTGGTATGCGTTGAAAGGGTGTATCAGGAACGTTTCAATATCTTTTTCATCCCACCTTAACAAGACTCGGTTGGGCAGAATTGATGAGATGGAATCCGATCTTGCAACACTGGAAAAACAGCAGCAGATATCTTTCTCTGAAACTAGGGACCGGAATATCCGTATTACCAAATTAGGACTTAACTCTCTTCTTAGACGACGAGCTGAATTCTTAATCCATAAGACTAGACAAAATTATTATTTTAACGGCCCCAGACCAAGCCACCTCCTAGCCCTTAGACTGAAACACGACGAAAAATCCACCATATCAACTATCAAGCCTAGTGATTCTCATGATACCATCTCCGACCCCAAAGCAATTAACTCTGAATTCCGTAACTTCTATTGTAAGCTATATTCTTCTGAGGTCATTCTAGACAGGGACAATTGTAAAACTGTTTTGCAGAGCCTAGATCTTCCCTCCCTGAATAAGGACGAACCTGACCAGCTGCAGACTCCAATATCCCTGGAGGAACTGATAAACGCTATTCAAAAGATGAAGAAGGGTAAATTGCCGGGTTGGGATGGCATCCCTCCTGAATTCTACCTTACCTTCTGGGATGTGTTAGGCCAATTCATGTTAGACATGATTACTACTTCTGTTGAGAAAGGGTGTTTCAATAGGGATGCCAACTCTGCCATTCTATCTCTCCTTTAAAAACCTAACAAGGACCCCACCCTCTGTAGCAGCTACAGAGCATTATCAATATTGAATGCCGATGTAAAGATTTATGCCACGGTGCTGGCCTCTAGACTTGACGTGCATATGACCAAACTCGTTCATCATGACCAAACAGGCTTCATAAAAACTTGCCAAGCTGCGGACGATATTCGTAGATTGCTCCATGTACTCCACTTCTCTCAGGATATTAAGTCTCCATGTGCAGTCCTATCATTAGACTGACGCTGAAAAAGCTTTTGACAGGCTGGAATGGGACTATCTGTGGCTGGTACTAGACAAATTTGGCTTAGGTTCAGACTTCACTAAATTGATCAAAGTTTTGTATTCAAACCCCTCAGCTATGGTCACTACAGGAAATATAATGTCACCTTCTTTTAAAATGTCAAGGGGCTCTAGGCAGGGATGTCCGCTCTTGCCAATCCTATTCTGTCTCTCACTCGAGCCATTAGCTCAAAAGATTCGGCAACACCCTCTTATCTCCTCTATCAAGTTTTGTAATACATCACACCACATTTCATTATTCGCCGACGATATTCTGTTATATATGGATAAGGCTGCAGCATCCATTCCCAGAGTGTTGGACACTTTTGAAGAGTTTGGCACTCTGTCAGGCTACAAGATCAATTGGTCCAAGTCTTCATTAATGTCTCTCAGTACTTCTCTTGATCCATCTACCCTACCATCTCACATTCCAGTCGTTAAGTCTTTTAAATACCTCGGGGTAGATATCTTTCCCTCTCTGTATTCAGTTGTAACCAAAAACTTCCAAGGCATCTTAAGCAGAGTGGAGGCAGACATGAATAGATGGTCACTTCATCCACACTCCCTACAAGCACGTGTCTCCATTGTCAAAATGGATGTTCTTCCCAGGGTAAATTTTTATTCCAATATGTTGCCAATCTCACCTCCCAAGAGTTACTTGGACAAGATCCATAGTCTTATATCAACATTTATTTGGAAAGGCAAGCGCCCTCGCTTAAAACTATACACTCTACAGCGCAGCAGACAGGATGGAGGTCTAGCTGTCCCCAATTTTAAAATGTATTTTTGGGCGTATGTGCTGCGCCCTTTATCAACCTGGTTAGATTGTAATGCATCGGTTTCATGGCGAGCGATAGAGGAAAATTTGGCTTCCCCTCACCGCTTACAGGACTTAGTGTACTCAGGTCTATCTACCCAAATCTAAGCTGGGCCCTATAATGTCCTCTCTTTTATCAGTATGGCTGGCTGTCGAGAAGGCAACTCACTCTCAGTTAAAGTGGCACACCCATACTCCTATCTTCCACAATTTCGCTCTTCTAACCGTAAAAGTTCCCTTTTCATATCCCCAATGGAGTGATAAAGGTATACATGTTCTTTCTGACATTTCTAATGATGAGGGTCTTAGAATGTTTAAGGTAGGCCAGGAAACCAGATCATAGAGTACACAGTGATGTGCTACGGGACAATGAGTTAGATATAAAGTGTAGAGAACTGTGATACACAGAGTCGGCAGTGAAGTATAGAGAAGGCAGCATGCATGTGTCATTCCCCCCCCCCCCCATACATCTCTCTCTCTCTCTCTATTCTCTCTACCTTTCTTGCACTAAATACTTAACAATTCTTTGCACATAGTGATAATTACATTGGAGTCAGATTATCAATATTATATAGATTTTGCCATCAAGAAAATATAAAGTCTCTGCCAGAGCCGAAAGTCTCTGCCAAACATAATTGTGGAAAATAATTTAAATTCAAATCTGTCAGGTCTGGAAAGTCTGGAAAAGTCTGGTATAAAATATTGACAATTTCCACACCAGGAAAAGTATGGAAACCCCCCCACAAAAAGAAAAAAAAGCTGAAACTATTGACAGTCTAGAAAAGACACCTGTGATTGCAGACCTATGACATATTTGTAACAGAGTTCAGAATTGTATTCAATCCCATTGTATTCCTGAATTCCTGCCGTTTCTTCAGACATCATAAAAGCTGTTCTTCTGTAGGGAATATTGCACTACGGTCATATATTTAGGTGCACGCACCGGAAACGGAATTGGATAGACTACTGTTATAATGTGTACACCTGCATTCGCCCTGCTCAGGACTTGTTTGATTATTGTCATTTTGCAGAGTCATTTCATTAAAGAAGCAAATGAACAAATGGAATATCGTTCTTATTTATAATCAAACAACGTGATGCAGTCAAGCAGACAAACCAACAAAGAGGAAGACGCATCCGCGAACGACTCACACGGTGACACGGACATCGGCAAATAACGCTACCCGGGTATCTGAATACGGACATCTCGTCAAAGAATAGAACTGGTATTTAACAGAATATTTTTGGGAGTAGCTGTACTAATGGCACCTGTAATAGTGGATTGCCCGATCGAGGGCTGTGACTATGTAGCTAGACATGAAGAGGCAGCAGTGGTAGTGGCCATGCTGAACATACATGCAACAACACACACTGCAGTCCCCAGAGCGCCGAGCAGTAACAGTAAAATGGAGAAACTCAGGCGCCCCTCTATAGCACTGGCCGGGACGGCAGAGACTTGGTCATACTTTGTAACCCGCTGGAGTGAATACAAGAGGGGCACTAAGCTGGTCGGACCCGACATCGTCACACAGCTCCTAGAGTGCTGCGAGGAGGATCTGAGGGAAGACCTCACTCGCGCTGCAGGCAGAAGCCTGGTAGACAGCGATGAGAGAGAGGTCCTCGTGGCCATGAAGGCGCTCGCCGTCCGTGCGGAAAACACCATGGTGGCTCGGGTGGCCCTATCTAACATGCGACAGGGACATGAGGAGCCCATCCGATCATTCCACGCCCGCTTGAAGGGGCAGGCAGACACATGCAAGTATGAGATGGACTGCACTAAGGCGGGGTGTGATCAAATCAACAACTTCACAGAGGAAATACTACGTGACGTGATCGCCCGCGGCATCGCGGACCAAGAAATACAGCTCGACCTGCTTGGCGAAAAGAACCAGGACATGCCATTAAAGGACATGATAGAGTATATCGAAGCCAAGGAGTCCGGGAAACGCTCAGCATCGCCCTACTCGACCCTCAGAGCACAGACATGATCAGTAGTTCATATAGGCGAGGGAAACAGCAGGACCTTCGCACCAAAGGGGCTGCCAGGTGGGAGACACCGAAGGCCAAGCCTGACGGAGCATGCGTTTACTGCGGCGGGATGGGCCACGGAAAAACGCCCATATGGCGCACCAGACGTGACGAGTGCCCCGGCTATGGCAAGACATGCCGGAAATGTAGCCGCCAGAATCACCTTGAGAAGGTCTGCCTGGGTAGCCGGCCGGCCAAACCCCCACCTGAGAAGACAGATGTGGTGGGCGACAAGCAGGCGGCAGCCTTCGTCGAGCTGTGCACGCTCACCGTGGCCAGCGCGGATGACAAGCTACGCACACTTCCCCTCGCTCACCACCTATACGACGATATGTGTGACAAGTGGATGAAGCGTACATCCAACCCGCAGCCTTACATCAACCTCTCCCTCACCGTCGAACGTGAGGATTACAGAGCACTGGGATTTGACCTCCTGAAACGCACCCGCGCAGTGACCCTGCCTGCCATGGCCGACACGGGCTGCCAGAGCTGCCTGATCGGTATCAAGGTCGCCCAACACATGGGGTTGAGTACGGAGGACCTCATTCCCGTATCCATGACCATGAGGGCGGCGAACAACGAGGGAATTCGAATTCTTGGTGCCGCGGTGGTCAGGTTCGCCGGTGACAGCAACGACGCTCGGAGGTTGGAGACACGCCAAATTGCATACGTGACGGACACTTCAGACCGCATATTCCTCTCCCGCTCAGCCTGCGTGGATCTGGGCATGATCTCGGACAGGTTCCCAACACTTGGGGAGGTGAATCTGGCGGCCTCAGAACTATGTGACTGCCCACGGCGTGCAGAGCCGCCAGCCAAATCAACCACGCTCCCCATGCCGGCGACCGAAGCTAACAGGGAAGCTCTACGCGAGCACTTACTCAAAACGTACACCCAGAGCACATTCAATACGTGCCCCCACCAGCCCCTACCAAGGATGTCAGGCCCGCGCTCCGTCTCATGCTTGATGAGAATGCGACACCAGTTGCCCATCACACCCCCATCCCCGTGGCCATACACTGGCAGGATGAGGTGAAGGCAGGCCTCGACCAGGACGTTCGCCTTGGCGTGTTAGAGGAGGTACCCGTCGGTACACCGGTGACGTGGTGTCACCGCATGGTGATCTGTGCCAAGAAGAACGGCAAACCACGCCGCACAGTCGACTTCCAAGCACTCAACAAGCATGCGTTCCGCGAAACCCACCACACACAGTCCCCTTTCCACCAGGCGAGACGTGTACCCAGCGGGAAACGCAAGACTGTGTTCGACGCGTGGAACGGTTATCACAGCGTCCCACTGCACGACGATGACCGCCACAAGACGACATTCATCACTCCATGGGGGCGCTACCGGTACCGTTCAGCCCCGCAAGGGTATATGGCGTCGGGAGACGGTTACTCACGAAGGTACGACGAAGTGGTTGCAGACATCGGCAGCAAGACCAAATGCGTGGATGACACACTGCTGTGGGCTGACACGATCGAGGAGAGTTACTTCCAGGCAATACAATGGCTGGATGTATGCGGCCGGAACGGAATCATCCTCAACCCGGAGAAGTTCGTCTTCGGCGCATCCACGGTGGACTTTGCAGGCTTCACGATCACCATGAACGACGTACGGCCATGCAGCCGCTATCTGGAGGCGATCCACGACTTCCCACGTCCACGCAATATCACTGACATCAGGTCATGGTTTGGACTGGTCAACCAAGTGGCCTACGCCTTCAGTATGGCTGAACGTATGCAGCCGTTCCGGAAGCTCCTGCAGAGTGGGGCACGCTTCGAATGGTCCCCGGAGTTGGAGGACATATTCTGCGAGTCGAAGGACACGATCGTCCAGGAGATCGAGCGTGGTGTGCGCATCTTTGATAAGGCCAAGCCGACGTGCCTCGCCACAGACTGGTCGAAGGAGGGCATTGGGTTCTGGTTGTTTCAGAAGCACTGCCGGTGCATGCCAGTCAGGCCCTTCTGCTGCACTGATGGATGGAAGATAACCCTGGTCGGCAGCAGGTTCACGCATGCAGCGGAATCCAGATACGCACCTGTAGAGGGTGAGGCCCTCGCAGTCGCAGACGCCTTGGACAAGGCGCGCTACTTTGTGCTGGGCTGCAAGGACTTGATCATAGCGGTTGACCACAAGCCGCTGCTGAAACTCCTTACAGACAGAGCACTCGACGACGTACCCAACCCCCGCCTCAGGAACCTCAAGGAGAAGACCCTGCGTTATCGCTTCCGCATCGTACATGTCCCGGGCATGAAGAACAAGGCGGCGGATGCCATGTCACGCAGGCCGGTCGGCACCTCTCGACCACCGCTCATGAACCTTCCGGACGACAGCGCTGCCGCGGTGACCTACCTCTCGCCCAGCACGCACACTGACATCCTGTCTCTCCTACGCCAAACTGAGCCGGAGGACAGCGACGACATCGAGGATGGTGACCTGGCATGGTGCGCCGCGGGGCTGGAGTCATTGCGATCAGTGACATGGGACCGTGTCAGGGATGCCACCAGCAGTGACAGCGATATGCGTACGTTGGAGGAGATGGCGGTGGACGGCTTTCCCGAGTCAAGGATCGGGATGCCTGTGACAATTCGTGGCTTCCACCAATACCGTGACCACATTACATCCACTGACGGGGTGGTCTTGTTCAAGGACAGGGTGGTCATACCGCCCTCACTCCGCGTTGAGGTACTGAGTGCCCTACACGCTGCCCACCAGGGCGTCTCGATGATGACCGCCCGCGCGGAGTCCTCTGTGTTCTGGCCAGGCATGTCAGCCGACATCAGCGCCGCTCGGAACAACTGCGAGCACTGCCACCGGATGGCGCCTTCACAACCTGGGGCACCGCCGACCCCGCCCATCCCGGCCGTTTACCCCTTCCAGGCGGTGTGCTCAGACTTTTTCATGCACAGAGGTGTACACTACCTTGTGACGGTGGACCGTTACTCGAACTGGCCGATCGTCTCGAGGTCATCGGGTGGCGCTCTCGACCTGATAAGCCACTTACGTCGCGCCTTCGTGACATACGGGACACCTGAGGAGCTCTCATCGGACGGGGGGCCTGAGTTCACCTCCGCCGAGACCAGGTCTTTCCTGCGCAGATGGGGGGTCCACCATCGCCTCTCATCAGTGGCTTTCCCCCACAGCAACTGCCGTGCAGAGATAGGAGTGAAAACGATGAAACGGCTGATCACTGACAACACTGGCCCGAAGGGTGAACTCGACACTGACGCCGTGCAGAGGGCGATACTGCAGTACCGCAACACGCCTGACCCGGACACCAAGATTTCCCCAGCGATGTGTGTGTTCGGCCGCCCGATACGCGATTTCATCCCGATCGCCCCCGGAAAATACAGGCCTCATGAAACTTGGCGTGAGACACTGACAGCGAGGGAGGAGGCCCTCCGCAAACGCCATATCCGCACAGCGGGCACCTGGGCGGAGCACACTAAACGCCTTCCGCCGCTCGTAGTTGGGGATTTGGTCCGTGTACAGAACCAGACAGGACCCCACCCCAACAAATGGGACAGGACGGGCTGCGTCGTGGAGGTGCGTCAGCACGATCAATACGTGATCAAGATTGACGGCTCGGGCAGGATCACACTTCGGAACAGGAGTTTCCTGCGCAAGTTCTACCCGGTTCGCAATGACCAGCTTCCGCCCCGATCGATCTATGATGATCTGGCGATCCGCATCGCCAGGCCGGCGCCTATTGTTGCGCCGCGGCTGCCTGACCCCACAAGCGGCCCTGGAATACCCGTATCGGAGCCTGGGTCCGCCCCGCCGCTGGCGCTGCCATCAGCGGGCTCTCCCCGGCGTGGGACACACCCCACATCCGCCTCGCCTGTGACACCAGCTCGAGACTCGCCAGGGTGTGCCGTCCCCCAGATGTCGCTGCCGGCCCCTGGGGCCACAGTGGCCTCTTCCCCGCCAGTCCCGGTCACGTCGCTGCCGCCGCCGCCGTCAGGCCTACGCCGGTCCGCTAGGGCGACCTGCGTGCCTGCCTGGCACAGAGACTTTTCCATGGGTTGACATTACTAGGTTATATGGGCGTTGTGTTGTGTTGTGCACTTTGCTTGTTGATTCGTGATTTGTACGGACACTTGAGTTATTCTCTTCTTATAGGCTTGTTGTTGTTTCAGCCTTTATTGTTGTCATGTTAAAGGCTCGGGGGGAGATAGGGAATATTGCACTACGGTCATATATTTAGGTGCACGCACCGGAAACGGAATTGGATAGACTACTGTTATAATGTGTACACCTGCATTCGCCCTGCTCAGGACTTGTTTGATTATTGTCATTTTGCAGAGTCATTTCATTAAAGAAGCAAATGAACAAATGGAATATCGTTCTTATTTATTCTGAATAAGCCACACCCACCTGTGAACCTACAGATCTAAATTGTTGTACAACGTGCTTCCATTCTTCTTATACAACAGTTAGTTCCGACCAAGTAATTTGATTGGACAAGAGGCATTCCATGAGTAACGATATACAGTATAACAGCACTGGGACTTTTAACTATATGTATCACTCCGCCGCACAGGTGTTCTAAATGACCGTTAATTAGACTACATTGTAGAGCGGACCTGCGCCATCGTACTGCTGTTCTAACCTGCGGACATTTGTAAGTGTGAGTTCAAGAGGCGCGTCTGATTCAATTGCCCCACCCAGATTGACAGCTGGCCCACCCAGTCAGATTCATAAAAATACATATTTTTTTTATAATAAAATATTTTTAAAGTTTAATTTTCACTAACTAACTGTAATGTGAATAGTTTTGTCTTGGAAATGATTAAAAGTATGTATTAATACTAATTATATTCAACTTCCTCTCTTACGTTTACATGGCTTCCTCTTTACGTTTACCGTACTCTGATTGTTCAGTTGACCGTGACTGAAGGGTATACCGCCGTCCACCAGGTGGCAGTAGTTAATCTTTGTCATTAAAAATACTTGATTCACATTGAGGAGCGTATTTCTTCAGTGACCAGTGTCAAGTGTCAAGTGTCAGTGTCAAGTGTCTGTCAAGTGTTCAGTGTGCGCGCTACGATGGCTAAACAGCTAACATTGTCCCGCTTTCTTAAAAAGCCACGTCTGGAAGTCAGTGAAAATAATGAAAGTTTGGACCAGGCCTTGTCCAAAGACAGAGAGGAGGATTGTGATGAGATGTGTGCTGGCCCTGGGGATGAAGAAGGAGAAACGGCCACAGCTTCAACATCTAATGCTAACTTGAGCATACACGCTAAAGCTCCACCGAAGCGACCGACATTGCCACCGGCTTGTGAAGAGCTAACTGGTAGGACTACACCGTCGGATCTGTCAGCCATGGAGGAACCAGCCACTCAACCAAAGCTGGTAACCTTCCCTACCACTGTAATAGATGGGAAAGCGCGCTCCTTCAGTAGAAATTGGTACGAGAAGTTCAAGTGGATGGAATATAGTAAAGAAAGAGACGCTATTTTTTGTAAAGTGTGTCGACATTTCCCAGAGGCGCACACGGAGTTCACTTTTATAAGAGATGGATACAAAAATTGGAAACGTCTCCGGCAGGCCTGTGACAAACACGAGTCTAGCAAGCCGCATGCTGTTGCCCTCACCAAGTTGGATGGGTACAGGCAAAGCCATGATGGACCCCAATGCCGTGGGACAGTGTTAAATCAAATGCACGGTGATGCCGTTTCATTCATAGAGCGAAACCGGCAACACGTTAAAGTTGTGTTAGACATTGCTATGTTGTGTGCCAAGTTGGAAATTCCACTTAGAGGTCACAGAGAAACGGAAGAGGCGCTCAATAAAGGTAATTTCTTGGAGCTATTCAAGTTCATGTCAAAATATGATCCAGAAATTGAAAATAGACTGAAGGAACTGCCTCGAAATGCCACGCTCCTAAGCCATCACATTCAGGATGAGCTGCTTGAGGCTGCAGCCTCACTGCTAATTCGAAAGATAAAGTCTGAACTGCATGAGCAATCCACATATTATGCCATACTTGCGGATGAGTATAAAGATCTATCCAAGCGCGAGCTAGTTGCTGTCTGTATTCGATTCATTCATGGAGGGGTAATTAAAGAACGAGCAGTAGGCTTTGTGGAAACTGCGGAATTGTCTGCTCAAGGAATATCACAGAGGATCCTAGAGGTCCTTGAACCACTCGGATTGGATCCTTCTCTGTGCGTCGGATTCTGTTTCGATGGCGCATCGGTCATGTCAGGGCACAAGGGAGGGGTACAGGTGCTACTGAAAGAGACATTTCCGAAAGCCGTTTATGTACACTGCAATTCTCATCGGCTTAATCTAGTGCTTTGCACTGCGGCAAAAGTGTCTGGGCATGTTAGCACCTTTTTTGACATAGTGAATCATATACACAACTTTTTCACTGGGGCACAGAGGCACGCTCGTTTCATAGAGTTACAAAAGGAAATGCATCCGAACCGTCAGTGTATGGAGCTGGAACGGTCGTGCGACACTAGATGGAGCTCAAAATCAGGGTCAGTGCATAAAATATTAGAGTTACTAGATGTGTTACTGGAGGCGCTCGCTGAATACGCAGAATCAAGTGGACAAACTAAAATAGATGCAGAACAGCTGTTACAACAGATACAAACCAAAAAATTCCTTTTCATGCTTGTTGCATTTTGCAAACTGTTTGAGAACAGTGATTTTGCCACGAAGGGGTTGCAAAGCTCAACACTGTGTGTTACAGATTGTATATCATTGATTGAGACACTGAAAGCTACTTATGGGACATTCCGGGATGATTCAAATGGCGACTTTGATAAAGTGCTCAGGTTGACGGAGGAGCTAATGGAAAAGCATGAGATAGTAGGCTGCGATGTCACCGCTGCTCGTGAGCGCAAGCTGCCTGCAAAGTTACATCAGTCTGTCGTCACCACAACGTTGGGGAAAACGTCTGCTATCAAGAGCAATAATGATTTAAGGGCACTGTGGAACTGCGTTCTAGACAGGCAGATAACCGAGTTGAACTGCCGATTTAAAGAGGACACGTATGGGATCATGCAAGCTTCGGCTTCCTTCTTACCGGCGTCCGCCACTTTTGGCGTGAAAGAACTGTTGAAAGCACCATGTGATTTATATGGGATTGCAATCAGTGATGCGGAGTACACTGTTTTCACCCAACAAGTGAGACGCAAAAATGATAAAGAGAACTTCCCTTCATTAATCGAAATACTCGATAGCTGCCCTGCAGACATTTTCCCCAATGTCAACTGTCTCTTAAGGGCCATCATAACGCTCCCTATGACGTCCTGCACTGTTGAGAGACTTTTCTCCGCAACAAACCGGATCAAGACACGCCTGAGATCATCAATGCAGACTGGACGCTTGAACAACCTGACGCTTCTGTCGTTTGAAAGAGAACTGACAGATACTTTGGATCATGACGACATCATCAATTTATTCAATTCAAAACCCAGAAGACTCCGCCTTGTATAACCAACCGATAAGGTAGGCCATGGTTTCATATTTTAGTCTGGCCCGCCGTGGCATACATTTATTATTGCAGGCACCCTCTGTGAGCGAGGGAGTTCTGAATTGTGACAGGCTACTGATTGGCTATTTCATTTGTGTTTGTATGATTACAGCCCGCCGGGGAGGAGCAAGATATGGCAAGGGACCTAACCCTAACCACTAACCAGCTCATAATCAGGGGTGCACATAACTGGTGCGCCAGTGCGCATGCGTCGCCAAAATGCATGCTGCGCGGCAGATCAGCCGCATGAAGGCGCTCTTGCGCACCACCAGTTTTTTTTGTTTTTTGTTGTTGTTGTTGTTGTTGAAAAGTTGATTTCAGTGTTTACAGAACAGAGCAGTGCTTAAAGATATGTCCGTTTATATCAGTGTGTTTAAAGAACAGACATTCAGTTAGTGCATAAAGAGATGTCAGTTTATTTCAGTGTGTTTAAAGAACAGACATTCAGTTAGTGCTTAAAGAGATGTCAGTTGATTTCATTGTGTTTAAAGGAGTCGGACAGACTTTCATTCTTAAAGAGCAGTCATTTGATTTTGCATTTGTTTCTTTTGTTTTGCACACAATAATTTGGTCGTTCATCTTTATTTATGAATAAATGTCGTTTTGCTAATAATATATCCATGTATCCCTTTTTTATCCATCCTGTGGGACGGGTCGTGACATAAATCGGCGCCTATGATCGCGAGCCCGGTTGTGTTCCATCCATCTGGCTGCTCATACATAGGTCTAAAACGTGCGGTGATGAGTTTCACTCAGGCCTACCCAGATTTTTCCAGGCCCACCCATCAGCCACTTTCTGTATCCGCCACTGCGTCTGACTCTGAATCACATTCACACATGCCACCAAAGCGACTGTCAACCGAGTCATATTTCACTGGTTGCACAATACATGGAAATGTACAAATAAATGTACACGATACAAAGTAGCTAGTTTGTGTTCAGGTTACTAGGCAACAGTCCAGTTGAACAGTCCCGTTGCGGAACTATTTTTTCTTGATGGAGCCAAAATAAATGATTAAATAAACAAACAAATAATAATCTGTTGTCTGCGGCCTCGTACCTACGACCGAATCACAGCCGTGCTGATATTCAGTATAACACACTCCCTCTCGTGTGATATTGCTTAATTATCTCTTGCTTTCTCCACCCTCCCCGCTCCCTCTGCATTTGCAAACTTGGTAGTATCTAACATGTGGAGTGGATTTTATCCCAGGATTGCCACTGATCTTCAACAAAGTTAAAAGTGGAGGCCCTGCCTCCTCTGACCATGAAGCAGGTAGATAAGAGAAGTTTACTTCCCTCAATTTTCTCTCTGCTCCTCCTAAGTGTTAGTGAAAAAGCAGAGAATAGGCTACATGGCAAGTACACATCATCATTTCTTCCCCTTCTAACTCTTTTAATAATTTACTAGAGTGCAAGAGGGCAGGAGACAGATCGTGACGTTAGAATTATAAGGTTCTATCTCTATTTTTGTCAAAATGTTGTTTTTTACATAATCTGACCCATTAGGTGTTTATTAATGTGTGGTGTTCTTTTTAAAATGTTGACATTTTTGAGTTAGTAATTCATAAAATACAAAGGTTCCATCTCACAAAACATAATGGAATGTAAAAACGTTGACGCTCAATATCTCTGAACTGCCCGAAACGGAGATAGAACCTTATAATTCTAAGCTCACGAGATGTCTAGGAGGAGCCTAAAGTGCACCCTGTTTTTTCGAGAGGTGGAGTCAGTAGCCTATACGCAAAGATATTCCCTTTCCCCCACCCCCTCTTTTAGCCCGGCCCCCAACACACTTCCGGCTTTGTTTTGAAGAGAGGGAAAGAAAAAGAGAGAATTGTCAAACTGAGAAAGCTGTCCTCGTGCAAGCAAGAAGCTGGCCTTGAGTGTCGGTAGTCAAATCCTTGAACTGTCATTCTTTCCTTGTGATACCATTGTTTGGCGCAACAAACTGGTTAACAGTAACAAAAGCTAGTTTTGTAATTGCTAAAGTGCCACCTACCAGACAACACTTTGGAAACTGATACGGGTGAGTTGTGACACAGCCCAATGAAAAGGGCTACCTGTAGGCGAAATAATTTTTCTGTTTTTTACATGTGCTTAAACTACAGATTGTAAGCTTTCAAATGATGCATCATACATTGAAATCGGAAACAAATTGAAGACGACATGAGTATTTGAAAGTTGCTATACCGGAAATCACTAAGCACAGAAAATCCCCATCAAAGATAATGAATCCCCATCAAACAACAAGAAACGAAGTCATTGTGTTATAGATTACACTTATTTAATTAACGTAAAACTGTTCGGAAAAATAACGAGTGGGTACTTCACTTCACATCTTCGAGTTGAATGTTAGCTAAAAAAACGAAAATCTGAAAAAAAAAAAAAAGAAACTTTAAAGACGAATTTGACGTCTTTCTCATTTCCGAGAGGTGTCCATTTACATCAGATTGCGTCACATTTGTTTAGCCTAACTGTGGTCATCATCATCATTCCTGGTTTCACATGTGGTTTGAGTTGATCAGTGCTTGTTAAGTCTGACGTCAAAAGTGACGTTTAGCCATTTCCGAGTCCAAACCAGAAATTCCCTCCACCAGAGTACCTGTGAACTACAGCGGTAGAATGACAATTTAATCGTTTTTTAGACTCGGATCTATTCATACAACAAGGTGTGTTGTTCGTGTCATTCAATGAGAAACAGTTCAATGAGAATCTTTTTATAACTTTTATTCACGTGCTCTGGTTACATCCACTCCATCTACGTAGTACCTATTAGTTCCTGTCCTGTCACTACCACTACATCATCTCCGGTCCTGTCCTATAACAAGGACCTCTACTGACACCTAGTGGTAGGAGTATCCAATCGTCACATCCTCCTTTCTTTGAGGTAAGAAAAATAACAAACAGCTAACAGTTCAAGTTACACAAATTACAGGTATCAGCTACAATCTTAACTGCAGCTATGTCCTTAAAGCATTTTACTGAAACACACAACCAAACATGTTTACTATGAACTAACCCTTAAACTTTCTTTTATATGTATAACATATCAACTCAAAACATTAAACACATTCTTACACATTCATGCTTATTGTCTTTTTTTTTTTTTTTTTTTTTACAAGTTCAGTCTATCAGGCTTTGTGATGTGTCTTGTGGATCTTCTTATCACAGGTTCACTTGACATGTGTGTGTCAGTGTGTGGTTCAGTATATCTGTCTGTGTTACAGTCACTTGGAAGTGGACGGATGGGCTCAGACTCACTGCAGGCTTCACTGAGCTCTGGAACAGCTTCTGGAGTTTTTAGGAGACTGCGGCGATTGCGTCTGAAGATTTGTCCTTCTTCTGTTCTCACTGTGAATGACCGTGGAGCGACTTCGTCAAGAACAGTGGCTTTTGTCTTCCATCCATCAGGACCTTGAATCCTGACTGTGTCGTCGCTTGAGAGTGGTGGAAGCTGCTTGGCTGTTCTGTCATAGAATGACTTCTGCTTCATCTTCTGTAGCTGTAGCTTTTGTTTCAGCTTTGGACGTCTTCTTTGCTGTGAGTAACTCGGCAGTGTGGTACGAAGCTTTCTCTTCATGAGCAACTCAGCAGGTGACAGTCCACACTCAAGAGGTGATGCTCTGTAGCTGAGTAGAGCAAGGTATGGATCTGAGTCACTGTCAGCAGCTTTCTTCAGGAGTTGCTTGAGAATGTGGACTCCTTTCTCAGCCTTTCCATTAGACTGTGCATAGAGAGGACTGGAGGTCACATGATTGAAGTCGTACTGTTCTGCAAACTCTCTCCACTCTCCGCTACTGAAGCATGGTCCGTTATCAGACACAACGGTATGTGGTATGCCATGTCTGGCAAAGATCGATTTTGTGTGTGTTATGACACAGGCTGATGACATGTTTGCTAGCAGTGCCATTTCAGGGAAGTTGGAATAATAGTCAATGACTACTACATAGTCTCTTCCTTTGAGATGAAACAAGTCCATTCCTACCTTGTGCCACGGTGCTGCTGGCACATCAGCTACTATCATGGGCTCTTTGGTTTGCTTGTTCCTATGCTCCTGACATGTTTGACACCTGCTTATCAGTCTCTCTATGTCTTTGTTGATTCCAGGCCAGTAGACAGTATCTCTCGCCCTTCTTTTACACTTTGCGACACCGAGATGACCTTCATGGATCCTCCGTAGCATGTCCTGCCTCAGAGCTCTTGGGATGATGATTCTGTCGTGTTTTAGCAACAGCAGCCCATAGACTACACTCAGCTCACCTCTGACATGGAAGAACTGTGGACAGGAACCTGGAGGCCATCCATTTTGCATGTTGTCGATGACTTGTTGCAGCTCTGTGTCTTTCGCTGTTTCCTCAGCTATCTGTCTGGACTTGGAGTCTGATACAGGAAGCACAGCAGACACCATGTTCACATGCCTCTGAACATCCTCTTCAGTTGTACTGACACTGTCCCCTGTTGGTGCTCGCGAGAGTGCGTCAGCGAGTACTAGATGCTTTCCTGGTGTGTAGATCAGTCCAAAGTCGTATCTTTGCAATCTCATCATCATTCGCTGTATTCTTGGTGACATCTCATTCAGATTCTTTTTGATTATAGCGACTAATGGACGATGGTCTGTCTCTACAGTGAAGCAGGGGAGGCCATATACGTAGCTGTGGAACCTCTCTAGCCCAAACACTAGCCCTAAACACTCCTTTTCTATTTGAGCGTAACGACACTCAGTTTCTGTCATAGACCTAGATGCATAGGCTACCGGTTTCCAGTGTTCACCCTCAGCCTGAAGGAGTACTGCACCAATCCCATCTTTTGATGCATCTGTGGACACTTTAATCCTCTTTGTGTGGTCGAAGAATGTTAGCACAGGTGCAGTGGTTAGTGCTCTCTGGAGCACTTGCCATTCATGCTCATGCTTGGAGGTCCACTTGAACACACTCTCATTGTGCAGGAGCCCACGGATGCAGGATGTTTTCGCTGATAGGTTGGGGATAAATTTACCTATAAAGTTGACCATCCCCATGATGCGTAGCACCCCTGTTTTGTCTGTGGGCCTCGGCATGTCGAGTATGGCGTTGATTTTCTCCTGGTCGGGTTGGACACCTTGTGCTGAGAGCTTGTCTCCAAGGAAGACTATTTCCTGAGCTCCAAACTGGCATTTTCTCCTGTTGAGCTTCAGTCCATTCTTCCGTATGCTCTCCAGCACTTTTGTCAGCCTCTCATTGTGTTCTTGGATTGTGGAGCCCCAGACAATGATGTCGTCCACATAGGCTCGAACTCCATCCAGCCCCTCGATGATGTGTTCCACTGCTCTATGAAATATTTCAGACGCAGAGATTATTCCAAATGGAAGTCTGAGGAAGCGGTATCGACCAAAAGGAGTGTTGAAGGTGCAATATTTGGTGCTGCTCTCTTCTAATTTGAGTTGCCAGAACCCTTGTGATGCATCAAGCTTTGTGAAGTATCTTGCACCCGCCATTTCACAGGTGATTTCCTCACGCTTGGGTATCTGGTAGTGTTCACGCCTGATGTTCTCGTTTAGATCTTTTGGGTCCATGCATATTCTTAGGTCACCGTTTTTCTTTTTCACACACACCATTGAATTGACCCAGTCTGTTGGTTCTTCAATCTTCTTTATTACACCCAGTGTTGTCATCCTGTTTAGTTCCTCCTTTAGACGGTCTCTCAATGGTGCTGGGACCCTTCGTGCAGCATGCACAACTGGCTGTGCATTTTCTTTGAGCTGGATTTTATAGGTGAATGGCAGTTCACCAAAGCCCTTGAACACATCTGAATAGCTCTGCACTATGGATTCAACAGAGTCACTAGATGTGCTCACAGTTGTGTTGATGCAGTACACTCTTTTCACCAGCTCTAAATCTTCGCATGCTTTATCACCTATCAGTGAGTCTAGTCCTTCAGCTACCACAGAGAAGAGTAAGTGGTGCACTTTCCTTTTCACTGTTACTTTCAGCTTGCATGTGCCTAAACAGTCAATTCTCTGTCCATTATAGTCCTTAAGCTCAAGCATTTTTCTTTGAATTTTTGGCTTTTCTTTCATTGCTTTGATGTCAGACATGCTGATTAGATTTGCTTTTGCACCAGTGTCTAGTTTCAGAGTGACTATAGTCCCATTTATTTGCAGTGGTGCTATCCATTTATCTTGCTTGACAGCATTTATCTGCTTCTGTGGCTCTACTTCACAGCCCACCATGCCAACAACATATGGGTCACTGTCACTTTCAGTGTCTTCCCCCACTATATTTACAGGTTTTCCCATCCTTTTCTCTTTCCCTTTAGAGAAGCACTGTTTGGCAAAGTGGTTATTTCCTTTACAATGAGAGCATTGCTTACCAAAAGCTGGACACTCCCTTGGCTTGTGCTGCGAGCCACAGCGTTTGCAGTTGAACGTCTCACTGTCTGTCCGTTGCGTTTGTGCGCGTTGTTTTCCTTTGTAGAAGACCGCGGCAACTGTCACATCATCACTCACTTTCATGGAGCCCGCTGCCATCTCGCCGAACGTCCTCACGTGAATCCGGGACAGCTCACTCGCATGACAGATCTTGATTGCCCCCTCTAATGTCAACTCAGCTTCCCTCAGCAGCCTTTCCCTGACCTTGTTATCCTCCACACCAACTACGATCTGGTCCCTGATCATGGAGTCCTTTAGTGTAGCAAAGTTACATGACCGTGCTTTTAGCTTTAGGTCAGTCAGAAAACTATCGAAAGGCTCGCCCTGCTGCTGGATTCTAGAACGGAACACATATCTCTCGTACGTCTCGTTCTTTTTGGGAGAGCAATGGGCATCAAATTTCTCGAGCACTTTATCCAGCTTCTCGTTATCATCTCTTTCCTCAAACACGAACGTGTTATACAGTTCTATGGCTTGTGGGCCAGCTATTGTTAGTAAGAGTGCTACTTTCCTGGTGTCCGGCTTCGTTTCCAATCCCAACGCTGTAATGTAGAGTAGAAACTGTTGTTTAAAAGTGCGCCAATTGCTGTCGACATTCCCCGTCAGTTGCAGACTCGTCGGTGGCTTCACTGAATCCATGTCGCATTTCACAGTTGTATCTTGCACTGTTTTACTCCTGGTACCATGTGTTGTTCGTGTCATTCAATGAGAAACAGTTCAATGAGAATCTTTTTATAACTTTTATTCACGTGCTCTGGTTACATCCACTCCATCTACGTAGTACCTATTAGTTCCTGTCCTGTCACTACCACTACATCATCTCCGGTCCTGTCCTATAACAAGGACCTCTACTGACACCTAGTGGTAGGAGTATCCAATCGTCACACAAGGGACACAGCACTTTCCCGTTTTCTCCATATTGTCAGGGTATTTGAGCCTCGGAAAAGCGCTATATAAATATAATTAATTATTATTATTATTTCGGCATTTCGAAGACAGCGCCTCAGCCAACGTTGGACCCGGAAACACGTCACGACTTAACAAGCGGTATCTCTTTTTATAAACTTCACTGAGTTGTTACCTTGTGTTCTCTGCAAGTGCTATTGGTGAGGAAAAGGCTAGGGTATTTTAGTTGGCTAGTGTTTGTAGATCCAAAATGTTAGTCTCAGGCTAACTGTGTTTCTGATCAAATGTATTTGACTGTGTATGATCCGTCTTTGCTTTCATCACAGTAAGCATGATGTGCTAGGTTTGACTGCAGAAAGTGAGGATTGAAGCAACACTTTCCCAAGAAGATGGGATTTTGATGAGTTTAGCATTGCCATCCACACCATTTTACCTGCACAGAATTACAAATAATAGTTTTATTCAGTCAGTACCCAACAATAACAACAGCCCTTTCTCAATTGTTAGAAACATTATTCCTCACACCTCCTCGCTACTTACTCAAAGGATATTGGAGGAGAAGATGTTGTAGGTTCCTCCACTTAGATCCACTCACCGAACACTTTATTAGGAACACTATATTAATACTGGGTAGGGCCTCCTTTTGCCCTCAAAACAGCTTCAATTCTTCGTGATATTGATCCCTCAAGATGTTAGAAGCATTCCTTTGAGATTCTAGTCCATGATGACATGATTGCATGACGCAATTGGTGACTGGGAAGGCCACTGAAGAAACCAGTTTGAGAATTAGTCCATTAGTCCAATGTCCACACCAATGACGTTTTTTTGATAAACATGGATTTTTATATTCGTTTTGGGGGGTTCGTCCACACGCAAACAAGTTTTTGCCCCGTGAAAACTGACATTTTGAAAACTCCGTCCAGAGTGAAGATTTTGAAAAACGCTGTATATTCGCTGTATATTTTTGATGTGTGGACGAGATAGATCGAGTTTTTTGTATTCGACACGTTGTCATGCGTGTAGATTTCTATGATCATGCGCACTGCAGCTGTTCCCTCCAACGTCATATTCTGCCACCAGTAACTACTTTGTTTACAACAGGCAACGGTGGTCGAGGCTACACAAGCGAGGAAAATGGATGTGTACAAAGTGCTTCTAGTTCTTTCACTATTAATTGGACTTTTAACCTGTTTACAGATAAATGCACAGTTAATGATCGAGAACATTAAGAGACAGAGGCGTCTGATTGGCCAGCGGGGCTATGGGGTTAAAATTATATCACTACTGGTGTGGAATGCTCAATGACAGCGTATGCATGTGGATACAGACATTGTTTATAAACATGCTGGTGTGGTGATATTTTTATATACGTTTATCAAAAAAAACTATTGGTGTGGACAAGGCCTTATTTTGCTTTGTGACATGGTGCATTATCATGCTGGAATTAGCTATTAGACGATGGGTACATTGTGGCCATGAAGGGATGCACATGGTCAGCAACAATACTCAAACAGGTGGTGGCATTCAAGCGATGATTGATTGGTATTAACAGGCCCAAAGTGTGCCAAGAAAACATTCCCCCCACCATTACACCACCTGAATGAATGAGAAGGTGTACAGGTGTTCCTAATTAAGTGTTCAGTGAGTGTATTTTCCTTCAATGCCCTTTTGAGAAGAAGCAAGTGATTTATTTTTAGAAAGGGGCACAGAGTGGTCACACACAGGAATCTATTGTATGCATTGACGATACTCACTTTTCCTTGTTACCGGCCAAGGGCTGAAGTTAATGCAGAAATATTCTATCTTCATAGTTGAAATATCCAAGGGGACATCGTTTGCGTCAATGTTAGATTGCCGGTTTCGGCACACACCTGATTCAAATGCTAAACTAACTGGGGTGTTCAGTTTAGGCAATGACTAAACTGAGCATCTATCTACTATCATTTTTCCAGGATAACAGTGGCATAATGTGAAACAGATCTTTGGGACGGCCTGACTCTGACGTCACCCCATTAAAGTTGACATTTAAAGTTTCAGATTAGGGTTAGGTAAGGGTTAGGGTTAATGGTAGAATCCCATTTTCCCAAGAATCCCACTTAACATCTACATGCTAGTATTTATTCTTGACCTGCACTAAAAAAAGAAAAACCTTTGCAAGTGCAACCAACTATATAATTAAGCCTATGTCCTCAATCAGGTGACAATAATGAGTAGATCAATTAATATGTGGATGAAATTCTGGAACAAACACCTGCATACTGCCTCTTCAGGATCAGTGTAGCCTTCTCTACAGCTGCTCTCATTGACCAAGGATTGTCATCCCATCCTCTTTAACGACCGGAGGTTATTACATTGTCAGCATCATTGATGAAGTAAGAAACTTTAAAATTAGGGATGCACGATATTTATCGGCCCGATAATGGGAAATTAATGTTATTAAATATTTATCGCTTTTATAACATTTTAGCCGATGTAGAGCCGATAATATGAAGCCGGAAATATTTCTGCTTCCGGTTTCCGCGCTCATGATGCTGCGCCTGCGTACAGCCACGCAGTGTAGAGACGAGAGCGAAACATGTCTTCCCCGGTGTGGCCATTCTTCAGAGTTTCTGAGGCAGATAGTGCGTTTGCAATTTGCAACACATGTTCGACAAAAGTTCGGAGAGGAGGGCAAAGGTCTACGAGTTAAAACACAACGAATCTCATAAGTCACCTTAAGATTCACCATTGCAAGCACTAGTAGGAGAAGGTAGCCTAGCCGCGAAAAAAAAAGCTGCTGTGCCTATTGAACACGCATTTGAAAACTGCAGGAAGTTTACTCGAGACAGCTCAAAGGCTCAAGCAATCAATGAAAAAATAATGGAGTTTATGGCCCTCGACGACCAGCCTTTCTCTGTAGTAGAAGATAAAGGATTTCGCCAGCTAATTTCACATTTAGAGCCCCGGTATACACTCCCAAGCCGCTGCTATTTTGCAGACGTGTGCCTGCCTGCTCTGTATGATAGTCGCCACACACATCCATAGTCTGATCGATACTAGCGTAAGCCAGATACGTTTTATCACAACCTACCTCATCCTCATGCACTAAAAGTAGCATAGCCCAGCCCTTTTCAGTTGCTTTATTAAGCATACTAGTGTAGCCTACTATGTGCCTTGTGATATTCTGTTTATCTGCAGACTAAGCAGCCATTTGGCACTAGTTTCTGTAAAAGTTCTATAAAACTTTTGGTTCTATAAAAGTCTTTATTTTTGTGTTGACTGATGCACTTTATTTATTTATTTTTTGATATTTTAATTATGCATTTTCAATTTACAGGGATAGACAAGATGCACTTTATTTGACACTTTTTTGATCTAATTACTCTTAGGTGAGCCTTTTTTGTTTTCATAAAAGGAGGCCAGATCTTGGCTAAAAAAAGCATTGTGCACTGTCTATAACAGATTCTGTTTGTTAGAGGAAATAATAAATGAACATTTGAAGAGTCAGAAGTGTTCTCTTTGTTGTGTTAACAATAGTGATGTAAGTTAGATTTGGTGAGATCACTATGGAATATTAAATCATCAATCTTTGCTCACTACATAGCCTTTCTTACCTTCAGGTGTGCATGAACTACAGGTTATCAACTGTGAAATTATATCTGTTCTCATATCGGTTATCATATCGGTTATCGGCCACGAGAAGCGGGTAAACATCGGTATCGGTATCGGTTGGGAAAAAATGCATATCGTGCATCCCTATTCAAAATCAATGTTTTTTTTGTTTTGTTTTTCATAATTTGTCAATAGTTTATGGGTATATGAATTGTTAGCCTGGCACTTTATGCAGTGTTTATATTTTTTCCCTCTCCCACACTGCAACTATGTTAGTGGTATGGCCAATGCTGAGCTGTAATTCTCTATGAGGATTGTTGTTTATGTGGATTATGAGGATAGAGTAGGCTTTGTTTAGGCTTTTTGTTTTAGTAAACTCAGCTTCTTTGTTATTGGGTTTTTATGGTAGTGTGCAAATTACTGTCACATTACTGTCTAGTTATTTCAGCTACTTTCTAATAATATTGACTTGAAAGTCCTTGTAATTGGACTTGGTCATGGTGAAAATGTCACACCACCATTATGTGTTGCCAGGCAGGCTTTGCATTCAACCAATGAAAGTTACCACAGTGTAAAGGAGGAGGGGCTGCTTGTTGTGGGTGTGTCCTTTCTTGGATTTCAACGGTTTGTAAAGGGAGATTGATTGATTAAGGTCTGAATTGAATGAAACAATATAGCCTGTATGATTTTTATGTTTTGAATGCAGTTTTCAGTTTGCACAATTTTAGGCCCACTTGGACCTCAAACAAAGTTAATTAAATGTGTTACTGTCTCATGTGTCTGGTGGTGGGAGATGGTTTATGTTTGAAAATGATCTCACATGTAGGTTGTCATTAGCTGGGACTCTGGAATGTATCGTATCCTGGGGGGTATTCCACGAAGCTCGATAAAGTTCTAAGCCTCGATAAAGTTCAAAGCCTCGAAAATGTTAGCTTGCGTTCGGTGCCATCAATGTGGCTCAAATAATTCGCTGCTTGGTTGAGCTCCTTCTGAGTCAGATATAATTAGCCTGCTCCCGACCAGGCTAAAACACAGGCTATAGTCATCCGTGCGTCAAAAAAGGCTCACAGGCGGAAACTAAACCCCGAACGACAGTTCCTCATGTGTCTTTTAGGAAATATTAGTTCCCACTTCACACGAGATAGATAGATTAGATAGTTTGACTGTGTGATAGATAGATAATTTGATATTTTGAAAGTGTGATCGATCGATAGATAGTTTGATTGTGTGATAGATAACTTGATATTTTGAAAGTGTGATAGATAGATCGATAGATCAATAAAGAAAAGAGTGTAAAAAAAAAAGTAATTGTCTCAACTTGCATTGCTGTCATCACAGCGGTCTGGCTGGCATAGTGGTTAAGGCAGCCGACTCGAGTTCCAAAGGTTGCGAGTTCGAGACTTGACTAAGTCATTCTTTTTTTTTTTTTTTACATTTAATCGAAGATTTCATGCAAAGGTTTCAAACACCATTGTAATCGTGTCAGTTCTTGTAAATTAGCCTGCACCATAATTTTATAGCCTACATACTTTTTTAGATGAGATTTTAGATTAGATTCAGACAACGAAATGCAGTAAAAAGTGCGTCTGAAGAGGGATTCGAACCACCGATATAAAATGACGAATAAATCCTATGGCAGCGGTCGATACCACTAGGCCATTGTGGCGATATGACGGTTTGTAGCCTGCTGCGGATATCACCACAGTAGTAAAATTCATTTATTAAAATATGAACATATAACAATAACTGGGGCTAGTATGACCTACGCATTTAATCGGTCAGCAATTTCTTGCCAAACCATTTCCCTCGCCTTGTTAATTGCGGCAGTATTGCACTATTTTACATCTTATTTTTCCGTCTTCATAAAAATCAATAATTCGGAATGCTGCGCAAATGTAGTACCCCTGCAGAGTGGAGTATCTTCATTTCGACAGATCGACTCTTCAGGGCTGCGTATGTCTGCGTGCACGCGCCCATATCGAAGATTTGTAAGCCTGTCTTCTGTGAACACTGATGACACAAGGCTGATCCTCATTCGAGGAATCACCTGAGGCTTGAATTCCAATCTCGAGTTGCCTGAGCGCCGCATTTATTTATATCGCAGCTATACTGATCCACCTTTAGTGGAATGACCCCCTGGTTCCTATACAAACACTGAGGTGGAATTACACTGTTCCGGAATGGATTCTAGTCCACATGTTCCACCCCCTTTTCTTCCTCAAAGAAAACATCAGTCTGACAGCACCCTCTAATGTTGGCTTACAACAACTGCAGCTACTTCCCATTCAACATAGGGTGGGCTGAATAGCATATTCAGAATATTAATTTATCCACAATAATGTCGTTTTGTTATGTGACTGCTTTGTTTAGGCTAGCCTTTTACATGTTTGGAAAGAAGAGTCAGCATTTTTGCTATTGCTCGACTGTTAAAGACAGTATTGTCAGTGTGCATTGGATCTTTATCATTTAAACCCTAAGAGAGTGCTCGCTCACATAACTTGTTGGAAGATCTCTGCAGGCTGTTCTGCCATGAACAGATGATTAGATGTAAAATAAATAAAAACATACAAGTACCAGTATAACACGCAACACAACAGATAGGGATGCTCCGATTTATCGGCCACCGATTTAAATCGGCCGATTTCACTCCAAATGACTCGATTGGTGATCGGCAAAAATGGCCGATCGCAAAAACCGATCTTTTTTTCTTTTCTTTTTTTCCTGGGGAAGACAGATAACTGAACAGAAAACATAGGAGGACGTAACAGTATGTAAACCATGAAGGCCACGTTTATGATGTCTTTTATACAGCCATATCGACTGACTTGGGCTTCAGGCCCTAACTGGGTGATAGGCCAGACCTTTACTATGCCATAAAAATGGGTCTGCGTTTGCTTGGTGCCTAATGGATCAAAACTTTTGTCTAAAAAGCAAAAAATATGTAGGCTATCCAGTCAGTAGGCCTACAGTTATGTATTTTTAAAAAAAATCGGTATCGGTATCGGTTGATCTTGAGGAAAAAAATCGGTGATCGGTATCGGCCCCAAAAATCCAGATCGGAGCATCCCTAACAACAGAAGCATGATGGACGACATAAAAACAGAGCCCATGTCAGTGTAACAGCTGCACCCTCTGGCGTTTGTCATAGTTTGAGAGTTCTGACACCAGTACTTTGTTTCTCAATGTTACTAATATCAATTATCGTCCTCCTGCTTTCTCTCTCTCTCCTCCTTTTCCCCCCCCACCTCTTTTTAAAAATATGTTCTTTTATTAAACCTGTATTTAACCAGGTGACCTCATTGAGATAAGGAATCTCTTTTCCAAGAGGGACCTGGCCAAGAGGGGCAGCACAGGGACACAGGCATACATTCAATACACAGATAGACATAATACAAAATAACAATAAATTAAAAGCAGGTTTGGGCGGGCACAGATACTGAATTAAAAGCAATGACCATTTCCAATACTTTCACCTCCTAAGACCTTTAAAATCATTATGAAAGCATCATAACTGATTAGTTCTTTTAATTTTAACTCTTTCTGGAGAGTATTCCAGGCAGAGGGGGCAGCGTACTTAAACGCTTTTTTGCCAAGCTCAGTACAAGCTCTTATTTGTATTCTCTTTCTCTCCCTCCCCCACCTCTCAGGCCAAGCATGGATGATGCTGTGGAAAATGAAGGGATGGCAGAGGGAGGGCTTGATGGGGGACCCCCCCAGCTGCTTCCAGTTATTGGCACTGGATTGATTCTGGAAGAACTGACCATGAACTCCCCCTGCCCTTCCTCGTCACACACAGCTGAGTCAGACCAGGATGTCAGCCCGGGGTTCCTGATGCTTAGTGAGGATGAAGAGAGCCTGGTGGGAAGGGATGAGGTGAGGGATGAGGAGAGGGGTGAGGAGAAAGAGCAGGACCAGGTAGAATGTGAAGGGACAGAGATGGAACCCATAGAAAGTGACATAGAGAAAGAGGGTGAAGATGGAAAAAGTCAAGAAGAGAAAGAGAAGGAACACAAGGGAAGTAATAAAGAGGATGAACACAGAGAAAGTACAGAAGGAGAGGTGGAAACGATGAAAAGTTTTCACAGTTCTGCTCTAGTTGATCCTCCTCCACCTTGTGCAACACTCCCTCTGGCTGATGAAGGTAAACCATACTCTAGCTCTTCTCTTCATCAACCTTGACAAATGTACGCCAACCGTATGGCAAAGTCTGTTCAGATGTGTTTTTGAGGGATGATATGATGCGTTTTTGTGTGACTATGCCAAATTGTTGTGTGCCTATCAAATATTGCAATATTCATTGTTTAACCTTAAACATATTTTGTGTGTGCCCACTCTCAGTAGTAAACAACATTCTTTAGGAGCAGGCACATACCATATAAAGTAACAGTAAGACCAGTTTAACTCTAAGGACATAGGAGCCTTAGCCCAGTGGTCAGCAAGACAGAACAGCATGAACACAGAATAGCCATGTATGGGAACTAATGTCACTATTGAAAGTTACGAGGTAAAGCTATTTCCCTCTCTGAGAACTGTATATAAGCTGTAACAAACATCAGTACTTTGCTTGGCATCCCTAATGCCACAGCCAGGCTCGGCACCAGCCATGTCGTAGCCATGCTTGAAGCTTGGACCTAACAGAGCATGCTGCCTTGGAAACATCTGTACATGGGAATGCAACCCAGACCTGCCTAATACAATGATTACAATTCAACATTCTCTCTGAGTCATCAATATATAATTTCCGGCCACGTGACCAAGAAAGATCTCCTTATATCAAATGGCGTCACGAACATTATATCAAATGGCTTCTAACGAACAGGATGCTAGATTCAGCGAAACAGGTAAGGCACAATGTAATTATTTGCTTAACCTGAATTGCTGTTCTAGAACGAATCTATTTTTTTTCAAAAAGGAGATGTATTGATATTGGAAAGTACTAAATTAAAATAATAGTTTGAATAGAAGGCGCTGTATAGTCAAAGACGGTGGTCAAAACACTGAGAGTTAGGATTTATTGAGATTCTGAACTTTGTAAGGAACAAAGCAGAAGTCTATTATGTTTATCTGTAAGGTACAGAAATATATTTATTGTGTATTAAGTTAGGGACAAGACCTTAAATACGTGATTGAAAGCACAGCACTTTGAGGAAAACTAAGTTTGAAAAGATTTGGCCATAATATTTAAAAGACTCTAAGAGAAGTTTCAATCAACATAATTGATTACTAAAACCGCACGTCTATTAACATCATGGGAAGCAAGCATACATGTATGGCATGCAGAATGTTATCATTAAGAATGAAATGAATAACAACCGTATTTCTGAACCAAGCATCGCAACAGGGCGAGAGTGTTAAAACTCTGACCCTAGGCTATTAATAGAACGGAGACTGCTCCTGTAACCAAACACACACACACACACACACACACACACACACACACACACACATCGAGCTACAACATACAACAAATAGACAAATTTGTCTCATAATGAAATTATCATGCAAATCTGTGTTGATTCAGCAGACATATAACATTTTGATTGATTTAGTGAACAGAGAAATACGCATTAAGACTCTAAGACTGTGAAACATCAAAGGAGGACATTTCTGATGGAGAAAACACAATTCAGCAAGAAAGACCTGGAATGTATTCTGACAATGCCTGTCGATTCTATTTCCTGACAGAATCAAGGAAATCAAGAGACATTGAGCGAAGGACTCAGAGACCGAGATGCTGTTCAGATCTGGTCTATATTAACCATTGCAGAAGTGGGGAGTGAAAGTTGCAGATGCTGAAGGAAGCTATTGCCGGATGAAACAAGAGAAATGAGACAAACTAATGACATTTCAATGTGACAAACAATGGAAATGTTAATTCTTATGATTTAAGACAGAGACATGATGATGACAAGAGAGACTTACACATACTTTTATGTAGTCGTAATTGTTCAATTGTACTGACGCACACAACTAACAGTGTCATCAGCAGTAAACAGCTGAATTCAACATACAACATTGTATACTCTTAAGAGAGAACAAACACTTGCAAGTTTGCAATACCATGCACACACTACTCATGGCATGAACTTACAAACTTTCTTCTAGGAATTCTAAGGGACGGGAACAACAGTCCAGATAACCCAATTAACAAACTTATGCTTAACATCTGTATTTTTGTTTCCAACTGTTTCTGAGCAGGTTAATTCCACAATCCATTGATGGAGAGCCTAAGATTTTATAGACTTAAGTCAAGAAAAGGAGGGGTGTAGTGTAATGATAATGCTAAAATTGTCTTAAGTTAATAAAACCTATTAACGCTGTGAACAGAGGCAAGAACACGTGCAAGACTGATGACCATCAAAGAATCAAATAGCACTCCTTGTTACCAGAAACACAAGGCCGTTCCTTTGATTGAAGATCTACTTCCAGACATTGTTATATTGACATATAATGTACTTTGTATGATGGAACCGATGCCTAATGTATTTCTGATGTGGTCATTCATTGACTTTATTAAGAACACCACATGTTTTTCAATAGAAATAATTTACCAGTCAAATTAATCTTACATCATGGGGAAAAAAAAAGAGTGAGCTGATATGATGCGTTTTTGTGTGACTATGCCAAATTGTTGTGTGCCTATCAAATATTGCAATATTCATTGTTTAACCTTAAACATATTTTGTGTGTGCCCACTCTCAGTAGTAAACAACATTCTTTAGGAGCAGGCACATACCATATCAAGTAACAGTAAGACCAGTTTAACTCTAAGGACATAGGAGCCTTAGCCCAGTGGTCAGCAAGACAGAACAGCATGAACACAGAATAGCCATGTATGGGAACTAATGTCACTATTGAAAGTTACGAGGTAAAGCTATTTCCCTCTCTGAGAACTGTATATAAGCTGTAACAAACATCAGTACTTTGCTTGGCATCCCTAATGCCACAGCCAGGCTCGGCACCAGCCATGTCGTAGCCATGCTTGAAGCTTGGACCTAACAGAGCATGCTGCCTTGGAAACATCTGTACATGGGAATGCAACCCAGACCTGCCTAATACAATGATTACAATTCAACATTCTCTCTGAGTCATCAATATATAATTTCCGGCCACGTGACCAAGAAAGATCTCCTTATATCAAATGGCGTCACGAACATTATATCAAGGGATGAAATCACTAACATCTTAAACATTTACATTTTTACATTTACATTTTTGGCATTTAGCAGACGCCTTATTCCAAAGCGACTTACAACAAATACATTTGACTAAGTAAGTGAATCATCTATCCACCAGTCTCAGTAGGAAAAAGTCATCTAAGCTCAATCCAGGGGCCATTGTCAGTTGTCGTGCTAGAAGAAGGAAGATTTTAAAAATAAATAAATAATAATAATAATAATAAAACGTTTTTTTTATATGACACAGGAGAAACAGTACAGGGAGGTAGTAGATGTCTCAAGAGAAACAGTATAGGGGGTTAGAAAGAAAACCACTCTTTGAGTATACACTTTCTTATTTATATATTTTCAGTCGATTAATCGTTATAGACTTTTAATAACCAACTGACCTCTGAGCTATATGTTTACTGCATGTTTGCTGTTCTTTCTCACCAAGGAAAAGAACATTGGGGGGAGGAGCCTGCCCCACAAAGGAAAAGAGACCTGTCTGGAAGCGTGAGGGATGAAGAGGAGTTAAAGAGTCGGAAAAAGGCCAGACTAGATAGAGAAGAGGAGGATGGGGAGGTGGATGGACTTGAGTATAGGTCAACAGTAGAGGGAGCAAGGGAAGGAGAAGCGGCTGAGAAGCCCAGAGTAGATGAAGTAAGGGATGAAGTAAGGGATGAAGGGGAGGTGGAGTGGCTGATGAGGAAGAAGTGGATCAAACCAGTTGGAGAGGAGGATGGAGAGGAGGTGGAGAGGGAGGAGAAGATGCCAACGACAGTGGATGGGGAAGAGCTGGAGGCACATCTGGAGCAACAGATCTGTGGGAGCCAGAATAGCCAACACAGGTTGGAGAAGGTTGGTGAAATGTATGATTCCCTTGATATGAAATCCATGATTCCCTTGATATGAAATCCATGATTCCCGTAATATTTATTTGTCTAAATCAGTGGTTCTCAAACTTCTCCTCGGGGACCCCCAGCCGTTCCACATATTTGATCTGTTCCACCACCAGCACACCTCATTCAACTAATCAAGTACAACGCAATTATGATTTACTTGATAAGTTGAATCAGGTGTGCTGGTGGTGGAACAGATCAAATATGTGGAGCGGCTGGGGGTCCCCAAGGAGAGGTTTGAGAACCACTGGTCTAAATACATAAACAGCATCCCAAATCATTGCCAAAAGTACAGCAAATTTCCTGTGTTGTGAGACTTGGAATAATATGGTTAGATTTCGGCATTTTCAAGAGCCCTCTTGTTGTCACTGACTCATTAAAGTCCTCTCTACCTTTCCTTCTTCTCCATTTGCTGTGATATGATCATATGATGGAGAGAAAACATCAGAACGGATAATAAAGAATTGTATTCTATTCCTGTTCTTTCCTACTGTGTAGGTGGTGCAGCATCTGGTAGCGGAACAGTTGCAGCTGCTGCAGCTCACAATCTTTGATAAGAGCCTTCAGGAGCTCCGTGACAGGGTGGACAAAATGGACTATTCCAAACACGAGAGTGTAGTCAACAGCCTGCAGGTTAGTTGTGTTGCAGATCACACACACACACACACACACACACACTTCCTTGAGGACATCAATGTTGGATGGCAGAAGTCTGAAGTGGTCCTATTTGGTTCCCCCGACTCCACCAATCTAATCACCAACAGCCTAGGCAGTCTGGCCCCTTTTGTCAAACCCCATGTCAAAAACCTTAGTGTGACATTCAACCCCGCCTTTAAGTTTGACAAGCAGGTTAATACAGTAGTGGAAGCCAGTTTCTTTCAGCTACGGACAATTGCAAAAATCAAGCCATTTCTCTGATTCAAAGACCTTGAGAGGGTCACCCACGCCTTCATAACCTCACGACTAGACTACTGCAACTCCCTTTAGACAGGGATTAGTCGGGCATCCCTGTCCAGCCTGCAACTTGTCCAGAACGCTGCTGCCAGGCTCCTGACAGGTCCCCGGAAGAGAGACCATATTACCCCAATTCTGGCCTCTCTCCATTGGCTTCCAGTGCGGTTCAGGATTGACTTTAAGGTCCTCCTGTTTGCCCTTTTAACCCCTTACTCCACCTCCAGGTGCCTCAGTTCATCTAGCTTAGGGCTCCCTAAGCTGTCCTGAAATCAAGGCTCAAGCTCAGGGGTAACCGTGCCAGACCCTAGACTGTAGAATAGCATCCCCCTCTCAATCAGATCTGTCCCCTCTATCGACTTCTTTAAATCTAGGCTTAAAACATACTTATATTCTTTATGTTTCCTTAATGTGGTTTTTGATTTGTTGTTCTTTGTGTACCTTCTATGTATGTCTTTATGCTTATGTTATTCAGGGTTCCCACGGTCATGAAATTCCTGGAAAAGTTATGGAATTTGAAAAACTATTTTCCAGTCTGGAAAAGTTATGGAATTAACTTAACTGTTTTGGAAAAGTTTTGGAAATATACATTGTGTTTAAAATATGTTCACCGAGCATGTCGCCGGCGACATGGAACGAACACTGTTGTATAATAACTTCGCTCTCGTTCCGCATAGGAACAATAGATTGTATGGTGAAACCTACATTGTAGCTACAAGTAGAGCCCACCCCCGCGTCTAGACCAACCAGAAGTCTCTATATCGACGAGCCAATCGGAGGTAATGTTTTCATGTAGTGCGATGCCACCTAACTTGCTTGTTCGCTAATGCTACATAATAATGATCGGCAGTAGGTAGATCTTTTTGTATATCACAGCCTATCCATGTGATTTGCAGATTCGTCCTACTTGCTGGCTATCGTATAGCCCAGGGGTCGGCAACCTATGGCACGCGTGCCAGCAGTGGCACGCGACAGCTTAAACAGTGGCACGCGACAGCTAATCAATAAGTGCGAGAATGGGAGAATGTTTTTTTATTTTTTTATGTTGGCCGCGTTCGTAAATTCGCGCACACTGGGTTCAATGTCACAATGGGACCAAGTAGGATCAGGTCCGTGAATGAGTTCTCTCTTGCCCGCGGGATGATATTTAATTACTATTAAAACCGGCCCGCAGTATTATGTGCCCGCAGCACCATAATACTACAAGTCCCAAGATGCATTGGCGCGTACCGAGTGCCCGCGAGCGAGCGCGACCCCGCGTCTTCTCTTCACTTCAGTACTAGTCATGAGCAGCAGCAGCACAGTGACAGTGGAGGCCGAAACATCGCCGTCAATTCCCGAGTGTTCCCGAGTACACAGTTTTCTGACAAACTCGGCATACTTGCTGCCGAATTCAGGCGGAGATTTTCCGACTTTGAAGCCCAAAAAAGCAGGCTTCAACTGCTCAGCAATCCATTTGCAGTTGACGTGGAAAGTGCACCAGCAAATCTCCAAATGGAGCTGATTGAGCTCCAGTGTAATGACACATTGAAGGCAAAATAATGAGTCCGTGGCGCTGCTGAGTTTGCTCGTTTCATCCCCGACACAATGCCTGAGCTGCGCACCCAAGTTGCTCGCACGCCGTCTATGTTTGGCAGCAGCACATACGTGTGTGAACAACTGTTTTCGTTGATGAAACTAAACAAAACATCACATAGGAGTCGTCTTAGTGATGAACATCTGAACTCAATCCTGAGGATTTCCTCAGCTCAGAGCCTGACCCCAAACATTAATGAACTTGTACTCAAGATGAGACACCAAGTATCGGGCTCAGCCTCAGACAAGTGAGCAGAAAGGACTTGGACTTGATATTTCTTTGAAGGGAATTATTTATTTTTTCTCCAGTTGAATGGACCCAGGGACATGTTGCCTAAGAAATTAATGCAACTGTTTTGCACTTTTGCAAGTTTGCACTAACTTTTCTAATTGTATTATAGAAGACAGTCATTGGTGAGGATCGGAGCAGCACACTGATTTGTTTTTAATGCATGCTGTTTCATTTTTGCATTTATCTTGCCATTGAGCTTTGAATGAAAATTACATTTAGCTGTTTACCTGTTAAAAAAAAAACGTTTTCAATTTATTACTGAAAGAGCCTTGAGAAAATATTGCAACTGATTTTATTTACGTTTTACTTAATTTAATGTAATGATTAATGTTAAGTGCAATATAGGCTGTGTTATTGGTATTGGTTCAATATGTGCAATAATTGCGACTTTTAATAAACATCCACAACATTTAAAAGCCCTCCACTTGTACCATTTTTTTTATTTTGGCCCCCTGTGTATTTGACTTTGACATGACTGGATAGGCAGTCTCAGGGACGCTCCGGCGCTCTCAGGGCGAATTTACGAATGCAGCCCTATAGTCTCTCATCCACTCCACGAGAGCCGTATTCTGGCGCCAATTTTCAAAGTAAAATTCTGAATTCGATTCGATACTTGTATCAATATAACTCAAGTCGTTCAAGGATGAAGCAGACAAGGCCGAATCAATAAGACGTGCTGTGTCAAGGTATGGGAAGCAGGCCAGCACCTTTAAAGCATTTGCCACTGCTAAAAATCACGCAACTGAAGCAAGCTTTCGCATTGCTCATTGCATTGCGAAACGTGGAAAGCCATTCACTGATGGAGAATATATTAAATAGGCTTTCCTCTGTAGCTCAGATGTTTTGTTTGAAGGCTTATCAAACAAAGACACAATAAAATCAAGAATAAAAGACATCCCAGTGTCAGCCAGAAGTGTGGAACAAAGAATAGGAGAAATGGCAGAAAACGTGAAAGCGCAGCAGACCGCTGGTTTGAAAGATGCGACGGTGTTCGCACTTGATGAGAGCGTAGATGTGAATGACATGCCCCGTCTGGCTGTCATAGCAAGATACTGTGATTCTGCTGCAAGGGAGGAGCTCTGCTGCCTAAAACCAATGCCAGAAACAACAAAAGGTGAGGACATCGCTAAAGTTCTTATCGAGCATTTTGTGGAGCGAGGGATTGATATTAGCAGGATTTTTGCAGTGACAACAGATGGTGCCCCTGCCATGGTCGGGAAACAGAGGGGAGCGGTTGCATTAATTGTGTGCAACTTAAAGTGACCAAGTACCACCCCCAGATAATGGAGTTGAGCAAAGGAAAACAGGGCCAGGGATCACGACATTGATTGTTAGGACTGTTTACATGGCTTTGCATACATAGCTCTTTGCAACCCCCAAAAAATATATGTTTGTTGTGGTTGGAATAAAAGAATAAAATGTAAGTAACAACCAAATAATTATATAAATATAAATTATAATTCATACAAGACCCTTGTATAATCACCCTCCAGTTAGGCCTACTTATTAAAATGATAACCATAGGGAGCGCAGTTAGCAACTTTGGTAGAAATTGAGCTCTCCAATTTGCTTAAAGTTGTGCTACGCATCACAAAGTTTAGTTGTCTTAGATGTTATGTTGGTAATTTTGTTCAAGTTTCAGTTAGTTACATTTTTAGGTTTATTTAGCATACATGGCTTTGCATACATAGCTCTTTGCTGAAAATTGTTGTTCATGTTCAGATGAACAACATGTTCAGATCTGTTGGTCTGTTTGGTTTGGTTTGATGTCGAGTCATAATTAATGTTGATATTGTGGTTGGCACACTGACTAACAAGAAAATGTTAAAATGGCACTTCATATCAAAAAGGTTGCCTACCCCTGCTCTAGTGGATAGTGAGTTGGACTTGGGATCGGAAGGTTGTGAGTTCAAATCCCGCCTGAAGCCACACCACTACTAGTGTGCCCTTGGGTAAGGCACTTAGCCCTCAGTTACTCCAGGGGGAATGTCCCTGTAATTCGTAATTGTAAGTCGCTTTGGATAAAAGCGTCTGCTAAATGGCAAAATTATTAATAAATTAAATTACTCCCAGCAGGCAAGCATGTGGCAGCACGTCTCGCCATCCAGCTGGGCTAGCAAACACAAACACAAACACACGACTTCTCACATACTCTTGTCTTCAGTCTCAGCACTGTCTACGCACTTTGTCCAACACAATAACATGTTCTACAGGGAACGATGTCGGGGGGGTATTCCATCAACGTTCCGCATTTACGATCCCAATGAATCCCGTAAAGACAAGTCGGCTTATTTACTCCATGAACGTGCAGCGTTGACCTTCCCAAATTAGTTCCTCATTCTAAATCTCTGGTGAGACTGGTCTCAAATAATCAGTCAAACAATACGATCAGGGTGCGAATATTTCGACCGAGGACCATGGGGGCAGCCATGATCCCCGCTCGCCAAAGATCTACTTCCCATGTTGTAATGTTTGCCCTGTAGCACAGTTATAAACTTAATAAATGACTCGTGTTGTCTTCAGTCTCAGCACTGTGTGCGTTTATTGATCCGCCATCTTAGTCATGGTGTTACTATGAAATTCGCCCCCAGAGCAACCATGTCCGTGTGCAATGGTTCCGGAAATGCGCCTTTGTTCGAATGTGAAGTGAACGTGAAATCCACATACATTGTGGATAAATGTGGGTTGCGTGATTCAGTAAGAATCTTTCAAATAGAATAGTACAATTAGAGTAAAACAACAACCAAGACTAAATGCACGCCTACTCGTGCATTTGGATCGCTGAATATTGGTGAGATCACTAGAATAGTATGTGTCAACCAAAATGTAATAACTGTTGCCCCTTGGCCTTGAACTGGAATGAGTCTCATCATTAGACTCTAACATCACTGTCAGTCAAGTCTGAGGAAAAGAGAATAAGGTGGTGGGGCCTCCATAATATATATATATATTTTAAACTACTACATCCAGCTGGGGGAGGGCTTAGGGATTACTAGATAATATGACAAATAAATACATAGCCTATAAATAAGTAAACAGATTTGTTTTTAAAAACATTATTTGAATGTTTTATCTGAAAGTATCACAGACCCATGAGCCCCAAGCGAAGGACATAAACCAGGTGAGTTTATACATTTTGTAGTTTAATTTGTAGGTATTTTCATAACTCTTATTATGCCTAACAACAAGCTGCAACAACAAGCTCCCAACACATTGTATCAGCCCTAGATGAGTTCATTGATGTACTGTATTGAATGTTTACTATGGCGTCCCTAAACATGCAGAGTATCCAGCTGTCACCAAGAAACATTATATTTCTCAGTCCTTTTTGGTGAGCCGACTTAATAGGTAGGACACTGAAACTCCAGCTGAAGATGGGTGATGTGTACATGATATTCAGTTTATTTGGAATATATTGACCATTTACCCAACGGAATGTGCAGTCAGACCAAGATTGACGTACAACCATCAGATGGAAACACGTCATTCATGTCTGTGTTCTGTTGCCTGTCCCTGTGTTTCTGTGGCAGCCTCAAGCACGGCCACCTTATGGGTGTACATGACCTCCTCTAGTGGCGAGCAAGCACACACTAACGTGAGGAGCAGGAACATGATGCTGATGATCGTCAGTCACGTCTGAGAACAAGACAATGACGCACCGAACACAGTTGGGAGATGTACCAGCTTGGCCTCAGTAATCCTACTAGAGAGATCCAGCTCGTTGATGTATTATCCACCTAGAAAGAAGGTCAAGGGGCAGTATGAGGCATGGCAGTAGGTTTCACTAGCAGTGGCGACGCTACCACGGTGGCAAAGGGTGGCAGCTGCCACCCTTGAAAAAAGTCCTGCCACCCTACTTGCCACCCCAGTTACACAGACCAACTGATATAATTTGTTGTATTATTATTATTATTGGATCTTTATTTTTTATTTTTTATTAGAATTCAGTGTAAAATCCTCAAATTCTCAAGTTTGAAAAATAAACTCAGTGTTCCACCCCTCCGTCCCGAATGGTTGCACCCTGTTTCACGTGAGAGATTTGAGTTTGCCTGCTGAGCCTCTCTGCTGCTGTGCCGTGTGGAGCCTTCAGGTAATGTTAAATGTGGTTTTAACTAATTATGTTATTACGTTTAGAATTCATTACCTAGTACCTTCATTATTAGTTCTGACCCCCCCCCCAGTAACCGCGTGTTCACGGAGGGCACCTGCAGGCTGCTGAACCTGGTGATCACGGACCTGGTGGACGAGGACTTTGTCCTGAACGGACGCCAGCAGGCCGCCTCGGCGCTCCTCTTCGGCATGGTCGCCCTGGTAACCAAGCCGGGCCAGACGTTCGCCCCGCTCATCGGCACCTGGCTGCTGTGTGTCTACACCGGTGGGTGTGGCCTCCTGTCCTCCACAACTCTCTTAAGATACCGTTTATCACCGTCATAACTGTGTTCGTTGCCTTTTTTAGCTGATTTTTAGTTTGTGGTGTTATCATGTCACATGTGACATGTTCTAATGCTTTGGTCCTGATATCGGGATCCGATGGAATGATCTGACTTTTCTTTTCGAAAAACTGTGACTCTCACACTTTCACTCTCTCTCTGTCTCTCTCTCTCTCTCTCTCTCTCTCTCTCTCTCTGTCTCTTTCTCCCTCTCTCTCTCTGTCTCTCTCTGTCTCTCTCTCTCTCTCTGTCTCTCTCTCTGTCTCTCTCTCTGTCTCTCTCACTCTCTCTGTCTCTCTCTCTGTCTCTCTCTGTCTCTCTCTCTCTCTCTCTCTCTCTCTCTCTCACTCTCTCTGTCTCTCTCTCTCTGTCTCTCTCTCTCTCTCTCTGTCTCTCTCTCTCTCTCTCTCTCACTCTCTGTCTCTCTCACTCTCTGTCTCTCTCACTCTCTCTCTCCAGGCTATGACATCTTTGACCGGAGCCCCGTGGTGGCTCCAAGCCCCCCCTCATGTTGTCCAATGAGAAGGAAGAGCATCATGCTAGGTTGAGGCGCTGCCTGGATGCATTTTTCTTCTTCCCGCCACAAAATTGGCACCGTCATCGCCAACACCAGCGTGGTTCACCAAAGCGAAAACGCCACAAATGTTATGACACGGGAGCGAGGGGGCTCAAGGACACGACACCGGAGGCAGAATACAGTGTTAGCCCCGTAGGGTATTTATTTACAGTGCAGGCGGGTGGAAAAACAGATGATGAGTCCGGGGGTTTCAGCCTGGCGGGCTGGGGGTAGTGGCTGGCGTGGGCTGTAGAGAAACAGAGAAACAGCGTAAGTCTCTACGGTAGGCCAGTACAAAAAGGTATGACAAAAATAGTAACGAGAGCAAAGTACACGACTGGTAATAGAGGATACTTGCCAGGCCATTCTTAGGGAAGAACTGACGATGAATGAAGGGAGTCCAGGGTAGATGTAGCCAGAGGGTTGATTGGGAGTGGAGACAGGTGTGTTGGTTTGACTGTGGCTGGATAACCCTCCAATCACCGGGAACGAGCTTCACCTGCGGCGGAGAGCACGCTGTGCTCGAGTTGTGGGGGCGGGTGCTCGAGCTGTGGGGGCGGGGGAGGGCGTGTGTGACGGCCCAGCCGTAACAGGACCCCCCCCCGAGGGGGAGCCTCCTGGCGACCGGCCCGGAGCCTCCGGGTGGGCCCGATAGAAGTCCCTGAGGAGGACTGGGGACATGATCTGGGACCGGGGAATCCAGCTCCGTTCCTCTGGGCCATATCCTTCCCAGTCCACCAGGTACTGGAAACCCCGGCCACAGCGACGAGCCCTGAGGAGCCTCCTTACCGCCCACTGGGGGTGGCCATCCACCAACTGAGGAGGGGGCGGTGCAGGGGCTGGTGGCATCAGGTCGCTGGCGACATGGGGCTTAACCCGGGAGACGTGAAACACCGGGTGGATCCGACGGAGGGAGTGAGGGAGGACCAGCCGGATGGCAGCGGGGTTGATGACCCGGTCGATGGCGTAGGGGCCGATGTATCTCGACGCCAACTTCCGGGAGGGGACATTGAGGGGGAGATCCGCCGTGGAGAGCCAGACCCTCTGGCCCACCTGGTACACCGGAGCTGGAGTGCGACGACGGTTGGCGCTTCGGGTAGTTCGGGCGGTGGCCCGAAGCAAGGCCGAGCGTACGGAGGTCCAGACCCGACGACAGCGAAGGAGGTGTGCCTGGACCGATGGTACCGACGCTTCGCCCTCCTGGGTAGAAAGCAGGGGTGGCTGGTACCCCAAGGAGCACTCGAAGGGGGACCGGCCGGTGGCTTCATTCACCATGGCGTTCAGAGAGTACTCCACCCAGGGTAGGTCCTTGCTCCAGGAGGATGGATGGAGGGAGGACATGCAGCGGAGTGCCGACTCCAGGCTCTGGTTGGCTCTCTCCGCCTGCCCATTGGTCTGGGGATGGTAGCCGGAGGAGAGGCTGGTCGTGGCCCCAATCCCAGAACAGAAGGCCTGCCACACCTTGGATGTGAACTGGGGGCCACGGTCGGAAACCACATCCTGGGGAAGCCCGTAAAGCCGGAAGACGTGGGTGGTGAGTAGCTCCGCCGTCTCCGCCGAGGTCGGTAGCTTTGCCAGAGCTACCAACCGCACGGACTTGGAGAAGCGGTCCACGATGGTGAGGATGACCGTGTTGCCTAGAGACGGGGGAAGGCCGGTCACGAAGTCCATGGCGAGGTGGGACCACGGTCGACCGGGCACGGGTAGAGGCCGCAGCAGTCCTGAAGGCGGCCGGTGGGATGCCTTGCTGCGAGCGCAGGTAGGGCAGGCCGAGACGAACTCCCTGACGTTCGCGGCCATGGTGGACCACCAGAACCGCCGGCGCAGGAAGGACAGTGTGCGTAGGGCCCCAGGATGGCAGGCGAAGCGGCTGGCGTGGCCCCACTGCATCACCTTGGTCCTGACGGCGTCCGGGACGAAGAGACGGCCGGGGGACCCCGGTCGGGGATCTGGCTGGGTGCGCTGTGCAGCTCTGACCACCGCCTCGATCTCCAGGGTGACCACTCCAACGACCCGGGAGGATGGAACGATGGTGTCAGGAGTGGTGGGTTCCTCCTCTGCGGCATGGAGCCGAGAAAGGGAGTCAGCCTTGGCGTTCAGGGAGCCCGGACGGAACGTGAGGTGGAAGTTAAACCGCCCGAGGAACAGGGCCCAGCGTGCCTGACGGGAGTTCAACCGCCTGGCCGACTTGATGTAGGTTAGGTTCTTGTGGTCCGACCAGACGGTGAAGGGGTGCTCTGCGCCCTCCAGCCAGTGCCGCCACTCGTGGAACGCCTCCACCACCACCAGCAGCTCGCGGTTCCCGATGTCGTAGTTGGCCTCGGCGGAGGTATAACGGCGGGAGTAGAAGACGCAGGGGTGCACGGTCTGGTCCTCCGATCGTTGAGAGAGCACGCCACCGACGCCCGTGTCTGAGGCGTCCACTTCCACAATGAAGGGCCTAGAGGGGTCTGGGTTGATTAGGACCGGCGCCGAGGTGAAGAGCCTCTTCAGGTCACTGAAGGCAGCGCTGGCTGCTGGTGTCCACGTGAACTGGCGCAGGGGGGAGGTGAGGGCAGTGAGGGGGGCGGCTACCCGGCTGAAGTCCCGGATGAATCGCCGGTAGAAGTTGGCAAAGCCGAGGAATGACTGCAGCTGTTTCCGGGTGGTAGGTTGGCCCCACTCGACGACGGCCCGAGTCTTCTTGGGGTCAGGGCGAGTCAACCCACCCTCCACGATGAGCCCCAGGAATTCCACAGAGTGAGTGTGGAAAGAGCACTTCTCAGCCTTAATAAAAAGGCGATTCTCCAGTAGGCGCTGGAGGACTAGGCGGACATGTTGGACATGCTCCTCAGGGTTCCTGGAGAATACTAGGATGTCATCCAGGTAGAGGACGACAAAGATGTCCAGCATGTCCCTGAGGACGTCGTTCATGAGGGCCTGAAAGACGGAGGGGGCGTTAGTGAGACCAAAGGGCATGACAAGGTACTCATAGTGGCCACGGGGGGTCTTGAACGCCGTCTTCCACTCGTCACCCTCACGAATCCGGACCAGATGGTAGGCGTTCCGGAGGTCCAGCTTAGTGAAGATGGTGGCCCCAAGGAGGGGCTCAAAGTTGGAGCTCATGAGGGGGAGAGGATAGGTGTTCCGGACGGTGATGGCATTGAGCTCACGTTAGTCAATGCATGGCCTGAGGGTTCCATCCTTCTTCTTAACGAAGAAAAACCCCGCTGCCACCGGGGAGTGTGATGGACGGATGAGCCCCTCAGCCAGACAGTCGGAGATGTAGGTGTCCATGGCTGCCTTCTCCGGGGGGGCAAGGTTGTAGAGGCGACTGACCGGAAGTTTGTTGCCAGGGCGGAGCTCGACGGCACAGTCGTAGGGCCGGTGAGGGGGCAGGGTGCGAGCACGCTCCTTGCTGAAGGCCTCTCCGAGGTCGTGGTAGACCTCTGGGATGGAGGAGAGGTCAGGGGGAGCCGGAGGCGGTCGCAGAGGCGACGAGGGGGTATGGGCGGCACGGAGGCACCGGGCGTAACATGCGGTACTCCAGCTCAGGATACGTCCCTCACCATAGCTGACATGGGGAATGTGGAGCTCGAGCCACGGTCGTCCCAGGATGAGCGGGGACTGGGGGGTTTTGAGGATGTAGAATCGGATCTCCTCCACATGGTTCCCAGAGACGGTCAAGGAGAGGGGTGTAGAGCGGTGGGTGAGAGGCCCCAGGCTGTGTCCGTCTAGGGCTGAGACGGAGAGGGGGGTCTCGAGGGCAACGAGGGGAACGGCAGCTGAGCGGGCCAGCTGGGCGTCCATAAAGTTCTCGTCTGCTCCCGAGTCAATGATGGCCTCGACCGTGAGGTTCTGCCCCTGCCAGGAGAGGGTGACAGATAACCTGGCTGGGCTGGTGGTAGGTGGGGATTGAGAGACACGGCTCACCCGGATTCCCCCTTCGGGTGAGCCTGCCCTTTTGATAGGGACGGGCAGGTGTCACGGAGGTGTCCCTTCTCTCCACAGTAGAGGCACAGGCCCTGGGCCCTTCTCCTCTCCTTCTCCGCCGTGGTGAGGCGGGCTCGACCAAGCTGCATCGGCTCCTCGCCAGTGCATGGGGTGTAGGTCGACTCCCGTGCGGAGGAGGGGTTGGCTGTGACGATAGGGTCCTGGGGGCGTTGCGAGCTGGTCTGGTAGCGCCCTCTCTCTCTCCGACGCTCCCGGGAGCGCTCGTCAACGTCGATGGCTAGGGCCACTAGTTCGTCCAGGGTGGCGGGTCTGTCCCGGACGAGCTCGTCCTTGATGGCCTCACTCAGCCCCTGGCGGAAAGCAGATCGCAGTGCCCTGTCATTCCATCCGCTTCCGGCTGCCAGGGTGCGAAACTCGGTAGAGTAGGCCGCCGCGGTCCGGTTCCCCTGGTGGAGTGACATCAGTCGCGCCCCGACCTCCTGTCCTGCAGTGGGGTGGTCAAAAACCCTCTTGAACTCCGTGAGGAAGGTAGCGTAGTCACCGAACAGGTCAGGGCGGGCGCAGAGGGTGGCCTGGACCCAATTCAGGGCGTCGCCGGTGGTGAGGTTGGTGATGAACGCCACCCGGGCTGCCGGCGACCAGAACTGGCTGGGCTGATGCGAGAACACCAACTCGCACTGGAGGATGAAGCCTCGGAACTGGGCGAAGGCTCCGTCGAAGGGGCGGGGGCTGGCTAGGTGGGGCTCCCGTGGCTGTCCAGTAGGTGGTGCCGGTAGCTGGGCAGGGTCAGGGAGAGCAGGGGGGGGGGCAAAGGCTGCGAGCGCGGCCACCTGTGCCGTAAGCGCTTGGGTCGTAGTGATGAGGTGCTGCATCTGGGTGGCGCGGTGCTCCTGGTTAGCCTCCTGGGTTGTAATGCGAGTGTTCAGGGCCTGGCACGCTGTAGCGGCCGCCTGGAGGAGGTGAGTGTGTTCAGCGAGGATCTGGATAGCCGTCGGACCGGATCCAGGGGTGGGAGATGGTGCCCGGTCCTTCGTGTCGTCTGAGCCCAATTGCATGGTCAGTTCTTCTGTTATGACACGGGAGCGAGGGGGCTCAAGGACACGACACCGGAGGCAGAATACAGTGTTAGCCCCGTAGGGTATTTATTTACAGTGCGGGCGGGTGGAAAAACAGATGATGAGTCCGGGGGTTTCAGCCTGGCGGGCTGGGGGTAGTGGCTGGCGTGGGCTGTAGAGAAACAGAGAAACAGCGTAAGTCTCTACGGTAGGCCAGTACAAAAAGGTATGACAAAAATAGTAACGAGAGCAAAGTACACGACTGGTAATAGAGGATACTTGCCAGGCCATTCTTAGGGAAGAACTGACGATGAATGAAGGGAGTCCAGGGTAGATGTAGCCAGAGGGTTGATTGGGAGTGGAGACAGGTGTGTTGGTTTGACTGTGGCTGGATAACCCTCCAATCACCGGGAACGAGCTTCACCTGCGGCGGAGAGCACGCTGTGCTCGAGTTGTGGGGGCGGGTGCTCGAGCTGTGGGGGCGGGGGAGGGCGTGTGTGACGGCCCAGCCGTAACAACAAAGCTAGTTCAAAGCTAGTTCATTGCCCGTGTGTTCTTTTCTGATGTGAGTAGGGGGGAAATACAAATGTCTCTGAAATGTGCACACTTTAACAAAGCGTCATTCCAAATTAGGTTTAGAGTGAAAGTGTACGGACGTGCTTTCACTCCAAATTGCAATTAGGGCTGTTAACCACCATGTGATTCCGTGATCCTTATCAGTGCATCCTTAATGTACTTTATTAATGTACATATCTGCATGGTCAGCATTTTGTACAAACGGAAGAGAAAGATTTCAAGATTTTTTGTGTTTGTTACGACGTCTAATAGAACTGCCAATCGCCTGTACTAAAATCGAGAGTTTGTCTCAGATGTCTTAGTACGGTAGGCTACCGACTGAAGTGTTTACATGTGTACCCCAGGAAAGAGATGTGTTATAGACGGAGACTATTTTTAGGATAGTTATGGATTTATTTTTGACTACAGTTTCTTTCAGCTCAGCCATGCTGAAGTGCCACAGTGACGTTACACGACGTCCGTCTGTACATTCCACACCATTTCAAAGTTGTTGTTTTTTTGATACCACAGTTACATAACGCCTTTGTATTGAATGAATGATTTTCTGCATTTAAACTGTCTTGAGTGTTGAGGAGACTTGCATTAAATCTGACCAGTTTATTTATCTAATCAACTATTCTACTAATGGATGTCCCTTGACTGAAGACACCATAATGTGTTAAGTGTTTTAGAGAAACTCAGGAAATGCACAATTTCAGCACAATGTGAGTTCCTCGGTTCTGTGGCCAGAATGCTAAAACAGAGGTTTTCTACAAGGCAGCCTTACAGACTACAGCACAGACACGTGTCTGTACCTGTACCTGTACTGTAATGTTTTAGTCTGATTGTACCACTGCATCTGCCCTTGTATGACATAATAAAGTGATCTCACTACTTGAGAGCTTGTGGAATGTCTCGTCTTGCACTTTTGTCTATAAATCTTCTGTTCTCTCTGTCAAAACAAGTCTAGTACATACAGTATGTTATGGTACATGTGGGAAAACTAGGGTTAGGGTTAGGTGCTAGGGGGCTACGATTAGGGTTATGTGGTAGGGGTAGGGGTAGGGGTAGGGGTAGGATTAACTTTTAATAGTGCCAGAGGCTAGGACAAAGAGATTTGGAGGATCAGCTTTTAGCATATATAATCCTAGATTGTGGAACACTACCTGAGGGCCTGAGGTTGTCTAAAACTCAGGACATTTTTAAGCGTGACCTCAAAACCTACTTATTCAATGTCGCCTTTTGATACTAAGGGAGACATTGGACATTATAGAACTAGGATCACTAGGCCATTACACCATACTCGTGTTTTGAGATTTGTGTTGACAGGAAAATGGACCCGGGTGCTGATGAGGCACTGTCAGCTCCAAATAGCACCTAGAGCAGTACTGGAACCGGTACAAGGGTGTACCAGGACCACCATCACGTTGTATTGCTGTCATCTTTATTGTCTCTATTGTGTTGTTGCATCATAACTGTGCTTAAGTTTCTCTTTTGGCAGGACCTGTGACCATACTGGATGCAGAACGATGCAAATACAACACTAAATTTATGGACAGTGTGTACGCCGATAATATGCAAGGAATTTTTCCTGGATACATGGTGTACAGGTTTTTGCCCTTGCTTGTTTGCTTTGTGCCGGTGGTCCTTGGCCTCCCCTGGGGGACCGCTGGGTACTGGTAAGCAAACTGGCTAGTAGTCGCTCTATTGGTAGAGGGCTGCAAGGGAATTTTTCCTGGCTACATAGTATACAGGTTTTTTACTTTTGCCTGCTCGCGGCTCTGTCAGTATTGATTTATTGATTGACTGATTGACTGAACATTTTCATTGTGTGAAGCGCATTGAGTTGCATCTTGTAAGAAATGCGCTATACAAATAAAATTTGATTTGATTTGATTTGATTTAGGATTAGGGTTAGACATGCCAGCATGTACCAAGTCGACGTAGCACCTAACCCTAACCCTAGTTTTCCCACATGTACCGTATTCCCACATGTAGTACAAAACAATGCAACAAAATGATTGTGCGTCTAACCAGAAGTGCAACAAATAGCAATGATATTGCGGTGATAAGTAGCAGTATTTACAGCAGCATTTACAGCAATCTATAAAGTGCAAATGGTAGCGTGATGTCATACAATGGTGACTGGATGTGCAGTGGTATATATAAATTGAGAGATTATATACAATGTGCAATTGTACAGGCTATGATACATATGATATGATAAATATGTTGTATATAGTGAAGTATACAACAATACAGGCTGTGGGCTATGATACACAGGGATGGGCTATGTACAGCATGATCTACACAGAACACAACTGCAGCTGTGTGGTCAGTGAGAAGGTGAAGAGTTTAGAGTCAGAAGTCTGGCAGCTGAGGGGAAGAAGCTGTTGGTGGTCCTGTTGGTTCTGCCCGGGAGGCTGTGGTAGCGTGCCCCAGAGCCGGTACCACGTAGGAGGGTGAACAGTCCATGGTTGGGGTGAGACAGGACAATCATGATATAGATGCACATTCTGAACTCTGCAGCAGCGCTACAGACCACCTGGGCTTCTTATAACAAGACGGTTACATACGATGACACCAAAGGACCCTAAAATACACAGATGTGTTCATGATCAGGAAGTGGTATGTTGGTTTGGAAACAAGCCTATACCAGGACATGTCTGCATTCTGGGTCTCCTTCTTCTTCTTATGAAAATAGTCTCAGATGCATTCATGCTCTTGCTAATAGCTCTTAGAGATGTGCAGTAATAGAGTCAAACTATCGACTCTAAAGGAACTCAGTACATGTATCTAGTCCACCACATGTGAGGTGGAGGGAAATAGTTTCCTGTTTACTACGGTGTGAAAAGATAACAAACTAGTGTGTGTGTGTGTGATGGTAAAATGTTTATGCTTATTGAAGGTTTTAAATGTTTTTATTTATACTGTATTCGTTGAAATGTCTGTGATGATGAGCGAGAAGATTGTGCAAAGTTGAGGTCACACCGTTTCCTCTTGCACGTGTGTGTGTTTGTCTCTCAGTACAGAAGGTCAGCTCTGCTCTCTGCTCTGGGCTCACTTCATCAGACCTACTATGTTCTCTGTGTTGAACTCAGACTTCTGCTGCGCAAAGAATAAACACAAAACCTTTTGATTACATTCAGATCTCATTATTTCATCGGCTCACCAATAAAGGAATATATACATTTCCACCACAGCAGTAATAGTCAAACTATCGACTCTCTCTAAAGGAACTCATAATACATGTATCTAGTCCACCACATGTCAAGTGGAGGGAAATGGTTCCTGTTTACTACTGAAAAGAGAACAAACTAGTGTGTGTGCGGAAGCTCTATACTATGCTTTGAAATCAAACAATTACTACAAGTTTAAAGTATAAATTCTCTGCTTTTATTTGAAGGTTTTTATGTGCAATGGTCCCCTGGTCAGCACCGGAACAGCGGAGTGCTCTGCTGGACAAGGCCAAGTCCTTCCTGCCGATCCCTACCTCATGCCACGGCGTTCCCCAGGTGCGTGTCTCACCTGATCTGCAGGCAGCGGGGTATGTCTTTATCCGTCACGACGCCCATCGAGGCCCCCTGCAGCCGCCCTATGATGGTCCCTACCGGGTCTATGATGGTCCCTACCGGGTCGTGGAGGCAGGCGACAAATCCTTTTATTATCGACAGGGGGGGTAGAAAGGAACGCATCTCGGTGGATCGCCTTAAGCCAGCTCATCTGGACTTGGACCGCCCCGTCGAGGTGGCCCACCCGCCCCGCCGCGGTCGCCCCCCTGTTAGAACATCCCCGGCCCTAGCTCCTGCAGACCCCCTGCCCTGCCGTCTGAGGCCTGCCAAACGTCCGCCTGCTGTTTTCCCCCTGCCTCGGTCTCCTGTGCCTGCTCAGGGGCACCGGAGTCGCTTTGGGCGGATTATCAGAGTCCCTGACCGTGTTTTGGGGCCGGTTCTTGTGAATTCTGGGGGGACGTGTGTAGTGACCACTTGTTAGCGAGTTCAACGCCGAGTTCATTCATAATTCACGGCGTTCCAGCCATGTATAAGCACTGTTGTATGTTTGTGGGTACTACATCACCCATGCTTCTTAGCGGGTGATATGACGTAATATAAGTGGGATGAAGGGGAGTGAATGTTGTTGTTGTCAGTACATATGAAGAGAATGAGAATAAAGCGCATGTTATTTTTTCTACCGGCAAAACGACTACATTGTCCTGTTATTGCCGTCACTCCTACAACATATTGGTTTCACCATTTACCATTTACACTATTTCAGGGCATCAATAGCAATGAACACTTACTGAAAGCACTGTATACTGTCTCTCCACAGAGATCTTTATGACTTGTCACATGCATTACAGTATGATAAGATCTCTGTCTGTTTCCACAGTGCCAAAGACTGGATAAACCTTCTCAGAGAACGTGCCATTGAAGGTGAAGATGTGACTGCATCTCACAGCATCATAAAAGGAGAGCTGCCCCTCCTCTATGTCCAGGTAAACCCCAATCTTACTGAGGGCCTCTGGCTCCTGGATGTCAACAGCAGGAACTGTAAGAGCCTTAAGCCCAGTCACCTGCCTCCGCAACGTCCAGTAACCTGTTCTGGTGTCCAGGTCTATGAAGCCTTTCCTGGGAGCAGACTCCCTAACTACCCCTACTCTCCAATCCCTTTTCATCTCCACCCCCACCTCCCAGTAATGCCTGCCTGAGGTGAAGCCCTCTGTTCCCAATGCACACCACCACCCATCATACGTGTGTGGCGTCCTGAGACCAACGCTGGGGTCATGCTGACTCTCTATGACCACGCCCACCCTCACACGTTTCTGATCGTTGGACATAATGAACGCAGGATGGGCTGATTCGGGGTCCAAGACAATGTCAACTGAAAAAAATAAATAAATAAAAATATTTGATTTGTACAGTCTGACAATGAGTGAAAGAATGTAAGTCAGAGTTCAGGGTACAGGGTCTACTGTACGCACATACAAGATATGTATGGGTGTTTATGCTGCATGTTCCTATATATGGATATAATTAATATGTAATTGTGTAATATGTAATAATATAATGGATAGATCAATGTATTCTACAGTATGTAACATCTATGAATTTACCTGATGCTTTGCTTATCCAATCCCATACTGAAATGAGACCAAAAAAAGTTAGCAAATAAAGCTCTTGAGTACAATGACAAGTGATTTATTCCAGACCTATCTATACACAACTTACCTGGCTCTGGAATCGTTGCAAACGAGGCTGAAAATGAAAGAAATTAAAATGAAATGAAATGAAGATGCATGAAAATGGAAAAGTTTAAATGCATGAAGGTATTTGCTGTAGGTAAACAGAGAGTTATCAATGACACAACTGGTTTTCAGCCATGCATTATGTTATCATACCTCTTGAGGCTGCTCTTGGATGACACTCCAGATGATGAAGTCCAGGGCAGGGAGCATGTTGGGTAACTTCCCTCTCTTCCACTGTCTCTCCAGGTCCTGCAGCACTGCACACACGTCCTTACCTGGACACACTGAGGCCTACAGGGACATAGACCATCATGTATCAATGTAAGTGATTACTTTTTCTCATGTCTCACACCATTTGGACAAAAACAGTGATTGTTTAATGTAAGCATTGAAGCCACAACCAGTATTTTGTTCATCAGAATACTGGGTTGCACTCAGACCTGTTTTCGTGAGAGTAGTCCTGCAGACCAGTCAGAGACGATACTCTGAGCTTCCTCAAGTCTTCTCTCAGCCTTCTGGGGAGACGTTCTCTTCTCCTCCACATAGTCTTCCCAGGTACCTTTGCAGTTAGGTGAGGCTTTGCATTCACCCACAGAGATCTATAAACACACAAGCTTGTCACTGCATGCTTGTTGCAAATATAAAACCATATCAGATGTTGCTACCGGTGTCTTTGTCCTTGTTGTAACTGGTAACCTTTGGTAAGGTGGTCAACTCCTCTGCCCACTGCAGGATGAACTGTTGACATTCTGCCAAGCTTTAGTCATCAATTTGCATATCCTCCCCATACACTGTTGTATTCCTGCAGTATACAGCGCACAATTAACCTGCTTTCTCTCCTATTCTCTCCCCTCCCCCCCCTCTGAAATTGATACCACATACTCTGGTGTTCTCCTATATTGTTTCCTACCTTTGAGATCTTAGAAAGCTGTGTGGCAAGTTCTCTGATTATCGCCATGGACTCATCCAGAGATGCAGGCTGACTTGTTGGGGTTGAGGGGGGGGGGGGGGGGGGGGGGTTGGACAGTCCTCCCTGCAAACATGAATATAATTATAATAATACAGAGGCCAGAGATGGAGGCTGACTTGTGTTAGAAACTAAATCAGATCTGGTTCTTTTGTCGACTGCCCCAAGAAAGAGGAGAGAGGTTCTCTGTTGCACACTTGGTATGTTTATTGAAAATCACACAGAGTACAGAGATCAGCTGGACCTAACTCCTGAGGCGGTCTCAGGAGACAAGGTCGTTCACTTCAGATTTTACATTATATTATATACGTTTAGGAAGCACAGAGTCCTTCCCCCTTTTGGCCACTATGATGTAATACCTAATGGCCTTGATTATAATGGGCTAAAACTATGAATTGAGTGTTGTCTTGTGTTTGACGTGAGAGCTAAGAAAGGAGTATTCTGCTGCACCTGGCTTTAAGGCCAAACCGAACAGTCCCAGACAGAAAGTAACTCCCTAATACCTTGTAATTGGTCTTGTGTAGGGTACCATACTGATAACGTGCCTATTAAAACAGGAAAACTGATAAGATACCCAACATCATAGCTGAGCAGCTGGTGCTACAAAAATGAACAATAAAACCTTAGAAAAAAATATATCCTAACACTTGTTGGGGGAGTTTGTGAGGGTCTGCGCGTCTCGTCAAACTGCGTCATACAAACTCGTCATACAGCTGTTGTTTACATGATGCGATAGCCTGGAGAGACCGAAAGCTTGCAATAAACATTGTTTTTTGTACAGATTTGAGTGTGCGGATGCTGCTTTTTAGCACTCTATTTGATACTCTTCAGCTGCAACAACCCAGCAAAGTCTGATGAGCGGTGGTATTTTCACTATAGGCTAATGGTGAAATGCATTCTTAGACATGACTACGTTGTCATGATTACAAAGATGCCACTTGAAATGCATGAAACCCAAGTTTATTTGTGTCTTACACACACGTTCGCTTAGTATTTGACTGCCTGTAGCCCAGTCACGAATGATCCCAGTATTGTAGCTTCAGATGTAAGTTGGTTGTTATTGTACTTGCTGTAGCAAGCCGCACTATATATTATTCTTTCTTATTATTAGGATTATTTAAATCCTTTTCTTTTACTAACTGCTAAGACAACAATATAGTAAGCTAGTTACTTTAGCTAGATAAATATATTGGCCCCCAAATCATTTTACAACTTGTTTAGCTATTATGTTCCGACCTTTCTGTCGAACACCGTTAGCCTACGGAAGTGGAAAACAAACGTCAGATCAGATATATAAACGGGTTATTTTGATAAACTGGCCACATTTTGGGAATATACATCAAATCAAATCAAATCAAATTTTATTTGTATAGCGCATTTCTTACAAGATGCAACTCAATGCGCTTCACACAATGAAAATGTTCAGTCAATCAGTCAATCAATCAATCAATACTGACAGAGCCGCGAGCAGGCAAAAGTAAAAACCTGTACACTATGTAGCCAGGAAAAATTCCCTTGCAGCCCTCTACACATAGAGCGACTACTAGCCAGTTTGCCTACCACTACCCAGCGGCCCCCAAAGGCCTAGAAAAAATAGCTTTTAGAACTTTTAATCTATTCTTTAATGTATGAGGACTGAAATAGTCAGGCAGATGCTGTTGACTGTGGTTTCATACAAACAACTAACATACAATGTATGTTATACATACAATTCAGCTAAATGCCCAAAATGTAACAGTGTGTGAGAGTGGATTGAGAGGAGAGTGGGATTATGACATGTGGTCAATTCTGGATGTAATTCGACAGTGGCACTATTTCAGTAAAGGTAAAAACTGGACAGAATTTCATATGGATTCTCAGCATTCTTAAGTGGTAAATAAACTGTCTGATCGTAGCCTCCAGTCCCTGGACAAATCTCTTTCGCCATCCCCGCAGTTTCTACTGAACTTGTTTAAAAGGCCTTCTCCTACTCCACCCCTGCAACCTGGAATAATGCTACAGCAGGAACTGAAGTTGTCCAGCTTGATTCCCCTTGGGGATTTTAAATTACTTGTAGGAAGACTTGAGAGTCTGTGGGGGTTTTGCACATGCACCTACGGTAATCAGATTTTATTTTGTCTTTCAACTTTTGCACTTCTGCATTGACTATTTTAATGTTTTGAGTTTTAGTTTGTCTCTTGTTTATTTTATTTATTTATTTATTTGTTGACCAGGGACAGTACACATTAATAAACCAGTTGGTAAATGAGTCAGTATTAGCCAAATGGCTACTTTTCAACTGTTGTCCCTGTGGCCAGATGTCATAAGCCGTTCTCTAAAAAATAAAAAATAAACATTGTATACAAGCACATTTATCAGAGCAGTATAACAATAGGTTCTCATTAACTAAATAGGCCTACTAGACATAATATACAATACATGACAAGACATACATCACATCAATGAACTACATCTAAATCTAAGAGATAATTAATAATATAATTAATTTTGCCATTTAGCAGACGCTTTTATCCAAAGCGACTTACAATTACGAATTACAGGGACATTCCCCCTGGAGTAATTGAGGGCTAAGTGCCTTACCCAAGGGCACACTAGTAGTGGTGTGGCTTCAGGCGGGATTTGAACTCACAACCTTCCGATCCCAAGTCCAACTCACTATCCACTTGGTCCTCACTATCCACTAGACCACCACTACCCCCTGAGATACAGGGCATATACAAATGCAGAGCAAAAGGAACAAGTATTAACCCTTGTGTGTTGTTCGGGTCAACCGGACCCGTTTTACATTTTTACTTGGTGAGAAATGGTACAAGAATACATTTGATCAATACGAAACTCCATGGCCTTGGCTTATTTTCTATGAAAAACATGTAAAAGTGAAGAAAAAAAAATGTTACACATCCTTCAATACCCCAACACATTTATGTCCTTCATAAGATCTTCGGGTCATTTAGGCCCGGATGCACAGAGACACACAGAAACATACACACACTCACACTGACACTCACTCACTCACTCACTCACTCACACACCTCTGCTCTAGCTTTCCCTTGCCAAGAAGCCGTCTGCTCTCGCACTTTTTACCCTTTGAAGTGCAACATTGTAAAAAAAAATACGTTTTCTTGCACTGTACAGAACGTATGCAGCAACTGCAAAAAGTACATTTGAGGTACACACACTGTCACATTCTGTGCTTCATGTGTTGTGTAGACAGGCATACCCATGCACACACAATTGTAGCCAGTGGTATTTCAGAATTATTTGGGATTTTTCAGACATAATACTGTATTTCGACAGTGACAGTGAAAACAGTGTACATTCCGTTCGTGTTTTGTGATTCAGCATTTGCAGACATTTTTGAGAGATGTATTTCATAGCTATTGGCAAAAACAATCTTAGTTTGGTTCTTTAATTTCTATTCTTGTTCATCACCTGTATTTTCTTTACAGCTTTGATTATAATTAGATAAATGTGAAATTCAATTGAGAATATAAATTCAAAATAATAAACAGCAATGAAAACATTGTTTCATTAACATTTTTCCTAGATAAGTATGATTTATGACACCCAGGTCTTTATTATAGTGGATTTTGCATTTTCAAAGTTAGGGGCATCATGTGCGTAAAAACGCTTCTACTCATCATGCTGTCGTTCGGCCCCACCTATTCCCAGGGGTCTGCCACTTTGTGGGTTGTTACTAAGCATCCTCTGCTCCAGCCTCTCCAAAGGGCAGCCCCCTAGATCCACTAGAACAAAAGATATGCACTTTTGAATGTGTACACAGTTCCTATTGTGCATTATTGGGTACAGTACCTGTTTGTGCCCACAGGAGGCGCCCTTTAATATTATGGGCTATTTTGGGGCTTTCTTGCGCCCTGAGTATACCCCCTTGTATGGGTCACCCTTGGGACTAGGAGCACCGTGTCAACACAAGTGCTTTTAAAACCCCAATGATGTCCCGGGTCAACTGGACCCGAACACTACGAAAGGGTCCAAAAAGTGAACATCACACAAGGGTTAAACAGTACCAGGATTTACATGGAACATTGAGAATAACATTGTAATTAGTGCTCACACAATTGCTTAGCAATAAGCCAGTCTTTAAGATTGTGCTTGAAAGTGTTGTACGTTTTACGATTGCGTATATGGAATGGCAAAGCATTCCAGAAGTGTGCCGCTTTCACTGACAATTGTCCTGTCTGCCTGTAACTTTGTGTTATGCTGCTGTCTACCCTGAACAGCTCTCTCTTGTAAATGACACCCTCGGTCTCAATGAGATTGTTTCACCTGTATAAATAAAGGTTAATGAAAATAAATATGGCAGGGCCATTCAATTCAGGCCTCAGTGTCCTTTCAGGTCCACGTGAGCCAGCCACTTCATGTGAAGTACAATCATTTCTTATACTTGTCAATGTTGTTTTAGTTTTTCTTAACACACCTGAGTTAACAAGCATCATGGACAAGGTTTTAACATGAACGTTACTCCGTTTGTTGAGGAACTGAGCAGAAACCTCTTATGTCCCGCTCCACTACAGCGCCACCGGGTGGAGGGAGATGGAACCAGGCGGATTTTGAGTTACTGTTGTGTGAATTAATCACAAAAATGACAAATAGTGTTTCAGATTTCATTTTCAGGGGGAAAAGACAGGGGTTTTAAGGTGAGTGCCATTAATTGCCATACCAAAACGATGCCTATCGAGACACAAAGAGCGAGCCGTACACAGACAGGCAAACGACCCATGGACTAAACCATTTTGTGCCAAAGAGGTCTCTCTCTGTCTCACAGATCTTCCAATATGTTGGGAGAGCTGTGGCACAAAGTTCATGCTCTCAATTGATGTAATCAACCAACTTCAGGGGCGGACTGGGATCAAAAAACAGCCCTGGCATTTGCGACACAACAGCCCTATTTCCAAACGCAACACGCAACACGGATTGTTAACATAAAAAGTCAGAGGACAGATGCCAAACTACCGACATGTTTGCTGTAATTATATGTATTATCAGTAGGCAGTCATCAGTCAATATCTTGTTGTGTATTTCTTATTGGTTATGAATCAAAGAACAGTTATTGAGTTTAAGACGATTTAATCCGAGTTACAAACAGATTTATACATACATGTGTTGATCCTGTGACCTGGGCTGGAAAAGAGGCCGCTCTCTAGCTAGCCTGCCCGTTTTGTTCAAGAGGGGAGGGGCCAGAATGTATGTGTGTTTGCCCAACCCCCAGAGGTCTCTGTTGGTCATCTGGTTGCCATAGAACCCTCATTGTTAGAGGGCATCATGTCCTTGCATGCCCTGGTATGTGTGTGTGTTTAAAATATACTACATATTCATACATAGATCATACATACTACAGAAATATACGACACATCCCCCCTCGGACCACCCAGAGGGTGTTCCGAAACTAAACGACCACAAAACAAAAACAAAAACACAAAACCCCACATACTGCAGCTAAGAAACCAAAGATTTTTTTTTTTTACAAAATTAAAAAATAAACAACAACAAACAGAAAAACTACACCAACACACAACACAAGAAGCACAATAACACAGACCAACCCAGGACCAGTATTAGGAACCAAAGATATTATAAACAAAAAATAGAAAACAACCAATAATAAAAAGAATCTTGAAAATAACAATCACAATTAAACTAAACACAGTTCATCATGCACAAATCAATACAGAAACTTCCAACGACCGATGTTTTCTTTGTCCTTGAAGCGTCAGGGTCAGAGGTTACTAGCACTTGTACCCAGTTGGAGAACAGCCTTTACCGCTGTCTCAGATTGATAACACTTTCATAGTCAGGAGCTTCCATTTTCGTTGCGCTAGGAACAGAACCTCTCTCCTAGCTTTGTATAACCACCACATCACTTCTCAACTGACCTCAATCACACGATATAGAAACAAACAAACAATACACAAATAATGACATTCAGTTATCATAACACATAATTCTCCAACAGTAAGCATAGGACAAAGGGAATGCATTAATGCATAGATCTTCACCTCAGGTGAGGACTAGTCTTCTGAAAAGTTCATTAACGTGGACTGAGTGACTGATTTTCCAAAAACAGTCAATGAGGCCCTGCCTCCTAAGAAAGTCAAAAATCATGTCTGCTATAATAGGTGCTCCTATCTTAGCAAAATAAGTTTCCCATGCCCCTAAGACCGTTTCCAGCCATGCTATCATCTGCTGTCCATTCCCGTCGTTCCCTTTGATCTGCTGCTTCACTACCCTATTCATAGTCTTTAATCTTTTCCTAACTGGTCGTCGTCCGTCAGTGTCATTGAGGTTCAGGCAGCCGCCTGGTCCCCTCCCACGCTGATCAAGGTCTGGGGAGTCTCCCTCAGCATCATCTGAAGCATGATGCAGGCACTCGCCAGCATCCCCAGTAGCACAGGTGTCCAGGCTTTGGACACCCCCAGGCTGGACCTCCAGACTGTCAACACTCTCTGCTTCGTTGGTTTCTGGTTCATTGGCATCTGGACAGCTTTCCACTGTCCCCTCGGCTTCAGGCATTGCCGGTAATATCACTGGCTGTAACGCTGGCATTGCCACTGGCTCTGGCAACACCACAGCATCTCGTCGTAGCTCCTCCTTCTCAGGTTCTCTGGGGACCTCGGCACCTGTTGGCACAACATCCTGCCTACTCTGTACATCCACCCCCCTGTCCACCACCCGTGGCCCTATTGGGGTAGGGATATGCCCAGACACCACTGGTGTACCCACTCTGATGTTGTTTCTCCAACAGACCCCACATTGACCTAAAGCATGGTCAATCTGTTCCATCAAATATGGACTCCAAAACCCATATTCCTTGGTGATCTTGCGTCTTACCTCCCCCCTAGCCACATGTGCTAATCCATGAGCTTCCCGTATTAACATGCCTATTAAATCTGAGGGTGCTACAACCAACCCCTCATGATTCCTCCATAGACCTGTGTCATCCTGACTTGCCCCCCTTGCTAGCCAAACGTTCTTGTCTAACGTAGTTACTCTACTCTGTAACATCAATAAATCCTCAAGTGCGACCATGCCCTGTAATTGCTTTTCATGTGTGACCAGAAGACCTTTACCTGCCTTGTCTGCTCCTGTAATGGCTTTGGCTGCATCTTCTGCAGCCCTGTTACCTTGTGTGACATGTGATGAGTCAGACCTGTGTGTGGCACACTTCACTATGGCTAATTCCTTTGGCTTCATCATGGCTTGTAACAGCTTCATGATCTGTGCGTGGTGCTGTATAGGCGTACCATCAGTTCTCTTAAAACCCCGCCCCCTCCATACAGCTCCATTAAAATGACAAACATTATGTGCATAGGCAGAGTCGGTGTACACTGTCACTCTCCGTCCGGTTCCCAAGTTGCATGCTTCTGTGAGGGCAATCAATTCAGCCAACTGAGCTGAGCATGGCTGAGGAACTGCCTCAGCCTGTTCTACAATAAACTTTGAATTCTGTGCTTTAACTAAGGAATACCCAGCGCACAAAGTTTCTCCTACCCCGTAACAAGACCCATCAACCCAATATTCTATATCAGCTCCCTTTAAAGGCAAAGCTTGTAGGTCTGTTCTATGCTTAATCACTCTGGCTGTCGATGGAATCTGAACACCGGATGGCACCGTCACCTGACAGCCGTCAGGTGTGCATTTTACTGTACAGTTCAATTGGCATAGAGCATCTCTCCCTAGCAGCCCTGTTGGCGTGTGTTCTGACACAAGTGTTGACAGAGTTGCTCTCTGTCCCTTGTACTCTAAGTCTACAAGCTCAGTTGTAGGAATCAGCTGTTTAATTCCCTCAAATCCGATTGTCTTCACATATTCTCTAGACATAGGGAGGTGCGTGGCGCCTTCAGGCTTCTGTGTCACCACCAGCTGGCACCTCCCACTCGGATCTTCCGGGCACCCCTATAGGCCAGCTGCTGGGCCTTCGTAAGGGTTCATCACTCCTGGAGCAGGTGTAGTAGGGGGCCAATATCCTCCTCCTTGGCTCCCCCCTGCGCCCCCCTGGGGCCTGTTGTAGCAGGTACAGGCTAGATGTCCATTCTGGTCGCATTGGTAACACGGTTCTAGCATCTTCTTCCCTGCTGCTGTCCATCCCCCTGGTGGTGGTCCTTGGCCAGGCTGGTTGTACATCTGGTATGGAACCGCTTGCACCCCTGGTGGCCCTTGTGGGTATGGATACCCCCCTTGTGGCCCCTGTGGGTAGGACTGGTAAGTAGCAGGATACCCCCCTTGTGGCCCCTGTGAGTAGGACTGGTAAGTAGCAGTCTGCACTCCAGGTGGCTGTTGCTGTGGGGCTAAAGCCTGCACTCCCTCTATGTTCCTCTCGCTTTCAGTCAATTGCAAATGAGTCAATATTCTGAGGGATTCTTCGTCTCGTGCCTTCTGTATCTGAATATTCTTTCGATATAACTCAACTTGATGAGCTACGTGGTCTATATAAACAGCTTTGTTCATGTGTCGTAGCCCCACCACTTCTGCTAGCTTATCCTTAACTGGGGTAGGAAGCCCTTCTTGTATTTTTTCCCTGATTATGGATTTTTCTAAGGGGTTATCTTCAGCGTCTTTCCCTGTCACACTTCTCCATTGAGAGTGCACACGGGCCACAAAACCCCTGGGATTCTCATCCCCCCCCAGTGGCTTCACAATGATATTGTCTGGGTGAATGTGAGTAGGGTAAGTCTCTCTGATTGCTTTCCACAGCCTGCCTCTGTTTGCTGCGAAGAGCTCTGGATCATACACTGATGTATTGATATATCTATGAAGTCCTGCCTTCATCAATATTTCCTGCATTGTATCCAATCCTGCAATAAAAGCTAAGAGTCTTTTCAGGTCTCCCATTGCGGCCTGCGTTCCTGTCAGTCTCACGTCCATCTCAGTAGTCCACGGGTATCCACCATCTTGAAGAACGGGGAGCTTCTCCATCACTTCAGACAGATCTGTATGATGCCACGGATGATATTCCATCTTGTTACCCCGAATCAGCACTGGACAGTTCTTTAATGTATTTGATGACATTCGGTGACAATCTTCCTCTCTTTCCGCTTTCTCCGGGCGTCTTCTCCCACCTTTCCTTTCGGCTGTGGCTATCATCTTCCTGACCTGCGCGTTGTAGCCTCCATCTGCATTGTCGTCATCACTTGAGTCTTCGCTGTCATCTTCCTCGTCACTCCTGTCGTCCCCTTTTCCCCTTGGCTCCTTCTTCTTCTTCTGGGAATGGTCCTCCAGTGCCTTAGCATATGGAGGGGGACTGGAGACAGGACACATGTCTGGGGATGGAATGTTCAATTTCTGTTCCAGTGTTCTGGCCAATTCTTTTTTCTTTTCCGGTTCCATCTGAGCTATTTTCTGTCCCTCTACCTTAAATAGATCTAAAATAGCTAACTCTAACTTGCGTTTCTCTGATCTAATCTTTCCTCTTTGATGTGCTTTGTGCCCATTGATAAGTATTTCCAATGTTGCAATTATTTGTAAATTAAGGCTGCCCTCTTTCGGCCACGGCTGTTCAATGTATGCCCAACGGCTATTCCATTTCGTAGACATTTTGCTAATTTCCCTAACAAGAGGATTCATTTTTTCCACTACAGCCATAGGGGATAACGTAGCCAACATTCCACGATGTTCACTAATATCTTTTAACAGCTTCGTTGAATTTGACCCCATTCTACTTGCTCAATATGCTGACAATATTCTATATTAGATAAGGTGTACGCTTCTTACAACCCACCTTCCTATTGTCTTGTTTGCTAAACAAATGCTAGTCCAATATAACTGTATTAACCATCCCCACAAAACCCTGCAACTCAAAATAACAGATTTGCCTCTTGTGTATGTCAGTGCAGTATTAACTTAAATCTAATATCTGTGTAAGTACTTTATACTTAAATGTGTTTCCTAATTGTTTATGATTATGTGTCACTTAATTACTCATTCAATACTAATTATAGTTCAGGTCAACTTAATTATTAAACTACAAAGGCTGGTCAACACACTTATCAAATCACAAAGGCTGGTCACACCCTAAGCATTCACTGATCCACAAAAACCTTCTACTGCTTAATTATCAATACAAACTATTCTGCTATTCCTAATCAAATACTGTGAAAAAGAACTTAACTTGAAATAAAAAGATGTAAAACACGAATATTAATTACAACCTGTAAAGAAATCGACTTGTCATTTGGAAGGAATAAAATGATTAATTATTAATTACAATCTGTAAAGAAATCGACTTGTTATTTGAAAGGAATGCATAATTAATTAGACTTAGTCATTGACACTTCATTGATGTAAACCTGTGAAAGAAAACGTTATCCTTAGACTATTATAAACCAATTGATCAAAGTTTTGTGAAAACAGAAAATGAAATGATCTGAATAATTAATTCAATCAATTTGTAATTAATTAAATTAATTGAATTAAGGTAATATATTACAATCATTTACAACCATCCATTTATTATTGTATCGGACTGTTTCATCGACCTCAGCTGTATCTCCCTGAGGATTAGTGTTTTAAAATGTCTTGTCGTATTTTGTCCAGCAGGCGGCGCCAAGCAACCGACTTGCGTATCGATTGCGCATGCGCCAGCTCTTCCGTGTAAAATGGCGTCTATGAATGTTCCAACCGTAACTCTAAACTATTAAAAAATACCCCGCTGATCAATTCACTTTATCTCTATCTCTAAATTACTACACAACCTATGTGAAATGAATTTAACTTTATCTGTAAGGGATAAGTAATGAAATTAATCAAATTCAGGTTCCCTTCTAAAGGAATGTTCCACTGTGTGTCTGCGCTTTTTGCAGAGCAGGAAGGGGGAAGGGCTTTATTGTTCTTGAAAGCCCACGGCCGTATTGGGGCCTGCTTAAAACAATCTCTTTAACACAACTTGTTTTCATAAACGATTACTTTTCACGACACAGCAATATCAAGATTATCTTTCAATCCAGTTAAACTATTATTTATCTCATTCAAATATTCTACAATGTATTCACGTTTTCCTCATAGAGATGGCCTCTGTGTGTGTCCTTCCTCAAGGACAAAGACAATGGCGTCTAAGAATGGATTCTCTGACACAGTTCTGAAGAATCGATTTCTTAGTCTATAACAATAATGCTCTTTTCAATGCAATTTAACTATTAGTTACCGAACTAAATCTTACACGGTCCCTTCACAGAGATATCTAGGCCTGTGTGTGTCCGCGCGTGCCTGAGCGTGCGTGTTATCGCTCCGTTTACAAAGGACAAAGCAAATGGCGCCTAAGCTCCGCTGACAAAGGACAAAGGACAATGCAAATGGCGTCTAAGCTCCGCTGACAAAGGACAAAGGACACTGCAAATGGCATCTAAGCTCCGCTGACAAAGGACAAAGGACAATGCAAATGGCGTCTAAATGCCAATGGCGTCTAAGACACACTTCTGCTACAGTTCTACAATAATGACTTATTACGCTTTATCAAAACACAATTTTACACACACACTCACGATATTCCGTAATACCGCTATTAGTTACACAACTAATATCTTAACATAAAAAAGCGAATTACCAAATTCAGCCCTATATCACCAATACAAACACTCAAATCCCTTACCAATCTAATCGTATATTTACAAAAAACGGGCTTCAAAGTCCGGCTCTCACCAACCCCACTTATTAAAGATTATGAAAAGTTTGTTTCTATTCCAACAAGATACTTTACTTTAAGGTTGTTTTAGTCTCAAAGAAAATGTTTGAAAAACACAGCCATTCCACACAATCATACCTTTCTTGCAGCTTCAGTTTTCAAACATAGATTTCCCTTTTTAGACTCCGTTGCTAGGCTCGCCATGTGTTGTGTATTTCTTATTGGTTATGAATCAAAGAACAGTTATTGAGTTTAAGACGATTTAATCCGAGTTACAAACAGATTTATACATACATGTGTTGATCCTGTGACCTGGGCTGGAAAAGAGGCCGCTCTCTAGCTAGCCTGCCCGTTTTGTTCAAGAGGGGAGGGGCCAGAATGTATGTGTGTTTGCCCAACCCCCAGAGGTCTCTGTTGGTCATCTGGTTGCCATAGAACCCTCATTGTTAGAGGGCATCATGTCCTTGCATGCCCTGGTATGTGTGTGTGTTTAAAATATACTACATATTCATACATAGATCATACATACTACAGAAATATACGACAATCTCTTTCAATAGCCTTTTCACACCGAATGTACTTTTTTGTGCTATTTTCGGCCCAATACATGCGAATTTCGGTGCATTCCTACTTCCAACTACACTTGCTCCCTGCATCCAGTTGTTGCACATTAACTGCATCGCTCTCATCAAATTCCCCCATTCTGAAAATGAAAGCAGTGTAACGTTAACTGCTGTTATAAACGGAATGATGAAATGAGGTGCGTGTCCACTGGCGATATAGAACTGACTACGATAGTTATGGACATAATACTCCCTACATCGTGGAGCTCCGCCCCATAGGGGAGCTCTGCTCCTATTGGTTTACCCCGCTACCTAAAGCTCTGCTCCTATTGGTTTACCCTGCTAGCTCCGCCCCATAGGGGAGCTCTGCTCCTATTGGTTTAGGGCCCTGGGCATCCGCGATGCAGAACTGCGTGGATGGCCCGGCCGATATAAAATGTTTTGGGCCGCGGTCTGCTGAAATAAGTTATTTTCAATGAAAATCACCAGAGACAAAATTACAAATATATATATTATTATGTTTGTGTTGTGCTAATAATTGTAGATCCACACAGGTATACAATCTGAGCTCCGTTTACTTGCCATGTGCCATTCATTCTGACAACACACACACACCGTCGTAAAGCTAACAGACGTACAGCATGTGACGTCGTAAAGTGCAACAAAGTGCTGCAAAGACAATGACACTGTCGTACATAACATATATATATATATATTTTATATAATATATTCTGAGCGGCCCAGAGTCTCGCGGCCCTCCTGGCATTTGCCAGGCTTGCCCGGTGGCCAGTCCGCCACTGACCAACTTAAATAAGTTATGACACTAATTCACTCGAAATAAAGAACATTACAAAGAAAACAACACTTTAATTCCAGGACTTTCAAGGGCCCTCTCCCTGCTGGGGCCCTGGGTAGTCAGGTCCACTTTTCCCCCAACTAGTGCGCCACACCATATTCTCTCAACCCCGGGTGTGTGCTACAGTGTGGCCATTGCAATGACAGTGAGTGTTCCATAGCTCAGTGGGTGTAGAGCAGGGGTCACCAACTACATTTCCATTTGCCAGAATTTTTCAAAGCATACACTGTGGGGGCCGGACTTATATTTATTTAGGCATAATTAGCATATTATTGTTTAATATTTTCACTTTCTTTCTAAATGTATGTTATTAATGGCTTATTATCAGTGTTAACAGACTCCTGACACCTATACTGCAGCCAGCCACCAGGGGGCGATGAAGATATTTTGGCTTCACTTTGTTATTACACAGCAGATAGATGAACTGTTCAGTGTCAATCCTGTAGAGATGGAGATGGAGGTTAAATCTCCAGAATAATGTCCAGCTACAATCGCAACAACATTCACAACATTTCTGGAGCCTGGTAGACTCAGACAACTATAAGAATATTCACCAAGCAGCCCTGAAAGTATTTGCTTTATTTGTCTACATACCTTTGCGAATCAGCTTTTTCTGATATGAATGTAATGAAATCTACATTCTGAACAAGCCTGACAGATGACCATTTAAATGACTCTATAAGAGTGAACCTAAGTGGATACACTCCAGCATACACAACTGTAGTAGACTCCATGCAGTGACAGTCATCTCACTAAGTGTAGGAATGAGTCAACACACTTATTACACACATGCACAATATTTTTTGAAAGAGACAAAAAGACAAAATAATTCGTTATGTGAATGAATGTAAGTAATAAGATATGAGTAGCTCTCGGCCACTTACATTTTTTCAAAGTAGCTCTCAGATGAAAAAAGGTTGTAGACCCCTGCTTTATGCTGATACATGCCTGCCATCTAGTGGACATTTAAGGGTATGACCAGGTAGGGGGATATTGCTTGTAACACAATCCTCATTCCTTCTCTCTCTCTAACCTAATCCCATAGTAACCTTCATAATTCAGTTCTAGATATGTATTTTCTTTATGTGGCTAACACAACTCCAATTAAACTGCTTCATAAAGTTAAAGTTAATAAATGTATAGTAATAATCACTTTAATAGTAATTACTTTGTTGTTTAGTATCAGGGAGGGAGGGAGGGAGGGAGAATGGATGACCATCTTTCTTCAGTAGGCCTACCATTTCTAGCTCATGTATATTTCTAATGATTCATTATATGTCTTGTACATGATTCTTGTTATGATTCTTGTACATGATTCTTGTTATGATTCTTGTATATGATTCTTGTATATGATTCTTGTTATGATTACATTTCTATTGGGATATTGCCTCAGGCACAGCTGTAAACATGCTTAGCTACTATATTTGTTTCTGTAATCGCAGTTGCTTCTAGCTATGATATTTAAGATCACTTATCTAGTTACACAATCTTCAGCATAACAAGTTCATAAGATATGAAAAATGCACAAGCAAAAGGAATGGCATCAAAATAATTTTTATTCACGGTGGACAGCAGCTCCGGCCAAGGCTGTTTGCAGTTGTGAGCGTCCTCTGGAGGAGTCGGGCGCTAGAGACAGGAGAGAGAGTTCATATGAGCTTCACCAGGCCTTTAGCTACAGAATAGAATACTTTATTAGTTTAGTTAGTATGTCCTTGGTCTATGTGTTCTATGTGTTGACTTACCTCTGCTGTGTCCATCGTCGTGAAGACGGTTACTGGGGGGACGGAGGCCGTCTGCCTGAATAGCAGCTCAGCAGCCCAAGGCTCTTCACAGATGTGAGCATCCTCTGGAGGCGGGAACGCTTCTGTTTCTTTGAAGCTCCGCTCTCCTCACAAGGCATCATCTCAGCTGTCACTGGGCTGGCCGCTAGAGAGAGGAGAGATAGTTCATATGAGTGTAACCCCTGCCATATGGGCGGGGCCTGAGTTCTATTTTAAATAAGTGGCGGTATTACCTGTTTATGACACAACACAGTGGCTTTAAAATCAAATACCAAAGGGTATATATTTATTTACTAAATGCTCAAATTAAAGTGTTGGTAGTCAATTATAATGTTAGACATATTCAATAGACAATATTCACAATGCAATGTCAACAGACAATATCACAATATCCCATAAAACAAAATATAGGCTCAAAGCCTATTCCAATTCCTTTCAAAGAAATAAATGTAATGTTTCCAATAAACTCAAAGTCAACTCAAAGGATTCACAATTGTACAATATATCATTCAGTAAAATAAAAAGGTGGGCCCACACTCACACACACACGCACTCTGTAACTCAGTCCATTAACACGTGTTACCGTTGCAGCTGACGCTGCTTGTGAGCGGGGGGGCCTTGAAACTGTTATGGCCACTTCACTCGTCCACACGAGGTCCAAACAAAAGCTTGTGCGTGGTTCAGTACTCACGTAACCTCGTGGGGAACTCGTAGGTAAACGAGGGGTTTGAAAGATGGTGTAAAAAGAGGCAGAGATGAGGGGGGATGAGGTCCAGCGCTCTCCCACGAGCACAGGAGAATGATTGAAGGACACTGACGCGAAGATTCAATGGACGGTCTCGAGTTACCCCAGGCGATTGGAAACGGTCTCCGTTGTCCAACGAAGAGCTTTCCTTTTGCTGGGTCTCTCGACTTCCAATTCTGAATTAACAGAATACACTGAGCTACAAAATCCAATAGCTATTTCGTTTTGATAAAGCTAGAAACAATTTATCACTCAGCAAAGGCTAGCAACATACTAACGTAATTATGCTAAGCTAACCGCTAGCCGCTAGCCGCGATTAGCTCTACAGTAAAATATAACATACTACAACGAGTAGATGTAGCTTATAAACAAACACCAGACATATGTATTTACCTCTGGTAGCTTCAATGTGCACCAACATCCAAAATAATAACTGTTCGTTGATTCCCGAATTGTTAATACACACAGCATACACAACAAGTCTTACTTCATGAGGTCCTCAAACATTCTGACACACAACCTAACGCTGTTAGTACAAAGTCCCGCCCCCTCTCTCTCAGCATACATTTCATTGGCTAGCTCTTCCCGATGGACCAATGAAATAAAGAAATGAATGAATGACATATAACCAATGAGCGAACTCACATTAGAGTTTGTAAACAAGTACACATTATAAACTTATAACAATGTTAATAACCGTGTACATAACCATGAAATGATGCTTATTTATTAAATGGACTTATTTATTGAAATGCTCATAGCTCACGTTAGTAGCTGGGCTACATGAGCTTCACCAGGCCTTAGCTACAGAATAGAATACTTCATTAGTTTGGTTAGTATGTTCTTGGTCTATGTGAGTAGTTAGTATTCGGCTCTTTTCTTTGATCTCGATTCCTTTGATCTTTTTTATGAGGGGGGGGGGGGTCATAAAACATAAGATCTTTTACAGAAGCGGGGGTTTATTTGCCCCCGCGTTGTGGTTTTATTTACCCTCGCCATTTGTTCAGAACACCCCCCAAACGGAGGGGTGGGCCAAAACGAAAGTTGACGTAGGTGTTTAGGAGGGGTTGCCCCAAATGACTGGCAAGGGTTGAAATGTGTTTAAATAGTCTAGCTGTGTCTATCACTTTAATGTCAAAGACTCAACAATGGCTACTTGTGATGATTTCGCATGTATGGATTTCAATGCCATCGGATCAGACGCCGAGGTCGACGATCGGCCTGAAAACGTTTGGGCAGGAATATTAGCTGCTCATCGTCCCAGGTCTGAACCCTGTGTTGCAAAGATAACCCCGAACTCGTTTGGTCGTGTTGTGCTGAAGTCTGAAGAACATGAGCCCCCAAGAGGTAAGCCTACAGGACGCTTCCTGGTTCTAACAGTTAATTTGAGTTTTACGTACCACAGTAATTACATTTTTTACATTTACATTTAATGAGGAGACACCAATCAGCAGGATTTGCAGCAAAATGTGGCATGAAATGCTACAGAAAATGCCACAGCCCATATCCAACTTTTTAGGCCTACTGTAGCCATATTACCCCTCCCCCCTACCCCACCCCACAAAGAGAAAGTTTCTCACTCATAGGGGAATGACTGCTGTTTATCATTTAGCTGGGTTTAAACCTTGATTGTGAAGTGAATAATGATAGCAATAATGGTTATTTGATACTATAATACAAATATTATTGTCATGATCTTTTTCAGGATGTAAGAGAAAATATGTGAGCGAATCAAAACCAGACTCAGGCGAGGAGGAGGCAGAAGCAGGTTTGAATACTGTTTTGGTCTGGAAAATGCGCTTTCTAAAATGGAGTGTCCTACCCAAGTTTTCATATAAGCATGTTGTTACTGGCCAGGGGTGTTCTCGGGGAGTGGGCTGATTTTCGAGAGATTCTTCATGCCTAATGTATACAGTATGAGCTTAAACAGTAAAAAACAGTTGTTTTTAAGGTCCAGAAAAGAGGCGGGATAAAAGCTACAAGGTATGGAGTAGTGTGTGATCTTTTCAGTAATAAAACAACTATTGGCTAAAATCCCTTAACATTTACACGATATGTCTGTTTTACCTATTATGTTTGAATGACAGAAAATAAAAATGTATTGTTAATTTATTTATTCCATCATCTCAGGAGAATTCATCTCCCTTTGAGTCCCCGTGCTCCTCCAACTCTTGGGTAACTGTTTTATCCTTTACTCACTTAACTTGTGTGAGAGAGTCAAGTGTCAAATGTACATATTGGTTTGATACTGCTTTGACAGAAGCCCTTCCCCCTTATTGTGTTGTCCAGATAAGCATTGCAGATCTGAAGAGCTCGGGACTCTGCAGTAAAGCAATTAAAGGAAAAGTGATTAAAAAATCTCAGCTGATGCACGACACAAAGGAAAATAAAAAACTGGTTTGTTTCTACATGGGTCTGGCTGATGACACAACAAGTATCAAAGTTTGTGTATATGGGGATGAGAGATATGGAACCTTTCAAGAGGGGAGCTCTTATCTTCTAGACGGCCTCAGTGAGGGTCGCGGTATGGTGATGCTCACACGAAGTGCCACGGTCTCAAAAACAAGACAAGTCAATGTTCCTCAGAGACTGGAAATGGAGGCAAGGATGCTCATTGAACCACCCCAAGATCCAGTCTGCTCCATAGCTGATGCCAAGTCGTCACCAGATGGTTCTGAGATGAGCATTGAGGGAACTATAATTGCAGTGAGTTGCCATACCTTTTTCAAGACCTTCACATAACTATTTGTTCAGTGTTTCCTGGTTACCTATACCCTCTGTTTTTGCTCAGATGCCCCCAGTGAATAAAGTGAAGGTGAAATGGCAGAGGGCCAAGACTCCACAGCGCATTTTAACCTTACAGGACGAGACGGGGTCTATCGAGGTCTGTCTCTGGAATGAGAAGGCTCTCAGTTGTTGTGCATCCGTTGGAAATACAGTCAGGGTGACCAATGTGAAATCCAAAGGGTACCACAACATAATTTCTCTCAACTCAACTTACAAAACCAGGGTTGATACGGTGGGTAACTTTTGAACCATTATGCAGTGTCCCATTCCATCTATGCAATGCCATTTGGTGAACTGCTTTTTTCAGAGACTGCTTGCTATAGTTTGAGACGTAACCCTAAATCCTGAAGTGTGTGCTGTCTGTGTGTGTCTGTGTGTCTGTCTGGTGTCTGGTCTGTGTGTCTGTCTGTGTGTGTGTCTGTCTGTATATGTTTCTTTGTGTGTAGGTCCAAGCTGCTACCCTGGAGACTGTGAAGCTGTCTATACAAGGGATTCAAAAGTCCAGCAAGATGGAAGTGACTGTCGGCAGAGACGGATGGAAAACTGAAGACATTCACTGTGGCATCCAAGCTCCTGGCACAGGCCTGCGCTATTAAACTGGATGGAGCTTTCGAGGAGACACTCCTTGATATGTTGCCGGTCAACGTAGAGGCAGACATACAAGGGAATACGATTAAAACCTTAAAAAACATGTAACCAACCTGAATGATTCATGGTGGGTTAAATCATGGCGGGGAAGAATTAATTTGAATTGTTTGCTATCATTTCCTTTCCTTATCAATTTTTTCTTGTGATGTCGATTTACATGTTAACTGTAAGCCTATCTTTCCTAAAAAATAAAAAAAATAAAAAAAATTAACATGTCCCCGTGTATAGTGAAAATGTTACTTAACGAGTTGAATTTGAGTGTTGTTATTGACATGTTTTAATTATGCCCATGGAGAGTAAAAACTGTCATGGATGGGGTACCGCATGAAACCATAGAGCTAGTCAAGTATAACATGTAAATATATGGAGTGTCGCTTTAGGTTTCCTCTACTAGGAGCGAGTAGGACAACAGATGCCTTCTTTTCTTCTTTTCTATAAGCTTCAAAGGAGCAGCGGAGGAGGTTGAGTAAGAGACACATAGTAGTCTGTGTTTTCAGTGTCTCTCATAGTGTCCCAGGTGTCCCAGGTGTCCCAGGTGTCTCAGGTGTCTCAGTTGTCTCAGTTGAGAAGGTTTTTACCCAGTATGTTCACCATAGAAATCTCAGTGTTTCATATCTAGTACAGAATTTGTTTTTCCAAGGTAAAACCAGTAGGACAATTAGCTTGAACACAAACTATTTAGTGTTATTTAAAAAAAAACGTGATAATAATCAAATCTCTGTATTGGCTAGACAAATGTATCCTGGTAATACTAAATATTTTATGGAGTCATTTAAAGATGCTACAGAAGCCCCTTATGGGTATTTGTTGGTTGATTATAAAGCTAAAACGCCAGAGGCCTATCGTCTCAGAACAGCGTTATGCTCCACTTATCAGGTTGTGTACAAACAGAGGAAGACGAGTGGCTGAAATGTCTGCTAGATTAGAACGTCATTTATCGCTACTACAACTGTTGATGAAATCTAAGCCGGGGGAAATACGGGCTATTTTAAAGAATGCTTCAAAAGATCTAATTCAGGCATTGTGTGAAGTCGCATTGAACGTGCTGTGTGGTACTATTCCTCTATCAAAGACACAATTTAAAAGACTGTCAAAGGTTAAGTCTAATCTGAAAATCATAGCTGACAAAAAGATTCCTATATCGAGAAAAAAGAGGTAGGATTTTTATTACCACTTTTAAGCATAGCTGTACCATTTATCACTAGCTTGCTGTCGAGACAGGGTTGAAGCGACATACTACAAGTGTGTACAAACAACCTACTAGTCATTATGGAGAAAATGTATTTGGTGCCGCAAAGAGATGTGGACAAATTACGTGTTGGAGGTCCAACGACTATCAGACAGAGTGCTGAAAATAACATTGATGATTTGATGAGAACCATTTTGAATAGAAACGATTTAACTCCACATGACAAAGCACAGCATTACGCTGTGTTACTACAGAGATATTTAACATTGGTCAGACAGGGGGATAGTGATGTCAATACTTTAAAACTAATTGTGCCAAACAGCTCAACACTCGAGGATGAAGCGACCCCACAGCCAGTGGTGTCTACATCTTTTGCTACAGATAACACAGCTTTAGACGTCTTAAATAATTTACCCCTGAGGAGCAAGAAGAATGCCCAACATATTTTGGCCAAGATGTATAAATCAAGGGTATTAGAGTGGAACGAATCTGGGGAACTTGTGTTGAAAGGGGCAGTCGTGACCGGTTCACACATTTTAGATATTGTTAAACTAGCGACCATGAGTCAAGCATCTAAAACAAGCGTCAGACCCCACGGTTGGGATGAGTTTGTGCAGGGTTTTTCAGTTTTAAACATACCGCTTTCTACAATACCCAATAGACATGTCAAAGACGAGATTAGTGATGTTAAACATTCTAAAACAAATGTTGATGCTGCCATTGGTGCTGTTAAAACCCCTTCTAGGCGCAGTCTCGCTCTGGCCCCTAAATTCTTAGAGTATGAGGCTTCAGGAACAACGGCCTCTGACAGCCGATCTCGGCGCAAGTCTAAATCAAGGCCAGAATCTCATAGAGACTTGTTGTGGCATGATTGGAGCTAGATTTGTTATTTTAATTTCATTTATTTACTTATTTTTGTTTTAACATTTTTAACCCTTGTTAACATTGTGAATGTATTTCTGCTACAACCAACTTGTATACAATGTTTGTATTTTTTATTTTTATTGTGAATGACTGTGAATGACTATGTTATTGTTTGACTAAAACCCCTTGCTTGACTAAATAAAAATGATTGTAATGATACATGAACTCTGATAATTTATTTGACCAACATTTTATTGCCTTGCACAATCTTACACAATTGTCTGAACATGTTAAACACAACTAAACACATTATGAACACACACACACGGTTGCAACTTTTTCACAAAACGTGTTACCATTGTGTCATTTTTAAACAGATTAGAAGAATATTTAGATATCAACATATCATAGGTGATGCCTCTACACATGTGATTTAAGAAGTAGATACAGTGTTCACCACATGTGACCGATGTGACATCCTGAACTTGTTTGTCTGAGAAATGTATCTCGTCACATGACATGTTTAAAAAGTCATAAATCGATTTAGGAAATCTTGAATGATTTGGAGCATTTCCAAAACTGTCAAAAAAACACCCAACTCTCTCCAATGATATATAAACTGCCAGCCAATGCTCTCCAGGCTGGTCAGAGGGGTGTGTGTTAATTATCATAGCACTAGGTCTTATTTGTAGAGGTTGCTGGGGCAGTTTATCACAAGCCAAAACACCTAGAAAATGGGTGTTTGCTGATATTGTATCCATGATGGCTGTCAGTTCCACAGTATTCATGATGCTTAATAGTAATCAACTAAAACCTGTCTGCGATGGGACACTTCAATCATACTATCATATACCGCATAAATTATTAGATTGATGGTATTAGGCAGCGGGTTCCTGAAACGTGTCTCCAGGCGTATGTTACCACTCTTGATCAATGATAGATGCTGACTATTATCCTCGTCAGGTGTCAGATTAAATGCATAAAGAGTGTACCCATTCAGGAAATCGTTACGATCAATGGCCATAGCACTGTTCTTTAAATGTCTCCCTGTTGATAACACCAGTTGATAGAATTCACGAGTCACGCAACCATTAGGGAAGTCCGGTTGTAATGGTTTGGTGGGGAACTGGACACCGTCAACATATATTGCCAGATATTCTAGATTATAATTCTTAAAATTGAATGGGTTCTTGCCATAGTCGCCCGTAAAAGAGTCATTATCAACCATCGCTACCACCACAGACTTGGGTAGGGTTCCTAGAAACAGATTTTCATGGTTTGACACTGGAATGGAAAAATTCTTAAGGGTGACACGGTCCAGGGGGTATTTGGCAGTGTTCGTTAGCAGTGTCTGTGCATGTCCTAAGCGTACGGCCGGTGACAATGAAACTTTCTTGACAAATAAGGACGCAGAGATAAGATTCACTTTGTACAACTCATTGTCTGCAGCATCACGCATCAGACAGAATGCATCCTTTGCTCTAGTCATACGGATTTTAATATCAACACCATTCAGCATTAACTTTTCCTGAAAAAACATGTCACTGTGTATGGGTGCCATGAGCTCCACCGTGCCACTCAGAGCTGTGTATCTCTGTCTGGCTGTTAAACCATCATTAGCCCCGTCTACAGCGTTTAACACATCCATGTGTCCAGCTGTATCCTATCCCTGTGGCGCTAGTCTTTTAGACGTCTTACACTCTAGCCTTCACTCTTCTGAAATGAAGCTTTGCAACAACTTTACCGTATTTAAAAGGCACACACGCGTTCTGATCTGTCTTGACCTCTATAACGATATCTGTGATGTGTTCTTTTGTTACAGGCACATAGTGGGCCCTGTCGTAGGTGATTGTAACAATCTCTTGATCCTTTCCTGTCATATGTACACATCTCAATAACTGGACGTAGTGATCCCCAACGATTTGGTGATTAATTATATCCGTGTAAACATATAGAGTGTAGAATCCTCCATAAATATCTGCAGGGCGGTGTGCATATATCTTGGTCTGGTTCAAATCTAAAACTTCTTCAGCCAATACATTCTTACCCATAGAACCTCTAGTCGAATCCAACACTCCATATTCCCCATCATTAATACCATCCGTGTATAATCCTAGTATTAGAGGTAATCTCCCTCTGAATTTTATAGTGTATAAATCCTCCACAATCATGAACACCTTGTGTTTTATGGAGCAATAACCGAATATGATGTTGTGTGGTTCTAACACTCTGTCAATCTCTGCTACAAGCTCTGACATCTTTGAGTAGAAACCTTCACGTATCTGTAACGTCAGTCGCAATGACCTGTTATCTGTTAACTCTAAAAAAGTGTCTTCAACTGTAAATGTCTGCCATGTTCTAGGGTATTGGAATTCTATTAATCCCACTTGCCATTCGCCTTTTAGTATTAAAGGTTTAGAAATATGTGTCCTATAGTTCGAAATCTTGTTTTCGGGATATACCTTCTGAGAGGCATTGCAAGGTAATGTCATGTAAAACTCTTCACTCTCAGCCATGACTCTACAGAACACCTTCACACACTATGTGTTATGAGCTCTCTCGACTGAAACCCCACACCCTTTTATATATTGGTGACGTCGCATTCACGAACCCACGAATTGAACTTCGGGGGCCAGCCGAGCCACTTGACCATTACCATGCACACGCCCCTCTGCTTCTTTCGACGTAACACCTTCTCGACCTTAAACGCCTTGTTGCTGTCAATCTTGATTTTCTGTAACTCGGCCTCATAAAACGACCCGTCGATAAATTCACCGTCATAATCTTTCAATTTGTAAACAGGTGGTATCCTAGCTATCCTTTTTTCTATTGTAAAAAACTCTCGGGTGAATGTCTCTTCATAAGCCTTTTCAAAAACCCCTCGCATTTTAGACACCCTCACTGTGTCCCCCAAATTATATTTAAAAACAGGATTTTGAGTTACGAATGTCATCCCCCCATACAACGTTTTAAAAACCAATGTTTCGTTTTCGGTACAAACGTCGATAGGCCTCATTTTAATAGAACGATGGTACGATGTATTGTATGAGCCCACCAAATCCTGCAGAACATCTATGTATCTTTTAGAATTAGCATAGGTCAAAAACCTCCACATTCGACCCTTAATAGTTCTGTTAAAACGCTCCACCACACTAGCCTTCAACTCACTCGACGTAGCATAATGGTGTATATCATACTTGTTTGTTAATTTGTGAAATGTTGAGTTGAAAAACTCAGCCCCCTTGTCTGTTTGTAATTTCAGAGGGCTTGTTCCACATTCCAAAATATTTGTAAAACCTTGGGCGACAGCCCCAGCAGTCTTATTCTTTAATGGAATGCACCAGGCAAACTTGCTAAATACATCGATACATGTCAGTATAAATCTGACTCCGTCATTATCGTTTGCATATAACGCCATATCGACCAAATCAGCCTGATTTAAACATAACACATTTTAAACATACCGCTTTCTACAATACCCAATAGACATGTCAAAGACGAGATTAGTGATGTTAAACATTCTAAAACAAATGTTGATGCTGCCATTGGTGCTGTTAAAACCCCTTCTAGGCGCAGTCTCGCTCTGGCCCCTAAATTCTTAGAGTATGAGGCTTCAGGAACAACGGCCTCTGACAGCCGATCTCGGCGCAAGTCTAAATCAAGGCCAGAATCTCATAGAGACTTGTTGTGGCATGATTGGAGCTAGATTTGTTATTTTAATTTCATTTATTTACTTATTTTTGTTTTAACATTTTTAACCCTTGTTAACATTGTGAATGTATTTCTGCTACAACCAACTTGTATACAATGTTTGTATTTTTTATTTTTATTGTGAATGACTGTGAATGACTATGTTATTGTTTGACTAAAACCCCTTGCTTGACTAAATAAAAATGATTGTAATGATACATGAACTCTGATAATTTATTTGACCAACATTTTATTGCCTTGCACAATCTTACACAATTGTCTGAACATGTTAAACACAACTAAACACATTATGAACACACACACACGGTTGCAACTTTTTCACAAAACGTGTTACCATTGTGTCATTTTTAAACAGATTAGAAGAATATTTAGATATCAACATATCATAGGTGATGCCTCTACACATGTGATTTAAGAAGTAGATACAGTGTTCACCACATGTGACCGATGTGACATCCTGAACTTGTTTGTCTGAGAAATGTATCTCGTCACATGACATGTTTAAAAAGTCATAAATCGATTTAGGAAATCTTGAATGATTTGGAGCATTTCCAAAACTGTCAAAAAAACACCCAACTCTCTCCAATGATATATAAACTGCCAGCCAATGCTCTCCAGGCTGGTCAGAGGGGTGTGTGTTAATTATCATAGCACTAGGTCTTATTTGTAGAGGTTGCTGGGGCAGTTTATCACAAGCCAAAACACCTAGAAAATGGGTGTTTGCTGATATTGTATCCATGATGGCTGTCAGTTCCACAGTATTCATGATGCTTAATAGTAATCAACTAAAACCTGTCTGCGATGGGACACTTCAATCATACTATCATATACCGCATAAATTATTAGATTGATGGTATTAGGCAGCGGGTTCCTGAAACGTGTCTCCAGGCGTATGTTACCACTCTTGATCAATGATAGATGCTGACTATTATCCTCGTCAGGTGTCAGATTAAATGCATAAAGAGTGTACCCATTCAGGAAATCGTTACGATCAATGGCCATAGCACTGTTCTTTAAATGTCTCCCTGTTGATAACACCAGTTGATAGAATTCACGAGTCACGCAACCATTAGGGAAGTCCGGTTGTAATGGTTTGGTGGGGAACTGGACACCGTCAACATATATTGCCAGATATTCTAGATTATAATTCTTAAAATTGAATGGGTTCTTGCCATAGTCGCCCGTAAAAGAGTCATTATCAACCATCGCTACCACCACAGACTTGGGTAGGGTTCCTAGAAACAGATTTTCATGGTTTGACACTCTTGAGCCCGCTGGAATGGAAAAATTCTTAAGGGTGACACGGTCCAGGGGGTATTTGGCAGTGTTCGTTAGCAGTGTCTGTGCATGTCCTAAGCGTACGGCCGGTGACAATGAAACTTTCTTGACAAATAAGGACGCAGAGATAAGATTCACTTTGTACAACTCATTGTCTGCAGCATCACGCATCAGACAGAATGCATCCTTTGCTCTAGTCATACGGATTTTAATATCAACACCATTCAGCATTAACTTTTCCTGAAAAAACATGTCACTGTGTATGGGTGCCATGAGCTCCACCGTGCCACTCAGAGCTGTGTATCTCTGTCTGGCTGTTAAACCATCATTAGCCCCGTCTACAGCGTTTAACACATCCATGTGTCCAGCTGTATCCTATCCCTGTGGCGCTAGTCTTTTAGACGTCTTACACTCTAGCCTTCACTCTTCTGAAATGAAGCTTTGCAACAACTTTACCGTATTTAAAAGGCACACACGCGTTCTGATCTGTCTTGACCTCTATAACGATATCTGTGATGTGTTCTTTTGTTACAGGCACATAGTGGGCCCTGTCGTAGGTGATTGTAACAATCTCTTGATCCTTTCCTGTCATATGTACACATCTCAATAACTGGACGTAGTGATCCCCAACGATTTGGTGATTAATTATATCCGTGTAAACATATAGAGTGTAGAATCCTCCATAAATATCTGCAGGGCGGTGTGCATATATCTTGGTCTGGTTCAAATCTAAAACTTCTTCAGCCAATACATTCTTACCCATAGAACCTCTAGTCGAATCCAACACTCCATATTCCCCATCATTAATACCATCCGTGTATAATCCTAGTATTAGAGGTAATCTCCCTCTGAATTTTATAGTGTATAAATCCTCCACAATCATGAACACCTTGTGTTTTATGGAGCAATAACCGAATATGATGTTGTGTGGTTCTAACACTCTGTCAATCTCTGCTACAAGCTCTGACATCTTTGAGTAGAAACCTTCACGTATCTGTAACGTCAGTCGCAATGACCTGTTATCTGTTAACTCTAAAAAAGTGTCTTCAACTGTAAATGTCTGCCATGATCTAGGGTATTGGAATTCTATTAATCCCACTTGCCATTCGCCTTTTAGTATTAAAGGTTTAGAAATATGTGTCCTATAGTTCGAAATCTTGTTTTCGGGATATACCTTCTGAGAGGCATTGCAAGGTAATGTCATGTAAAACTCTTCACTCTCAGCCATGACTCTACAGAACACCTTCACACACTATGTGTTATGAGCTCTCTCGACTGAAACCCCACACCCTTTTATATATTGGTGACGTCGCATTCACGAACCCACGAATTGAACTTCGGGGGCCAGCCGAGCCACTTGACCATTACCATGCACACGCCCCTCTGCTTCTTTCGACGTAACACCTTCTCGACCTTAAACGCCTTGTCGCTGTCAATCTTGATTTTCTGTAACTCGGCCTCATAAAACGACCCGTCGATAAATTCACCGTCATAATCTTTCAATTTGTAAACAGGTGGTATCCTAGCTATCCTTTTTTCTATTGTAAAAAAACTCTCGGGTGAATGTCTCTTCATAAGCCTTTTCAAAAACCCCTCGCATTTTAGACACCCTCACTGTGTCCCCCAAATTATATTTAAAAACAGGATTTTGAGTTACGAATGTCATCCCCCCATACAACGTTTTAAAAACCAATGTTTCGTTTTCGGTACAAACGTCGATAGGCCTCATTTTAATAGAACGATGGTACGATGTATTGTATGAGCCCACCAAATCCTGCAGAACATCTATGTATCTTTTAGAATTAGCATAGGTCAAAAACCTCCACATTCGACCCTTAATAGTTCTGTTAAAACGCTCCACCACACTAGCCTTCAACTCACTCGACGTAGCATAATGGTGTATATCATACTTGTTTGTTAATTTGTGAAATGTTGAGTTGAAAAACTCAGCCCCCTTGTCTGTTTGTAATTTCAGAGGGCTTGTTCCACATTCCAAAATATTTGTAAAACCTTGGGCGACAGCCCCAGCAGTCTTATTCTTTAATGGAATGCACCAGGCAAACTTGCTAAATACATCGATACATGTCAGTATAAATCTGACTCCGTCATTATCGTTTGCATATAACGCCATATCGACCAAATCAGCCTGATTTAAACATAACACATTTTAAACATACCGCTTTCTACAATACCCAATAGACATGTCAAAGACGAGATTAGTGATGTTAAACATTCTAAAACAAATGTTGATGCTGCCATTGGTGCTGTTAAAACCCCTTCTAGGCGCAGTCTCGCTCTGGCCCCTAAATTCTTAGAGTATGAGGCTTCAGGAACAACGGCCTCTGACAGCCGATCTCGGCGCAAGTCTAAATCAAGGCCAGAATCTCATAGAGACTTGTTGTGGCATGATTGGAGCTAGATTTGTTATTTTAATTTCATTTATTTACTTATTTTTGTTTTAACATTTTTAACCCTTGTTAACATTGTGAATGTATTTCTGCTACAACCAACTTGTATACAATGTTTGTATTTTTTATTTTTATTGTGAATGACTGTGAATGACTATGTTATTGTTTGACTAAAACCCCTTGCTTGACTAAATAAAAATGATTGTAATGATACATGAACTCTGATAATTTATTTGACCAACATTTTATTGCCTTGCACAATCTTACACAATTGTCTGAACATGTTAAACACAACTAAACACATTATGAACACACACACACGGTTGCAACTTTTTCACAAAACGTGTTACCATTGTGTCATTTTTAAACAGATTAGAAGAATATTTAGATATCAACATATCATAGGTGATGCCTCTACACATGTGATTTAAGAAGTAGATACAGTGTTCACCACATGTGACCGATGTGACATCCTGAACTTGTTTGTCTGAGAAATGTATCTCGTCACATGACATGTTTAAAAAGTCATAAATCGATTTAGGAAATCTTGAATGATTTGGAGCATTTCCAAAACTGTCAAAAAAACACCCAACTCTCTCCAATGATATATAAACTGCCAGCCAATGCTCTCCAGGCTGGTCAGAGGGGTGTGTGTTAATTATCATAGCACTAGGTCTTATTTGTAGAGGTTGCTGGGGCAGTTTATCACAAGCCAAAACACCTAGAAAATGGGTGTTTGCTGATATTGTATCCATGATGGCTGTCAGTTCCACAGTATTCATGATGCTTAATAGTAATCAACTAAAACCTGTCTGCGATGGGACACTTCAATCATACTATCATATACCGCATAAATTATTAGATTGATGGTATTAGGCAGCGGGTTCCTGAAACGTGTCTCCAGGCGTATGTTACCACTCTTGATCAATGATAGATGCTGACTATTATCCTCGTCAGGTGTCAGATTAAATGCATAAAGAGTGTACCCATTCAGGAAATCGTTACGATCAATGGCCATAGCACTGTTCTTTAAATGTCTCCCTGTTGATAACACCAGTTGATAGAATTCACGAGTCACGCAACCATTAGGGAAGTCCGGTTGTAATGGTTTGGTGGGGAACTGGACACCGTCAACATATATTGCCAGATATTCTAGATTATAATTCTTAAAATTGAATGGGTTCTTGCCATAGTCGCCCGTAAAAGAGTCATTATCAACCATCGCTACCACCACAGACTTGGGTAGGGTTCCTAGAAACAGATTTTCATGGTTTGACACTCTTGAGCCCGCTGGAATGGAAAAATTCTTAAGGGTGACACGGTCCAGGGGGTATTTGGCAGTGTTCGTTAGCAGTGTCTGTGCATGTCCTAAGCGTACGGCCGGTGACAATGAAACTTTCTTGACAAATAAGGACGCAGAGATAAGATTCACTTTGTACAACTCATTGTCTGCAGCATCACGCATCAGACAGAATGCATCCTTTGCTCTAGTCATACGGATTTTAATATCAACACCATTCAGCATTAACTTTTCCTGAAAAAACATGTCACTGTGTATGGGTGCCATGAGCTCCACCGTGCCACTCAGAGCTGTGTATCTCTGTCTGGCTGTTAAACCATCATTAGCCCCGTCTACAGCGTTTAACACATCCATGTGTCCAGCTGTATCCTATCCCTGTGGCGCTAGTCTTTTAGACGTCTTACACTCTAGCCTTCACTCTTCTGAAATGAAGCTTTGCAACAACTTTACCGTATTTAAAAGGCACACACGCGTTCTGATCTGTCTTGACCTCTATAACGATATCTGTGATGTGTTCTTTTGTTACAGGCACATAGTGGGCCCTGTCGTAGGTGATTGTAACAATCTCTTGATCCTTTCCTGTCATATGTACACATCTCAATAACTGGACGTAGTGATCCCCAACGATTTGGTGATTAATTATATCCGTGTAAACATATAGAGTGTAGAATCCTCCATAAATATCTGCAGGGCGGTGTGCATATATCTTGGTCTGGTTCAAATCTAAAACTTCTTCAGCCAATACATTCTTACCCATAGAACCTCTAGTCGAATCCAACACTCCATATTCCCCATCATTAATACCATCCGTGTATAATCCTAGTATTAGAGGTAATCTCCCTCTGAATTTTATAGTGTATAAATCCTCCACAATCATGAACACCTTGTGTTTTATGGAGCAATAACCGAATATGATGTTGTGTGGTTCTAACACTCTGTCAATCTCTGCTACAAGCTCTGACATCTTTGAGTAGAAACCTTCACGTATCTGTAACGTCAGTCGCAATGACCTGTTATCTGTTAACTCTAAAAAAGTGTCTTCAACTGTAAATGTCTGCCATGTTCTAGGGTATTGGAATTCTATTAATCCCACTTGCCATTCGCCTTTTAGTATTAAAGGTTTAGAAATATGTGTCCTATAGTTCGAAATCTTGTTTTCGGGATATACCTTCTGAGAGGCATTGCAAGGTAATGTCATGTAAAACTCTTCACTCTCAGCCATGACTCTACAGAACACCTTCACACACTATGTGTTATGAGCTCTCTCGACTGAAACCCCACACCCTTTTATATATTGGTGACGTCGCATTCACGAACCCACGAATTGAACTTCGGGGGCCAGCCGAGCCACTTGACCATTACCATGCACACGCCCCTCTGCTTCTTTCGACGTAACACCTTCTCGACCTTAAACGCCTTGTCGCTGTCAATCTTGATTTTCTGTAACTCGGCCTCATAAAACGACCCGTCGATAAATTCACCGTCATAATCTTTCAATTTGTAAACAGGTGGTATCCTAGCTATCCTTTTTTCTATTGTAAAAAACTCTCGGGTGAATGTCTCTTCATAAGCCTTTTCAAAAACCCCTCGCATTTTAGACACCCTCACTGTGTCCCCCAAATTATATTTAAAAACAGGATTTTGAGTTACGAATGTCATCCCCCCATACAACGTTTTAAAAACCAATGTTTCGTTTTCGGTACAAACGTCGATAGGCCTCATTTTAATAGAACGATGGTACGATGTATTGTATGAGCCCACCAAATCCTGCAGAACATCTATGTATCTTTTAGAATTAGCATAGGTCAAAAACCTCCACATTCGACCCTTAATAGTTCTGTTAAAACGCTCCACCACACTAGCCTTCAACTCACTCGACGTAGCATAATGGTGTATATCATACTTGTTTGTTAATTTGTGAAATGTTGAGTTGAAAAACTCAGCCCCCTTGTCTGTTTGTAATTTCAGAGGGCTTGTTCCACATTCCAAAATATTTGTAAAACCTTGGGCGACAGCCCCAGCAGTCTTATTCTTTAATGGAATGCACCAGGCAAACTTGCTAAATACATCGATACATGTCAGTATAAATCTGACTCCGTCATTATCGTTTGCATATAACGCCATATCGACCAAATCAGCCTGATTTAAACATAACACATTTTAAACATACCGCTTTCTACAATACCCAATAGACATGTCAAAGACGAGATTAGTGATGTTAAACATTCTAAAACAAATGTTGATGCTGCCATTGGTGCTGTTAAAACCCCTTCTAGGCGCAGTCTCGCTCTGGCCCCTAAATTCTTAGAGTATGAGGCTTCAGGAACAACGGCCTCTGACAGCCGATCTCGGCGCAAGTCTAAATCAAGGCCAGAATCTCACTTGTTGTGGCATGATTGGAGCTAGATTTGTTATTTTAATTTCATTTATTTACTTATTTTTGTTTTAACATTTTTAACCCTTGTTAACATTGTGAATGTATTTCTGCTACAACCAACTTGTATACAATGTTTGTATTTTTTATTTTTATTGTGAATGACTGTGAATGACTATGTTATTGTTTGACTAAAACCCCTTGCTTGACTAAATAAAAATGATTGTAATGATACATGAACTCTGATAATTTATTTGACCAACATTTTATTGCCTTGCACAATCTTACACAATTGTCTGAACATGTTAAACACAACTAAACACATTATGAACACACACACACGGTTGCAACTTTTTCACAAAACGTGTTACCATTGTGTCATTTTTAAACAGATTAGAAGAATATTTAGATATCAACATATCATAGGTGATGCCTCTACACATGTGATTTAAGAAGTAGATACAGTGTTCACCACATGTGACCGATGTGACATCCTGAACTTGTTTGTCTGAGAAATGTATCTCGTCACATGACATGTTTAAAAAGTCATAAATCGATTTAGGAAATCTTGAATGATTTGGAGCATTTCCAAAACTGTCAAAAAAACACCCAACTCTCTCCAATGATATATAAACTGCCAGCCAATGCTCTCCAGGCTGGTCAGAGGGGTGTGTGTTAATTATCATAGCACTAGGTCTTATTTGTAGAGGTTGCTGGGGCAGTTTATCACAAGCCAAAACACCTAGAAAATGGGTGTTTGCTGATATTGTATCCATGATGGCTGTCAGTTCCACAGTATTCATGATGCTTAATAGTAATCAACTAAAACCTGTCTGCGATGGGACACTTCAATCATACTATCATATACCGCATAAATTATTAGATTGATGGTATTAGGCAGCGGGTTCCTGAAACGTGTCTCCAGGCGTATGTTACCACTCTTGATCAATGATAGATGCTGACTATTATCCTCGTCAGGTGTCAGATTAAATGCATAAAGAGTGTACCCATTCAGGAAATCGTTACGATCAATGGCCATAGCACTGTTCTTTAAATGTCTCCCTGTTGATAACACCAGTTGATAGAATTCACGAGTCACGCAACCATTAGGGAAGTCCGGTTGTAATGGTTTGGTGGGGAACTGGACACCGTCAACATATATTGCCAGATATTCTAGATTATAATTCTTAAAATTGAATGGGTTCTTGCCATAGTCGCCCGTAAAAGAGTCATTATCAACCATCGCTACCACCACAGACTTGGGTAGGGTTCCTAGAAACAGATTTTCATGGTTTGACACTCTTGAGCCCGCTGGAATGGAAAAATTCTTAAGGGTGACACGGTCCAGGGGGTATTTGGCAGTGTTCGTTAGCAGTGTCTGTGCATGTCCTAAGCGTACGGCCGGTGACAATGAAACTTTCTTGACAAATAAGGACGCAGAGATAAGATTCACTTTGTACAACTCATTGTCTGCAGCATCACGCATCAGACAGAATGCATCCTTTGCTCTAGTCATACGGATTTTAATATCAACACCATTCAGCATTAACTTTTCCTGAAAAAACATGTCACTGTGTATGGGTGCCATGAGCTCCACCGTGCCACTCAGAGCTGTGTATCTCTGTCTGGCTGTTAAACCATCATTAGCCCCGTCTACAGCGTTTAACACATCCATGTGTCCAGCTGTATCCTTGTAAAAAAGCCCTGTAGAGAATGATGACTTTAATGTCTCCATGTCGTAATTTAGCAAGCATTCTATAAGACAGCGGTAGGGATACGTGTTGCTGCTCTGTGAAATTAGTCGATCGCCTAGTGATATGTCAACCTGTGAAAATATTGTAGCTCCAGGATAGTTGATCAGTCCTACTTTAGCGTTAGCACCTATGGCGGTCCCATCTGCTTTAACAATTTGCAGTCATGTAAACAGCATGGTATTGTTTAAATCAATGTAATCGCCGCCTGATCCAGCTATATAAAACTCCAATGGCCCTGTGGGAGTTATCGCCGATATAGGTGGAATTTCAACATATGTCGATTTCTCTATAGCTGTCTGTGTTAACGGTATCGTAAAAAGATCTAATTCGGATTTGATGCACTCCCCACTTAGACTATGTAGCAACGCCATCTTTAGAATATGTAGTTTGCTCCTCCGTCGAGTGTTCTGACCTGTCGCCTGTGTTCACTTTTAACAACTGCCCTCACACTCCTTGTAACAGCCTTTTTCCTCTTCTTTGGACGGGAACCTGGAGGCCCTTGCTGCACCGCCCTGCGCTTGGCTGCTCTCTTACGCTTCATCACAACCAACCCAGAACCATCCTGTCTACCCCCTGCTCTGGACATTACTTTTGCGATCACGTCTGACGCTATACTCTTTGCAGCATTCTTGAGGTGTGGTTTGGCTATGTTGAACCCCTGTTTGAATAACGGAGCTGCGAATCTGAATAAACCTCGAAATATACCCCCTAAACCAGCTCCATGCATCACAACACTCCCTGAAAACCCCGGTATACCATTACCAGCCTGTGCTTTGTAATAATCTATGTACCGGTTGGGGCTAGGGTCGAAATTGCTGTAAAGGGCCATGGTGTAGCAGTAGTGGCGCTAGTCTTTTAGACGTCTTACACTCTAGCCTTCACTCTTCTGAAATGAAGCTTTGCAACAACTTTACCGTATTTAAAAGGCACACACGTGTTCTGATCTGTCTTGACCTCTATAACGATATCTGTGATGTGTTCTTTTGTTACAGGCACATAGTGGGCCCTGTCGTAGGTGATTGTAACAATCTCTTGATCCTTTCCTGTCATATGTACACATCTCAATAACTGGACGTAGTGATCCCCAACGATTTGGTGATTAATTATATCCGTGTAAACATATAGAGTGTAGAATCCTCCATAAATATCTGCAGGGCGGTGTGCATATATCTTGGTCTGGTTCAAATCTAAAACTTCTTCAGCCAATACATTCTTACCCATAGAACCTCTAGTCGAATCCAACACTCCATATTCCCCATCATTAATACCATCCGTGTATAATCCTAGTATTAGAGGTAATCTCCCTCTGAATTTTATAGTGTATAAATCCTCCACAATCATGAACACCTTGTGTTTTATGGAGCAATAACCGAATATGATGTTGTGTGGTTCTAACACTCTGTCAATCTCTGCTACAAGCTCTGACATCTTTGAGTAGAAACCTTCACGTATCTGTAACGTCAGTCGCAATGACCTGTTATCTGTTAACTCTAAAAAAGTGTCTTCAACTGTAAATGTCTGCCATGTTCTAGGGTATTGGAATTCTATTAATCCCACTTGCCATTCGCCTTTTAGTATTAAAGGTTTAGAAATATGTGTCCTATAGTTCGAAATCTTGTTTTCGGGATATACCTTCTGAGAGGCATTGCAAGGTAATGTCATGTAAAACTCTTCACTCTCAGCCATGACTCTACAGAACACCTTCACACACTATGTGTTATGAGCTCTCTCGACTGAAACCCCACACCCTTTTATATATTGGTGACGTCGCATTCACGAACCCACGAATTGAACTTCGGGGGCCAGCCGAGCCACTTGACCATTACCATGCACACGCCCCTCTGCTTCTTTCGACGTAACACCTTCTCGACCTTAAACGCCTTGTCGCTGTCAATCTTGATTTTCTGTAACTCGGCCTCATAAAACGACCCGTCGATAAATTCACCGTCATAATCTTTCAATTTGTAAACAGGTGGTATCCTAGCTATCCTTTTTTCTATTGTAAAAAACTCTCGGGTGAATGTCTCTTCATAAGCCTTTTCAAAAACCCCTCGCATTTTAGACACCCTCACTGTGTCCCCCAAATTATATTTAAAAACAGGATTTTGAGTTACGAATGTCATCCCCCCATACAACGTTTTAAAAACCAATGTTTCGTTTTCGGTACAAACGTCGATAGGCCTCATTTTAATAGAACGATGGTACGATGTATTGTATGAGCCCACCAAATCCTGCAGAACATCTATGTATCTTTTAGAATTAGCATAGGTCAAAAACCTCCACATTCGACCCTTAATAGTTCTGTTAAAACGCTCCACCACACTAGCCTTCAACTCACTCGACGTAGCATAATGGTGTATATCATACTTGTTTGTTAATTTGTGAAATGTTGAGTTGAAAAACTCAGCCCCCTTGTCTGTTTGTAATTTCAGAGGGCTTGTTCCACATTCCAAAATATTTGTAAAACCTTGGGCGACAGCCCCAGCAGTCTTATTCTTTAATGGAATGCACCAGGCAAACTTGCTAAATACATCGATACATGTCAGTATAAATCTGACTCCGTCATTATCGTTTGCATATAACGCCATATCGACCAAATCAGCCTGATATTGTCTATCCTTTCCATAGGCTAACACCTTATTCCTCGGGAAAATAGTTCGTGTAGGCTTGTGTAATGAATAAGTGTCCTCCCCACATATTCATAACCACTCTGTTGCTTCATCACTCTTTAAAACCAATCCTGTAGCTTCACGGACACCACGTTTTAATCGAGATTCTCCCCCAAAACACCCCGTAGAAGTAGGGTCGTAATATGTATCCTTCATACTGGTCCCCATGGTCTGTATGTACATCTATCACAACTCAGCACACTTAATGAAAAGAGTTGTGTTTTGTCCCAACGTTTTTATTTCAACAGAGAGCATAGCCACACTTATTTACAATCACACTGCATCTAGGAACTGTAGAAAAAACACACAAGTTGCGATGTCGTCGTTAACCAAGAACCCAGCTAGATCGTCGACGACCTCTGTGACATTGACACATTCATTTTTAGACAGTCTTAACACACAAACATCTGTCACATAGGTACAAAGCCCCACAATACGCCCCACATTGTTACATTTGCCATAAGATTTTAACAATTTTGTAACTAGCAAACCACAAGGTGTTGAGTCACAAAGCTCCACCATCCGCTCCCACTCGTCACATTTTCCTCTAATTTCAGCAATGGTTTTTTTAAGTTTAGAAAGTCTCTTTCTAACAACAATATTCGTTGGATCATCTGTGATGACACAGCATAGTAACATTGATAAATCAAACTTCATGCTCTGCGCATCATAGGTCTTCAGATAGCTCATTAAACAACCCCCCATTGTGTCTGTCAGATGTTATCTCTCCAGAGGTCTAATGCGTCTCTGACGCTTTTATCACAGTCTGGCTTAATAAGACATTCGCACATCTGGTGCAATTGCGCACATATGAATTTCACTAACTCCAGCTCAAATAGTATGGACTCCACAACTCCACGTACCACTAGGGGGTCGACATGCAAATCGTGCTCTTTCAGGACATGTTGCAGAACGCTGTCCATCGAGCCATCTTCATTCGATCGGTGTAGGCCTAAACGATCTCGTATGTATCCAATGTTCATCTCGTAATAGTACGCACATGGTTCATATAAACAGGCATGATGTTTCTGGCTGGGGTGGTTAATTTCACAACCATAACAGTTTTTTGCTACTTTTGCTCCAACGATATTCTCCAATATACGACAAACAGTAGCCTTGATAAGTCTGTAACCCAGAGCTGTCACACTGCTGGAGAGCTTCGGACCTCCCGAAAGATCCACCAGCGTCTCCCACTCGGCTCCCGTGGCGAAGTCGTCCATGATCACTGGTTGTGGCTCTAAACTCTCTTTAGAGCTTGCAGGGTTGGAGAGTACAAACAATCCATTCAATCCGCTGGCTTCACTCACACCGGCTTCTTCAGTTATAAAATTATCTGGAACTCCACAATCGACGTCCATCGCACACTCATCGAAAAGTGCAAACAATCCATTCGATCCTCTGGCTTCACCCACACCGAATTCTTTAGTTATAAACCGTTCTGGAACTTCACAACCGTCGTCCACCTCACACTCTTCGAAATAAGGCTCTAAATGCTCAGGGACAGTCCTTACAGATAACGTCCTATAAACCTTACTCATTGTTGCGCCTAGTCCTTTCAAGAAAGATAACTGACCCCTAACACAAAATGTATTTAAACACATTTCAACCCTTGCCAGTCATTTGGGGCAACCCCCTTCCTAAACACCTACGTCAACTTTCGTTTTGGCCCACCCCTCCGTTTGGGGGGTGTTCTGAACAAATGGCTGGGGTGAATAAAACCACAACGCGGGGGCAAATAAGCCCCCTCCCTTCTCTAAAAGATCTTATGTTTTATGACCCCCCCCTCATAAAAAAAAAGCAGGATTCATTTGATTCATTCATTGTGGTTCTCTTGTAGCCAAGAGTGTTTTGTTGCGATAAAGCCAATTGTTGCCATTACTACAATTGACAGTCTATTTCTATAAACATGTTAATAACATTGTGAATGTTGGCGATAGCTGAAAAAGTAATATGCCAGGGATGGGGTAGTCACTACTATTGGTCACTACTATTGGTATAACGAATCAATCTACGACTTCCAAACCCCGTGTTTAGGGGTGTCCAAGAGGTCCGCTAAAAGACAACTGATGTTCTAACAGGTCTATCTGTAATTTACAATGGCAATTTTGGGATGCAGTGTATTTTGGGATGCAGCTGGTTGGAAGGTATCACATTCAGGTTGATCAAACCTGTCATTCTAGATGTGTTTTTGCGGGGATGTCCTTTTGGCAAAGTTTGACAGGATTGTACACGTTCCCCATTTTGCGCAGTCGATGTCGACGCAAACTCTAGGACCATTCTGGTAACCAAGATTACCCAACAGTAGTCTACCCTAGCCTGTTGTCTCTTGCTGTCAGAATGACGCTTCAGAGAGAGGGGTGGGAGTAGCAGAGAGGCAGGAAAAGCAACTCGATGTGTCTGTCTATCAACAGAGGCTGTCTGAACGCCGGCGCATCCCGTAAGTGCGATATATCTGATACGAAACCCCCGTTCACTCTCTTAAGAGTGTGCGTACAAAAGATCAAGATGTATATCAGATAGATATACATAGATGTACACGTTTTGTTTGTTTAGGAGCAGTTTTTTTTGGGGGGGGAGACAGTATGACATCCACTGTCCACATGAAAGCCCGAAAGGACATGATAATGTGAGTATTATATGCGAATGTCCGACGACGTGGTGTGTATCGGCCGGAGAGAGAGTTCGCTCCCACTCGTCACATTTTCCTCTAATTTCATTTCTAACCCTAAGTCTCTTTCTAACAAGTTGAGTCTTTGACAATTTAACTGATAGACACAGCTAGACAGCTACATTTCAACCCTTGCCAGTCATTTGGGGCAACCCCCCTTCCTAAACACCTGTGTCAACTTTCGTTTTGGCCCACCCCTCCGTTTGGGGGGTGTTCTGAACAAATGGCGGGGGTTAATAAAACCACAACGCGGGGGGCAAATAAACCCCCCCTTCTGTAAAAGATCTTATGTTTTATGACCCCCCCTCATAAAAAAGATCAAAGGGAATCGAGATCAAAGAAAATAGCCCCATATTAACTACTTATGTGTTCTACATGTTGACTTACCTCTGCTGTGTCCATCGTCGTGGGCAACCTCGATGCCATCCTGTCCTAGGGCTGGAGGCTGGACACTTATCTTCATATCCTCCTGTCCTTGAGCTGGAGGCTGGACACCATCCTTGATGTCCTCCTGTCCTGGGGCTGGAGGCTGGACACCAGCCTGGTTGGTCCTCTTGCACTATATCAGTTGTTACAGAAGAAGAATCAATGACAGAACATATCTCTTAAAACCCCAGTATTCCTACAACAACAATGCATAGCTTGTCTGTTGTTTTACGATAAACTGGTAAGACTTTACCTTTACATTACATTTCCTTAATGTGAAATTATGTGGAATGTGGCTCTCTTATAAATTCACTGTATATTTCTTTTTTACCTTGCGCTTCACCATTGAACAGAATTTCCTGAATTTCCCTTTCTTCTTCTTCTTCCCACTAGCATCCCTGGCTTGGCTCCTCTCCTTCTCCAGGTCGGAGTTGTCAGAGACGAGGCTCCTCTTCTCCTGCTCCATAACGTGGACTTTTCTTTTGAGGTCTCTCTCTCTCTGTCTGCTTTCCTCCACCTCCCTGCAAAGCAGCAGAGCATTCTCAGCTGCCGCCAGCATGTCCTCCAGGGCCTCTCTCTGCAGGTCGCTCTCTCTCACTCTGCCTTCTTTCACCTCCTCCCTGCAAAGGACCAGAGCCTCCTCCGCTGCCTCCTTGTCCTCCAGGGCCTCTCTCTGCAGGGCCTTGATGTGGTCCTCTGCCTCCCTGGTGGCGTTGGCGGTCTCCAGGAGGGTCGCCTTGACCCCGGCCAGGCTCCCCTCAGTCTCTCGCTGGGCAGCGAGGGCCTGGCTGCTCTCCTTCTCCAGGTCGGAGTTGTCACAGACGAGGCTCCTCTTCTCCAGCTCCATAACGTGGAGTTTTTGTTTGAGGTCGCTCTCTCTCAGTCTGCCTTCTTTCACCTCCTCCCTGCAAAGGACCAGAGCATCCTCTGCTGCCTCCTTGTCCTCCAGGGCCTCACTCTGCAGACTCTTGTCCTCTGCAGTGACGGTCTCCAGGAGGGCCTGGTACTCCAACAGGGCCCTCCCCTTCTCCTCCTCCTCCGCCTGCACACGCACACACATCCGGGCCACACAAGACATTTTGGGGGTCTCATCTTCGTCAGGCTTCTCCTCCTGGGTATTGGCCTCAGAGGCCTCGTCACCCGAACAGACCTGCAGGAGCAGAACAGAGGAGGTGTGGCATCATTCATGGCTACATGGTTACACAACACTGGTATAACTGCAGGGACGTGTGTGCTAATAGTGATGGTTACACTTACAGTAATAGGTCTGTCCTCCTTCAGCCTAGCAGCCTCCTCTAGCCGCCTAGCAGGTTGCCGAAGCGTCCTGTTTCTCATGGCTGCAATATAAAAAACCTTCAGCTTAGCAGCCTCCTCCCTCCGCCTAGTAGCCTGCTGAAGGCGTGCCTTCTGCTCATGCTTCCTTCTTGTCGTTCTTGAGCTATCGTTATACGTGGCTACAATATGAAAAACAAGGAAGAAAATGTGAAATTACGTATTTTAGATTTATATATTATTATTATATAATTACTTGTCCCCTAGTCATTTCTCAAAACCAACAAACTAAACTGTCAACTTCTATGACGTCTTGCCGCAAGGCCTTCTGGGACCTGCAGTTCTACCTATTCTTAGTCAATACAACAGAAATGTACTTCTTTAAGTTATGTAACATATTAATAAATCTCTTTGAATCAAGTGAATCATGTAACCGATAAAGTTAATCATGTAACCTATAAAGTTAATCATGTAACCTATAAAGTTAATCATGTAACCTATAAAGTTAATCATGTAACCGATAAAGTTACAACAATCCTATTAATACAATCCATTTACACCTATTTTCAGCTGTATTAAGTTTATTGTTAAGTGTAGTATGTATGTAGATCCGCCTTCCATTATTCTGTTATCCATTTTGGCCTTGTTATGGTTGTGATGTTTTCAATGTTTTCAATTGGCAATGTTTGTCTCCTGTTTGTCTGTGTTTTGTCATGGTTGTGTCTTTTATTGTTTCTCCTGTTATTATAGTTAGGGAATCTTACCAATAGCTTTTTTCACCAATGGGTTCATATAGGTGTCTAGTAACACCTCTAAAAAGATGCAAACTCAAATCCACTGGGAAAATCCAGGAGAACCAATCAAAGTTGGGGTACCCAACACATTTTCAGGAGTACAATATTTCTGCAAATCATTCTAGAATTTTACTGTGCAATCTAGAACTTCCATTAACTGCAATGTATGATGTCTGCTGGAGTGCATTATGACATCAAATGGAATATTTAGAATGTATGCATGAACATTCTTATAACATAGTACATTAATAAATCAATTTAAGCAAGAATACTGATCTGTTTCTTTCATTATGTCTAGTACTTCCAACACAAAATAGATAAATAAAAGAAATGTACAGAATACAGGCGGGCCGTCAAGCCCATAGACTTTTACTTGTCAAGGCACATTTTTAAAGCGCAAATCTGTAATTCAAGACTCTCCGGTAATTTACACACAAGACCCACGTTGATCTCTACTCAGCGCGCGCACACACACACACACACACACACACACACACACACACACACACACGCACACACGCACACACACACACACACACACACACACACACACACGCACACACACACACACACACACACGCGCACACACACACACACACACACACGCACACACACACACACACACACACACACACGCACACACACACACACGCACACACGCACACACACACACACACGCACACACGCACACACACACACACACACACGCACACACACACACACACACCTCTGGGTTGGTCGGTTAAGGTGATGTCGTCATCGTGATTCTCCTCTTCAAGCTGCCAAGCAGACTGGACATTGAAGTCATCTCCCTGGTTCTTCTTCTTATTTGGCATTTCTGCAACTTTCTACAAACAACTGAACAAGGAAGAGAATGTGAAATGACGTATTTTATATTTATATATTATTATTATTATAGAATGACTTGTCCCCTATGAGTTCATGGATGACTGTGAGGCTGTTTGAACTTCCAAAGTGACTGACGTTGATATTGCGCTGTGACATTGTGATTGAAGCATCAGTTGCAGCAGGTGCAACGTGCCAAAAAGCCATTCTCCTTTTCGTATTTCTACCTTCAAAAAATATGTCTAGGACGTCGGGTTGTAAAGCAAAAGCTTCTTTATATAAGAATCTCTGTTGGCATTGACACGTTTGATCACTTTCAAACAATAAACGAGCTAGACTTTGACACTCAGCGGAGTCAGCGCTCGCGTGCACACACCCCCGCGCAGCCACATCCAGACCCCCGCCCCCCCCCCCCCCACACACACACACACACACACCCACACACACAAGTAACAGTGGTACATCGCTACGAACGTCTAAATACGTTTTTATAACATCACACAACATGCTGATAGAACATGAACATGCTAAAAACACATAAATAGATGAACACTGTAGTCCTTGCTTTTGAACACGTCCTAAAACGAAAGTGGTCACTTATCAGTAGCCTACGGCAAACGAGAACAGTGAATCCAATCCAGACATTATAAGTTTTTAGTGATCGTTAAACTATTGTTTATTATATCGAGTGGGTACTTTAAAACTTCAAGTTGGTGTTGTGAAAAAAAATACGAAAACTAGATATTGTTGACACACAGTGGCGGGCGGTGCATTTCACACCTAGGCCTTCAGTGATGTCCGACACATTCCTACCTGAATTATTCTACCTCTTAATACCATTGTTATGACGCCATGGCTCTAGAAACTAGACAGAAACACAGTATAACCGGGCGTTGCATCACCTTAACATTAACACCTTAACAGTCAGACAAGTACAACAGAGTTATATTAATATTTCCGAAGCATTTTTAATCAATAAATCCGCATTTACAATGAAGAGTGTTAAACTAACATCTTTAAGATCGCTACATTACCCACGTCTGTCAGCTCGTCCACCATAATAGCGACAAAGGGTGCCTTTTTAATCTCCATTTTGATCTCTTCTCCCATCACTTCAGCAATAGCAAAAATCAGGTCGTTTTGTATTTTTGCCTGACGTCCCAGTAAACACTTTGTTTGTGGACAGGTGGTAATGTAAATCTGGGTTGTTTTCAGCAAGAAAAGAAATAAGCTCAACGTAGTTTCCTCTGTTTGTGTACTCGGCGCTTTCATTGTGTCCCCTAAATTAAAGTTATTGTTTACCCAAAAACAGGACACAACCGATCAGTATTATCGATCAGTCAACGAAAGCTTTCGTTGTGGAGCTCCGTTTCCCTGCGCACCCCAAAGGTGTTCAAATGTTTCACATCTACCGGCATAGTTACGCATCTCAATAGTGAATATCAATAGTGCATATCAATAGTGCGTATCCAATCAAAAGACGTGCTGGGTGCTGACATCATTGAGCCTTACAGCAGGCGCCGTTGTTGCTTTTGCTCGCCAACTCGAAATCTACGTAGGTTTCCACTGGGTACGCCACAGGTTGTCTCGTTCAACGTTAAGTTACAGGTCGTATTCGCGGCACCGTTTATTTTGCAGGCGGGCAGATTTTGGAGCCCCCTAGCAACACATTTTGATTGGATAAAAGCTCTAACATAAAGGCCAGCCCTCCAAATCTCAATCGGAGACTGGAAGCAGCGCAACCAAGAGGAAAGCTATGAAATGAAGAGAATAGACTATGGGGAATCATTAATACATATTTGTGGAAAAAATATATTAAAATAAAATGTATATTCTGATGATGTTTAGGCCAGCAGAGAAGGCCTTGCTGGCCCTGACGGCACACCACTGTTGACACAATACGTTTCACTTTACGACCTTTGAGTCAGCGGCTGGTTCACACATTCAGCCAGCTCCCTATGTCCACGTGGGGCAATGTCCGTTGCCATGGGAACATTAATGCTGTTTCCTGATAGGCTGAAGACGTTCCATAGAATCTGGACGTTCTGCTGCAACTGAACATGTCAAATCGCTGCGCTTTGTTGCGGCGCTTAGATGGACACTGGCCCCGTGATGATAGCCTTCCCTGCTTTCTCCACAGCCATTGGATGAATCAGATTTTAGAAAAGTGTTTTAGCCAATCAAAATTAAATATGCGGGACGCACCAAAAGTCGTGAAAATGCTGTGCAGTCCCGCGCAAAGCGGGACATCTGGTCACCCTACCCCCCCCACACACACACACAGTCACACACACACACACACACACACACACACACACAAGTATGCTAACGTCCACAGGTGCTTACCTTGTGATAGCGTGTTGATCCTTGTGAATGACATCAAACTGGCTCGATTGTCTTTTATAAACCCACATGTGATTGTGACGTCAGTATGTCATCTCGACTGTTGTGATTATGACGTCATCCATCTGAGTTTTGTCTGCAGCCCAGCCTGGTCTCAGGAGCTCCATTTTGTTTACATCTTTACAGTTTTTTACGATTGCTAACTCACCATGTTCCAAACTGAAACCACAGTTTCACAACTCTTCATACAGTCTGCATTCGTAACACTCATGTTGGCCAATGACTTCATTCTTGTCTCAAAAGAAGCTCGTTCAACCACACACTGTCAACAATGTTCACTCAGAAGCATACACTGTCATTCATAACATTCTGACTTACAAAACACTAACAACAGGGAGCATTACATAGTCTGAATAATTTTCACAAGAATGAATATTTCATTATAAAAATGGTTTGATTTATAGTAATCATAGACAGAATAGTTGACTGTAAAACTGTAAAGTATTAGGCAACAAGAATGAATCAGAAATGCCACAATTTGCTGCTTTATCCTCTTTATCCTTTATCCTATCTTTTGCTTCTATCCTTTGACTGTATTCTATCGTTTATCCTTTTTTTTTTCAGTATCTTTGCAGAAAGTAAGTTACGGTACATTTACTTCAAAGTACACTACATTTACTTGTGTAAAATGAAAAGTGAAAAATAAAGTAGAAGATGCAAAGTTCAAACAAAAAAGAAAAACTGAAATTCCAAGGCTACAATACAATAGCAATCACACCAAAAATGTCTCACTCCTGAGGGTTTTGGTCCACCCTCTGGTCTGCATCTGGTCACATCTAATGTCTTCCCTGGCAATGCATCTAGTCTATTTCATTTAATTGTATATATTCTGCTACTGTAATATTTTCTAGACATTTCAATAAGATTACTGCAAATAGTGAAAATACCACCGCTCATCCCTTATGAGACTTTGCTGAGGTGCTGGAACTGAAGAGTATCAATAGAGTGCAAAATAACAGCATCTGCACACTCAAACACTGTGCAAAAAAACTGTTTATTGCAAGCTTTCTGTCATATATGATAGGAATATGATTACTGCAAAATTGCACCAAATAATTCCGTTTTGAACGTGTTCTTCAGAGTTTTGAACACAGTATGTTAGCAATGAAAAAATGTGTTGCAAATACATAGTATTCTGCAAGTGGGGGAGTTTGAATGAGAGAAGTGTTATGGCATTTGGAGAACGTAGTCATTGAATGCATTCTGTATGAAAGCAATGCACAAATCACAGAGAAAGAGTCACAGTTTTGTTCACATGGGTTTCTGCTCTGTTGACTGTATGAAGAGTTGTGAAACTGTGGTTTCAGTATTGAACATGGTGAGTTAGCAATCGTAAAAAACTGTAAATCCATTAGGTCTAGGGCCTATACCCATCAATAGTTCACACTGCAGCAACAGCAGCATCACATCCGAGATACAGTGCCAACTAAGTTACAGTAATAATGCTCTTTAGAGAAGTAGGCTACCTACAAAAACCTTCTGATGCCAAAAGCGCTCTCTCTTTGTTTCTCTCTCTCACACACACACACACACACACACACACACACACACACACACACACACACACACACACACACACACACACACACACACACATACATACTTTTCTCAATAGACATTATCCCATGCCATTTTTAATCAAATCAAAATCAAATCAAATTTTATTTGTGTAACCCCTGCCATATGGGCGGGGCCTGAGTTCTATTTTAAATAAGTGGCGGTATTACCTGTAATAATAAACTATTCAAATTATGACGATCAGTGCCTCCATTAACTATGTGGAAGTATTTTAAATAGGACTTCCTTTTTAATCATTTTAATGTATTTATGTTTTAATATATCATATGAATTGCCTATTACCTGTTTATGACACAACACAGTGGCTTTAAATGCAAATACCAAAGGGTATATATTTATTTACTAAATGCTCAATTTAAAGTGTTGGTAGTCAATTATAATGTTATACAAAGTCAATAGATAATATTCACAATACAATGTCAACAGACAATATCACAATATCACATAACAAAATATAGGCTCAAAGCCTATTCCAATTCCTTTCAAGGAAATAAATGTAATGTTTCCAATAAACTCAAAGTCAAATCAAAGGATTCACAATTGTACAATATATCATTCAGTAAAATAAAAAGGTGGGCCCACACTCACACACACACGCACTCTGTAACTCAGTCCATTAACCAGTGTTACCGTTGCAGCTGACGTTGCTTGTGAGCGGGGGGCCTTGAAACTGTTATGGCCACTTCACTCGTCCACACGAGCCCAAAACAAAAGCTTGTGCGTGGTTCAGTACTCACGTAACCTCGTGGGGAACTCGTAGGTAAATGAGGGGTTTGAAAGATGGTGTAAAAAGAGGCAGAGATGAGGGGGGATGGGGTCCAGCACTCTCCCACGAGCGCAGGAGAATGATTGAAGGACACGGGCGCGAAGATTCACTGGACGGTCTCGAGTTACTCCAGGCGATTGGAAACGGTCTCCTTGTCCACCGGAGAGCTTTCCTGTTGCTTGGTCTCTCGACTTCCAATTCTGAATTAACAGAATACACTGAGCTACAAAATCCAATAGCTATTTCGTTTTGATATAGCTAGAAACAATTTATTACTCAGCAAATGCTAGCAACATGCTAATGTAATTATGCTAAGCTAACCGCTTGCCGCGATTAGCTCTACAGTCAAATATAACATACTACAACGAGTAGATGTAGCTTATAAACAAACACCAGACATATGTATTTACCTCTGGTAGCTTCAATGTGCACCAACTTCCAAAAGAATAACTGTTCGTTGATTCCCGAATTGTTACACACAGCATATACAAGTCTTACTTCACTCGACGATGTCCTCAAACATTCTGACACGTTACTTAGTGCAACCTAACGCTATTAGTACAAAGTCCCCCCCCCCTCTCTCTCAGCATACATTACAGTTGGCTAGCTCTTCCCGATGGACCAATGAAATAAAGAAATGAATGAATGACATATAACCAATGAGCGAACTCACATTAGAGCTTGTAAACAAGTACACATTATAAACGTATAACAATGTTAATAACCGTGTACATAACCATTAAATGATGCTTATTTATTAAATGGACTTATTTATTGAAATGCTCATAGCTCACTTTAGTAGCTGGGCTACATTTGTATAGCGCATTTCTTACACGATGCAACTCAATGTGCTTTACACAATGAAAATGTTCAGTCAATCAGTCAATCAATCAATCAATACTGACAGAGCCGCGAGCAGGCAAAAGTAAAAACCTGTACACTATGTAGCCAGGAAAAATTCCCTTGCAGCCCTCTACACATAGAGCAACTACTAGCCAGTTTGCCTACCAGTACCCAGCGGTGGGCCCCCACCCTCCCCCCCACGGGGAGCCCCCGCCGCCCCACGCACCCAGCCCGCCCCACCACCAACACACCCGGCCCAGCCAAGCAAGCACAGACCCAAGAGGCCCAAAGAGAATCTTAAGCACAGTTATGATGCAACAACACAATAAAGACAATAAAGATGACAGCAATACAACCTGATGGTGGTCCTGGTACACCCTTGTACCGGTTCCAGTACTGCTCTAGGTGCTACTGGGAGCTGACAGTGCCTCATCAGCACCCGGGTCCATTTTCCTGTCAACACAAATCTCAAAACACGAGTATGGTGTAATGGCCTAGTGATCCTAGTTCTATAATGTCCAATGTCTCCCTTAGTATCAAAAGGCGACATTGAATAAGTAGGTTTTGAGGTCACGCTTAAAAATGTCCTGAGTTTTAGACAACCTCAGGCCCTCAGGTAGGGTGTTCCACAATCTAGGAGCATATATGCTAAAAGCTGATCCTCCAAATCTCTTTGTCCTAGCCTCTGGCACTATTAAAAGTTCCGTGCCACTAGACCGTAGGGGTCTAGCTGGTGTGTATCTTATGAGCATGTCCACCATGTAATTGGGTGCATCACAGTGGAGTGATTTATAGACTAGTAAAAGGATCTTAAAGTCTATTCTATGACTGACAGGGAGCCAGTGTAGTGATCTCAAGACAGGTGTGATGTGCGCTCTTCGTTTGGTCCTAGTAAGGACACGAGCAGCAGCATTTTGAACCATTTGTAGTCTATTAATCATTTTTTTGGGGAGACCTGTCAGGAGAGCATTACAGTAATCTAGCCTACTAGTAACAAACGCATGCATGAATCTTTCAGTGTCTGCCTGGGAGAGAAATTATTGTAATTTAGTGATGTTTCTTAGATGGTAGAAGGATGTTTTAATAGTATTATTAATATGAGTTTCAAAATTTAGATCTGGGTCAATTATGACACCAAGATTCCTAGCCTGACACTTAGTGTTAAGAGCTAGTGTTTTCAAGTGTGCAGATAATTTCTGTCTCCCAGTTTTCTCGCCAATGATCAATACCTCTGTTTTTTCTTGATTGAGTTGGAGAAAGTTTTGTGTCATCCAAATATTAATATCGGCAATACAATCTATCAGGTGGTCGATCATCTTGTAGTCGTTGGGAGTTACTGAGATATAAAGCTGAGTGTTGTCAGCATAGCTGTGGTAGTTAACGCTATGCCTCTTGATAACAGAACTGAGGGGTAGCATGTATAGGCTAAAAAGCAACGGTCCTAAAATGGACCCCTGGGGAACTCCACATGTTGTGCTATAATTTTTTGACTTATGGTCACCAAGGGCTACAAAGTAGTCTCGGTCAGCCAGGTAAGTCCTGAACCAGTTTAAGACCGGACCTGAGAGGCCAACCCAGTTTTCAAGTCTCTCAATAAGTATGGAATGGTCTACCGTATCAAAGGCTGCACTTAAGTCTAAGAGTACAAGAATCGAGAGTTTTTTCGAGTCTGCATTTATCCTAAGGTCATCCTAAGGTCACCTTAAGCAAAGCGGTTTCTGTGCTGTGGTATGATCGGAAACCTGACTGAAGTGGGTCATACCTATTATTTAAGACTAAAAATTCATGAAGCTGTTTATACGCTGCCTTTTCTAAAATGTTGCTTAGAAAAGTGAGATTGGATATTGATCTACAGTTTTTTGGATCAGAAGGATCTAGGTTACTTTTCTTCAGGGTGGGTCTAACCAGGGCAGTTTTAAGCGCCGCTGGAAATATCCCTTTAAGTAGGGAGTGATTTACAATGAATGCCTAGTATGTCATTAGACACAGATTCAAAAATGTCCTTAAAAAAGGTGGTAGGAATAGGGTCAAGAGGACACGTAGACGGTTTAAGCTGTGACACAATTTTACCTAATGTTTCCGTACTAATCATGGTGAACATGCTCATAGTCATGTTCTGTGGTGGCGGATCTATAGTGTTACACAAACCTAGTCTTTCCTGAGTAATACACATTCTAATATTTGTTATCTTATCCCTGAAGTGGGCTGCAAATTCCTCGCATTTGGTGACAGAGGCTGCGCCGTCTAGAGTTCTAGGAGCAGGGTTTACAAGGCAATCAATTGTCGAGAACAAGACCCTGGGGTTATTCTTGTTTGTAGATATTATATTTGAGAAGTGATTTTTTTCTAGCATTTCGCATTGCCAAGTTAAAGGCAGATAGATGTTCTTTAAAAATATTCTGATCAATCTGTAATTTGCTCTTTCTCCATCTGCGCTCAGCTTTCCTACATGTTCTCTTTAGGAGATTTATTTCACTGTTACGCCATGGTGCTCTCCTCTTGGCTCCAACCTTTTTTAGTTTGGTAGGTGCCAAGGAGTCTAGGGCCATTTTTACTTTATTGTTAAAGGTAATTACTAAGTCATTTTCACATAACGTGGGAGTTGTGTGATTACTGTTCATTAAAGCTTTGAAATTCTCAGCCACTGCAGGGGTAAGATAACATTTTTTAACAACACGTTCAGCATTGCTTTCAGCTTTACGTGTTACAATGGTAAAGAAAATACAGAAATGGTCAGAGAGGGCCAGGTCGCTGATACCTGATATTGAGACCTCAAGACCCTTTGTAATCACAAGATCAAGGGTATGGCCATGATTGTGAGTGGGTTCATTGACATGTTGGATAAAACCCATAGATTTCAAGAGGTCAATAAAATCCCTAGCCCTCAAGTCAGCCTCATTATCAACATGAAAGTTAAAATCACCAGTGATAATAATCCTATCATAGTTGGGATGGATAATGGATAGGAACTCAGAGAAGTCAGGTAGGAAGGTAGGGGCTGGTTTCGGCGGCCTGTATACAGTTACCGTTAGAATAGGTGGTTGGCATGCCATAACTGTGGCATGATATTCAAAGGAGGAGAATATATCAAAGGATATGCTCCTGCAGTTTAGGTTATTTGAAGCTATGGTAGCTGTTCCTCCCCCCTTTTTTCCATTTCTGATTGATTGGAAAAACTGTAGTTGGGGGGAGATGCCTCAATAAGGGCTGCTGCTCCATTTGTATCTAGCCAGGTTTCTGTGAGTAGCATACAGTCGAGTTTTCTATCACAAATGAGCTCATTTATGATAAATGTTTTTTTGTTCGATAAGGACCTGATATTCAAAATTGCCATGGAGATGTCATTTTGACACTGGGACTGACTCGAGGGAATACTTAATGAAATGGGTAATACGTTTCTCAAATTTGCACCATGTATTACCTTATTTGTGGTGGTGGGAGTCCGATGGGAGACAATAGTCTGGATGGCATGTTTGGTGTTAGAGGAATGGATCGGACTCATCCCACATCAGCGTTGACGGGATGTTTTTAACAAAAACACAATGCAAGAATTATGAAATGATTGGCTACATCAGTGGTTCTCAACCTTTTTTGGGCCAGCGCCCCCCTGTCCATTATCCAGGCCTCTTACCGCCCCCCCATCAAAAAAAGTAGGCTTATTTTCTTCCCTAGATATTAATGTTGACTAATATTCTGTGTTATATAATTTAAAAAGCATGTCACTGAATGCCAAATAATAGATTGGATTTAGCTGGGCAGTTGGAATATCATTATCATTAGTTTACCAGAGAGCAGAAAAGCCATGTGAATGTGAATAAAAATGCTGTTTCTGAGTGTTAAACAAACTCAGACAATACGAGAATACAAACAGACTGCTACGGAACAGCAGCAATTTCACACATGTCCGATGCAGAACAAACAGTAGGCTGCAGAACTGTACATTACAACTAACATTGTTAGTTTTTTTTAAGTGTGCTGGTGTTGCATTTCTCCAAATTGCTGTTTTATGATGCTAATATTTATTCATTTTTGATTGGACTTTGGGGGGGGGGTCACAATATGGCGGCAAACGCTAGGGGGCTATTATTTTAATATTTTCTTTGGTATTCTATGGTATTATTTTCATAAACTGACCACTTCGAATTTCTCATATCAAAACATATCAAAACATAACAAAGTTCCAAAGTTCAGAGCTCTGCGCTCTGGGAGCGCTCAGAGATGGGCGCTCTGACTGAAAACACGGTTTTGTCCGAGCGAACTGACCGTTTGTGCATTTACGAACGTACCCGTAATAACACTGATGACAGCTGATCAATACAAAAGACGCTGCAGCTGATGCGTTCGTTTCCAGGACATCACAAGAGGAGCAACATATCACAAAAAAGCGATCGTATTTTAGTTTGCAAACACATCGCAATGCTAACCTCAGAATGGCACTAGGGATAACATCCACAACAACACTTAACAGTAATACATTTATGTAATATACTGTGATGAACCTGCGAGGGGAGGGGACATTCCTAGCTGATTTCTCTAGGTTCGATTATTGGTAAGCGACAGAGAACTTTCAGGACTGGTTTGTTACGATCGCTTTTTTGAGATAGGTAGTTCCTGCTGTGATGTTCTGGTATGGTGGTATGGTATTACCACTCATTTTAACTAAATTAAATAAGCTGTATTGAAAGGAAGCGAACGAAGCGAACGCAACAATTACAATGAGCCCACAAACTGAAACATATGTCACTCAAGCATAGCCTACAAGGAAAACACTCATAGAAGTTGGGCATTGGTCAACATGATGTTACAGATGGGATGAACCAGGGTTCTTTCTATCGTAGACTAGTATTGCAATTTCTGCACTGTACATGAACTGTCAAGATTCTTCTACAATGCAGCTTACCCAGACACATTGGAAACTATCAAAAGCTCTGCCTTTGCTAGCTGAGTTTTTAGCTTCTCCATTTTCTTGATGACACTCTCACTTTTATTTTTTGTGTCTGCGTCAGAGCCCGGCCAAGTTCAGAGCGCTCAGAGATGGGCACGTGTAGGGCTCTACGGCGCACTGCAACCAAACTAGCAGCTTTTTAGAAAAGGCTTCCCGCTCAGCCAATCACATTTCTACATGTCGTTCTATCAACCAATAGCAGCGGCCGTGGCTCGCATTAAGGCGGGACAGGCAGCCAGCAGGGTCGAACAGTCGACCGAAACACGGTTTGTCCGAGCGAACTGACCGTTCATCGTGCATCGACATTCAGCGTTCGTGCATTTACGAATGTGCCCGTAATAACACAGCTGTTTTTCATGAGAAAAATACTTAATGCGCGAACACCTCAACGCCCCCCTTTTAAAAATATCTGTTCCAGCGCCCCCCGATGTTGTCTGAACGCCCCCTGGGGGGCGGTACCGCCCCCGTTGAGAAACGATGGGCTACATGATAGAAGAGACGCTCTATCATAGCCTAAGCCAACAATATCAGAAAAGGTCCACCTAAAAGGAAAACAGAATATTCAGGCACCAGATGACCAATCAAAATATAATGTAATATAATCAGTGTTTCCTCCAGGAACTTTTACATTAGTGGCGGATAGCCCTGACCGCAGCTCGCGAGATTTTTTTTCCGCGTGCACGCGCATGAAACGCGCACGCGCGCTCAAAACAACGACCTAATTTTAGCCAAAACTAGAGGGAGGATGGCAAAAAATAAATAAATGAATATACAGAATATAAACTTGTGACTGACAGTCACATACACACACAAAGATCATCAGCTATAATATAATACGAAGTAGGCCTACATGAGCACAAAAGCGGCTAACGTTACTGATTAACTGTTTACTGTAGTGCCGAGAGATGGGAGTCGTAGGCGGCGTATCAAATGACAAAGCTAAATGTTTAATGAAGGACATGAACGATTGTCAACAACACACTCAAGCAGTAAATAGAACAGTCTAAACAACTTGGGTACTACGCACTCAACTGCGGACAGAACAATACTCCCAACCCATAGTTCCGTGAGTGAATTATGTCAACCCACCACATTACAGAAGTAAAATCACAGTCAGATGGAGCATTCGGTAAACAGCTGAGTATCAGCTGAGTTAAAGAAAACAAACTCTTACCTTTGATGACACCCACATCAGCCCTGTTTTCCCGTACTTCTCCCGTGTGTCTCTTATTGTCCAAATGTTCCCTGAATTTTAGCTGCATGTTTTTCCAGCATGTAATTCCGTTGTCAATAAAAAAATCGACTCCCCTTCTTTTCCCCTTGACAATACTGTGTCGTTGCTAAAGTGACGGCACATAAGAATCGTTTTTTGACTTGCTAATGTCTGCTGATACACCAACACAGCTAGCCGATGCTGATGGCTCTCCCGCTGTAGTTGTAGTTGTAGCTGGTAGTGGTGGTACCCCGCCATAAACACTGTTAGCTGATCCACCACCTAGCTTCTTTGGTCCTGCCAGCCATGCAGTTTCGGGTCGCTCATAGCCACTGTTAGCTTCAGCAATGTTTGAAGTGTCTGGGACATCTTTTTTCTTGAAAAATCCATCCATCTGTCGCTGTTTTCGTTTAATTTTTCGAAGTTATTTAACGGGATATCTTATTTGTGCACCTAGCTAGCTAGATCAGCTTTTGTATCTTTTAGATGGTTCACATTTAGACCAATCAGGAGTAGCCCTTGTGTCACGTCGTCAACTGAATGTTTAATGTCATTAATCTGATTTTGGATCAGCGGTTAGAGAGAGATGGGCGTGCTGATCTGGTATTACCTAAGCTAATTAGCCAGCTTATCATTATGGAGGCTTTATGGTTGTTGTAACTATTATTATTTTAATGATACAAAAAAGTCTTGAATCAGAATCAGAATTTATTTTACAGTACACAATAATAAAAATCTTTGGCTGTGGTTCTTCAACATTAGCTTTGCAGCAAGGTACATAATCACAACAATACCATCACAATAATCACAAGTAAATAAGTAAAGTAAGTAACGATAAGGAATAAAGTTATAAGTGATGGTAGTCGCACTACAGCAGAATTAAAGTGCAATCAATAGTGTAACATGCTGTGCAAAGTTCAACAAGATGAAAATGAAAGTGTTCAGGTATTTCTCAAGTAGTCAGGTAGTGTGCAATTCCTGTGTCCTAATGTTTTCAACATTAGCATTGCAGCAAGGTACATAATCACAATAATAAGTACATGAGTAAAGTAAGTAATGCAGTTTTCTGGTAGAGGTGGATTTTTCTTAGGTGGAAAAACAGGGGAGGGTCATGCTTTTTTTGGAGGGGGGGGGGGCTTAGTGGCAAAGTGTGCAGCCTGGCTGAGAGCACTTTATTTTTCTTTTCTTTTTGAAGAAGAGCTCTAAGGCTCTGTCATAAGAGAACTCCGTTATTGGCGGCCCGTTGATGCTCAGTATCATGCAGGCGGCCAGATGGTCCCCCTGCAGTCTGTTTCTCAGGTCAGTCTTCACCTGCAAATGGAAACAATGACAAAAATAAGTGGTATGTGGGAAGGTGAGAGAAATCAAACAATATCAGATTTAGATTACTTAGTAAATTACCCTATTCATTGTGGAAAAGTCCCTCTCACAGTTCACACTGGAGATGGGAACTGTGAGGGCAATGGCAGCCAGCTGACTCAGACATGGGTAGAGCTGTCCCCATTCAGCGTGCTGGGATGACAGTTTACCCATCATAGTGAGCTGGTCCATGGTCTGAAACACATAACACAGTGAGACAACATTATTCTGGGGTCCTCAATTATCTTTCTGCAGAACTATTAATTGTGACTTTGAGATTTTACCTTGAATGCTCCAATCAGCACATGCTGCTTATAAGAAGGCCATTCTTGCAGTACCGGTACATTTCCTCCAGACTGCTGCAGGAATTTTGCAGACAGGGAGTTAAGATGTGCAATGTTGACGGCATCATCCTCCTTGGCTGCTTGGGGTCCCAGAACATGAAATGCCCCCATGATGTCCAGGTTCTGGAACCTTCTGTCCAGGCTATCCTGGAGGCCATCCAGATAGGGCTCCATTACCTAAACATGGCACAAATTACAGACTAGTTTGAGCGCTGGGAGTCTTTTACAGAAATGCCCTGTATAGAGGATAAACATACAATACTAGTGGAAGACTGCAAGTTTGGATAGCTTTGGAGTTTGGATAGCTTTAGTGGTTTTGCAATGAAAACTGAATGTCATGTTGTTTCCTCCAAAACACAACTGGGATGGCTACCTTAGTGCCTATCTGGTATTTTGTTTAATTTCCTCAGACTTATTATAGTACTTACTAGATTAACACTTATAGTACTAGACTAGATCAACATGTAACATCCAAAACAAATGTACCTGCGTCCTGAACCGGGACCAGGCTGTGCATCTCCTGCATCTCTGATGGTCCTCAGGCACGCCATCGTCACTGGGACCTCATAAAGGTAGTCACACAAGGGCCAGGCTTAATTTTTTTTCAGTAAGGCTATGATTAGTTCTATTGAGTTCTAGAGCAACATGTTAAGTGATTTGCCTTTAGGAAATACCTGCTCTTTGATGGCCAAGAAGTTGACATTTTCTTTCTGGAACATCTTGGACAGCCGAGCCAGATGTGGCAGAACATCCGCCTGCAGATAGACCGCTGCAACGAAGCGGTAGGTGCAGCAGAACCCATACAGGCCCTTGGCTACTGGGCACTTATGGTACTCTGTCTCTTCAGCCAAGGCACCCAGGACTGCACTGAGGTTCCGCTGCAGATGACTAGTTGAGATACCCTGGGTTTACATCTGCACATACGTAGGACATACCTGCTGTCTAGCACCCCAGTTTAGAGTGAGCACCACCCACTGTACTTTTGAGGTGCCTAGCACCTGTAAAGGGGGGGTGGAGGTTATTATTTTGATTACTTTTATTTGGTGCCACTGTTAGTCCTCTCTGTTCCCTGTGTTGCTGTATCAATAAATATCAAGTTAATCAAGTTAGTTTCCTGGTTTTTGTGTGACTGCACCCTCACTTGTCCAAGTTGTTGCTCTATGTTGCGCCCTTCTACCCCGAGTCACCAGGGGCAAATCCCTGCAACCATAGAGTTCTAAAATTAGTAGAAAGTCTTCCCAGAAGAGTGGAAGTGGAAGCTGTTATAGCAGCAAAGGTGGGACCAACTCCACATTAATGCCCATGGTTTTGGAATGACAAGTTCAACAAGCACATATGGGTGTGATGTTTCGGGTGTCCCAATACTTTTGTCCATATAGTGTATATGGAAACTAAATTATTTAAATGTTTTATTGTTTATTCAGATTTACAGAATTGGAATGCTCTGCCCTTGGATCTTAGATCAGCTGGCTCGGTCGAGGTTTTTAAAAAAACGCTAAAGACTGTCTTGTATACACGTGGCTTTTGGATAGCCCCAAGGGCCTGTCTCTCTGTGTCCTGTTGATGTTGTTGTACACCTGTTGTCTGTTATTTGTTTTTATTTTCACTTGTTTGCCTGCTTTAACCTGCTGTGGCTTTCACTCTTTTATTATGCTTTATTGTGTTTCTTCTTTGTTATGTAAAGCACTTTATGACCCTTGGTCTGGGAAAGGTGCTGTATAAATACATTTTACTTACTTACACCATCTATAGCCTCACCCTGCACCAGATCGGACATCAGCTCCAGTCTATGTAAGGGAACCGACAGGACGTCCAACCCTAATCCCTGATCCACAACACCCCTGTGTGTGTCTGTCACCGGCAGGAAAGGAACACTGACTAACACAAATGATTCAGATGCCCCCAATGTTCCTCAGGATCTTCACAGGAACCTTTTCATCAGCCCCCCCCAGAGATACAAAACTCACCCCCCCCCAGAGATACAAGACCCTCTGTGATAAAAGGTGCGCAATCTGAATCAATTAATGTCTTATCATACACTCAGGGTTCCTACAAGTTTCAACAAGTCAAATTCAAGACCTTTTTTAGACCTCTTTGAATATAATTTTAGACCTATTTGCGACACCATATGATAGCTTTTTGTCATCCTCGAGGTGATGAAATTAGGGATTCGTTGAAGTCATTTATGATGACATCTGCCCCGGACTGGCCTTCCTTCTAACAGAGTCGATCTGTAGTCTGTATTACCCTAAAGGTAAACTAAGATACTTAGGCTAGAGGCGGAGAGATTCACCCTGCTGTTCACTGTCTTACTTGCTTCCTCCTATTGTCATATCCCACAAATAAGCCCTTAATAATAGCACTTAGAAATCATAGGCACATAGGTCCCTGTAGTTAATGACAGCTCTGATATTTTGTTAGGCTAGGCTAACCATTTAGTAGTAACTATAACGTGCATTGAATCTAATGTTTTACAGTTGACAAGAAGGGTACACGGGACCTTTGTTACATAGGGAATTCCTAATAAATGCTGTGCCTGTCTCTAAATCCTGCCACAAACCTTCTACCAAGAACCTTCTGACTGAACGAACCTATTGCTTACTATATAGCTTATTAACCTCTGAACCTAGTAATAATGTTACCCTCGCATTAAGCATGCCTGTCATCAAGACCCTCACTAGCGCCACCTAGGGGCAAGGCCAGGTAGTGGAGCAGCGAAAGGTCAAGACTCAAGACAACCTCTCCAACTCAGCTTCCAATCGATTGCCTACGGTCATGCCGCATGACATCAATGGTTGCAGAGTCTTCCCGCTGCTAGAGAGAGTTCATGCAAGATTATTGAGTCCTTGTAATACCTTAATTTAGTAACCTGTTAATCTCTGATATCCAGTTCACCTATTATGAGGTCAATCCAACCGATCATACGATTGATCTACCCATTATAGAACTGGATACCTTATAGGCTTCGACCCACCCTTTCATAGGATCAGAGGCCTCTAAACCAGTGGTTTTCAACCCTCTCCTCGGGGACCACCAGCCGTTCCACATATTTGATCTGTTCCACCACCAGCACACCTGATTCAACTAATCAAGTACAAATCATAAGACGGTTGAAAACCACTGCTCTAAACCATAACCCGACCTTGACCAACCCTCTCAGAGGGTCACGGCTACCTTAAACCCTATCAGAGGGTCATGGCTACCGTAAACCCTCTCAGAGGGTCATGGCTACCTTAAACCCTCTCAGAGGGTTACCATGGCTACCTTAAAACCTCTCAGAGGGTCATGGCTACCTTAAACCCCCTAACCCTAACCCTTAAACCCTCTCTGGTGATTCTTCAATCCACCCTGATATAGGATTGAATTCATCCATCGCAATCAATTTTTTAAAATGTTTTAATTATTTGTAAATATTTTATTCTCCTTGGAATGATACATGCACTCCATACACCGCAGAGTCGCATGTCATTCCAAGTTTATGAATTGTAAAACATCTGTAATATCTGTAATCAAGACACCAGATGTTTCAATTCATAAATACCCTATTAATAATAATAACTTAATAATAATGTTTGTTTATAATAGTGCTAATATTAATCATCCTAATACCTTTTTAAATCATTGAACCCCTCTTGTCAATTGCTCAAGTAGCACTTTATTATTCATTAAGTGATGGTAAAAATGCCAGCACATGGATATATATATATATATATAAATCATCCCATAAGTGGGTAAAATGTATAGAATTAAGAAATGAAAGAAATGAAATAAAAACATCAAGTAATTTAAAAGTCATACTAAATGTTAGAAAAATAATAAAAGGAAATTAAATGAATGACCAACCTTGTTCTTCCCATACTCTGCCTATCTGATATACAAAAATAATGGAGAAGTTCGACTTTGACCGATGCCCTAATTCCTCCTTTCAGCCACCAGCCTGTATCCTCAGAGTTGAAATCGGCCCTCGGCAGAGCCTCGTTTCACTTCCCCAATACAAGTGAAGGCGGTTCCAAAAATAATCCAAGTCTGAGACCAAGTATTATTCAGTAAGAAACCCTCTACGTTTTACAGCCCAATTGGCTGGGATCACTCCAAACTATTAGCTACTAGCTAAAAAGAGGAAGTTCTCCTCTCCCGGAGACCATCTGGTCAAGAAGGGGAAAGTTACTTGCTCTTACGCCTAGTGAGCTTATTTTAGTAAAAGGGGAACTCCTTTGTCCTCAAGCTCTGTCCCTAGTTGCCTGTGACCTTCTACCGCTGCACAGTGGAGAGCATCCTTACCTACTGCATCTGCGTGTGGTTCTCCAGCTGCACAGCCGCAGAGAGGAAAGCGCTACAGAGTCGTGAGATCGGCCCAGAAGATCATCGGCGCCCCCCTCCCCTCTCTGGAAGAGCTGTACAACACACGCTGCCTCAGGAAGGCCTCCAAGATCTCCAGGGACCCATCCCACCCTGGGAACGAACACTTTGTTCGGCTGCCCTCAGGCAGGCGGTTCAGGACCATGTCCGCAAGGACAAATAGACTGAAGCTCAGCTTCTACCCTAGGGCCATTCAGGCCCTGAACACAGCAAAGACCTAGGTTCTAGGCCCTGGACAATCTAGACAATTTGATGGCAGCTACTAGATTGTAATCACAAGTGCAATATTGAAATAGAACTGTGAACATTTCAAACCTGCAAACTGCGACACCTTAAATTAATGTGCAATAATACTATGTGCAATATGACAACCCTTGTGTACATAAGGTTCAGAGATAGGAAATGTTAGGATATTTATAGCATAGCATAGAGTACAGCACAGTGTTTTATTTGTATAGTATAGTAGTATAGTATAGTGGATAATAATAATAATAATTTATTAAATTTATATAGCGCTTTTCCGAGGCTCAAAGACGCTGACAATATAGGATACACATGGGGAAACACAAAAACAACAAGTAACAACAACAAGTAACATGGAACACAGAGTCAGTGAACGGGGAGGGGGGGGGGGGGGGGGTGGTGTAGAGTCCGGTGTTGATGTTGCTGGGAGCCTCAATGGATGTGGCGGCGGCAGCGGAGAATGCCTGCCTTGGTGGCAGCAGCAGCAGGGAGGCGATGGTTGTGGTTCAGTGAGTGTAGGTGAGACGAGAGAAGGGCAGGGGGAGGTGGGGGGCAGGTGAGATGGCCGGGAGTCCAGGGCAAAACGACAGGGAGTGAACCAGAGCGACAGCGCGGTGCCGCCGTTGCCGTTGTCATCAGTATTGCCAGCCTGGGACCGAACCCGCGCGGCCGGCCAGCCTAGCCGTGCCATGCCAGCGACCAAATCGCGCAGCAGTGAGTGAAGGCTGGGAAGGACCGACACTCACCTGCGGAGATGGCAACCCCCGAACCGGGGAGGGAGCGGTGGCTACCTCCCGGGACGAGGGTAGTAGCACAGCACGGCCAGGCCAGCGATGTCTGAGAGCGGCGCGCAGCGGGTCGGTCGGCAACACAGAGCCAGGGGACAGGAACGATGAGGCGGTGAGTACTGCAGTCCGGTAGTGAAGGCGGTGAGTACTGCAGTCCGGTAGTGAAGGCGGTGAGAGGCGGGAGATGGCGGGGGGGAAGGCAGCGGAGGTCGGCGGGACAGGATACAAAAAGGATAGGACAGGATACAAAAAGACAATAGTGTATATGTGTGGTGGCCTGGGAAAACCCTTCACATGGTGGCATTTTGACATTTTCATTTTTTTATATTTCCATAAATTAGAAGTTCTCAGCTATTCATAACTGGTTGAATGACCGAGATAGCCCTTTATTTAAAAAAGTTATGAGCATTTTAATGTATCATGTCAAAAAAAGTGAAAGGTGATTTCTCCCCCTTTCTCCTCTGGGTCGGGGGAGGAGCCTATGCAGATCGTCCGGTCTCGTTTGTCTGCTTGTGATGCGGTGTTAGTCTGCTCGCCTCGTCGGTATGCGAGGGACAGATCCAATTTTGTGTGTCTTCTAGTTAAGATGTTATTACTTTATGCTTATATTGTGAGCATCAGTAAACTGGCAATAACACAGGTGGAAGTATCGTCTCTCCTTTCGCTCATGTGTGCGTGCGTTGCTTAACTGAGAATGAGGAAATGAGGAAATGAGAATGACCTTGTTTCTCTAGCAAACTACCCACCACAAAAACATAAAAATAAGTACTTTCTCTTTTGTTTTCTTAAAATGTTTATTCACCATAATGTAGTATGGAGTTCAAAGTACTAGAATACCAGATAATATCAAAATCGCGATTTCCATCTATTTTTGCTCTTTGCCACGAACGAACGCCAGCGACATCCGACGGGTTTTCCCAGGCCACCACACATATAGCCTTTATTTATGTAAACCAGCTATTTTCCCTTCTTGTTTTTAGTATTATTATTATTTTATTTTCTAGCACCAGGGGAGCCCCCCCTCCTAAATGTCGTTGTATGGTACCTGTACTGTATTAATGACAATAAAGACCATTCATTCATTCATTCATAGTTCAACATAAGACATTGTTTTAATCAACATCAAGATAGCGCACACATCCTATCTCAAGTCTCAGCTACATCACATTGGTCCTATCTCACATTTCTTATACATCTTGCAACACAATCAACCCCATTCTAGTATCTTGGATATGTTGATTTCTCTCAGAGTATGTGTTCAACGTTTCACTTCCTGATTCTATTCCTATGCAAGCAGGTCTACATTTCAAATGTTAGCAAAATCAGTCTGGCAGATCATGGCAGAAACATTCATCATTGCAGAGTCATTGGTGGTAAACACAGGTTAATCATGGGGAACAGCTCGATGTCATAGTTCAAGTCCAGACCCAATGCTGGCATTGGATCCTCCTCGGAAGGAGGTGGGGTCTGCTCATCGTTGCCCTCTGGTGGTGTTATAATGACCTGTGGCAGGGTGGACTGCTCGATGCCTCCCTCTGGTGGCAAGAACCGTGGAGTGGTCTTCAACAACCACTTGTCCGTTGTGGTGAACATCACACACTCCTGCAGATTCTTCCTCTCTGATGCTTCTTCAGGCTATGTGACCGAGTGAAACTCTTGCCACACTGTGTGCACTGGTATGGTTTCTCTCCTGTGTGAATTCTCAGGTGGCTCTTTAGGTTTTGTTCCCGATTGAAACTCTTGCCACACGGTGTGCACTGGTATGGTTTCTCTCCTGTGTGTATTCTCTGGTGTGTCTTAAAGTCTCCTGCTTGATTGAAACTCTTGCCACACTCAGAGCACTGGTATGGTTTCTCTCCTGTGTGTATTCTCTGGTGTGCTTTTAGGCTTTCTGCATGACTGAAACTCTTGCCACACTGTATGCACTGGTATGGTTTCTCTCCTGTGTGAATTCTCTGGTGTCTCTTTAGGAGTCCTGCTTGATTGAAACTCTTGCCACACTGGGAGCACTGGTATGGTTTCTCTCCTGTGTGTATTCTCTGGTGTCTCTTTAGGGGTCCTGCATGATTGAAACTCTTCCCACACTGTGTGCACTGGTATGGTTTCTCTCCTGTGTGAATTATCAGGTGGCTCTTTAGGTTTTGTTCCCGATTGAAACTCTTGCCACACTGGGAGGACTGGTATGGTTTCTCTCCTGTGTGTATTCTCAGGTGCCTCTTCAGGTTTTGTTCCCGATTGAAACTCTTGCCACATTGTGTGCACTGGTATGGTTTCTCTCCTGTGTGTATTCTCTGGTGTACAATTAGGTCTCCTGAACGATTGAAACTCTTGCCACACTGTGTGCACTGGTATGGTTTCTCTCCTGTGTGAATTCTCAGGTGGCTCTTTAGGTTTTGTTCCTGATTGAAACTCTTGCCACACTCTGAGCACTGGTATGGTTTCTCTCCTGTGTGTATTCTCTGGTGTGTATTTAGGTGTACTGCATCATTGAAACTCTTCCCACACTGTGTGCACTGGTATGGTTTCTCTCCTGTGTGAATTATCAGGTGGCTCTTTAGGTTTTGTTCCCGATTGAAACTCTTGCCACACTGGGAGGACTGGTATGGTTTCTCTCCTGTGTGTATTCTCAGGTGCCTCTTCAGGTTTTGTTCCCGATTGAAACTCTTGCCACATTGTGTGCACTGGTATGGTTTCTCTCCTGTGTGTATTCTCTGGTGTACAATTAGGTCTCCTGAACGATTGAAACTCTTGCCACACTGTGTGCACTGGTATGGTTTCTCTCCTGTGTGAATTCTCAGGTGGCTCTTTAGGTTTTGTTCCCAATTGAAACTCTTGCCACACTCGGAGCACTGGTATGGTTTCTCTCCTGTGTGTATTCTCTGGTGTGTATTTAGGTGTACTGCATCATTGAAACTCTTCCCACACTGGGAGGACTGGTATGGTTTCTCTCCTGTGTGTATTCTCAGGTGCCTCTTCAGGTTTTGTTCCCGATTGAAACTCTTGCCACATTGTGTGCACTGGTATGGTTTCTCTCCTGTGTGTATTCTCTGGTGTGTCTTTAGGTGTCCTGCATGATTGAAACTCTTCCCACACTGTGTGCACTGGTATGGTTTCTCTCCTGTGTGAATTCTCAGGTGGCTCTTTAGGTTTTGTTCCTGATTGAAACTCTTGCCACACTCTGAGCACTGGTATGGTTTCTCTCCTGTGTGTATTCTCTGGTGTGTATTTAGGTGTACTGCATCATTGAAACTCTTCCCACACTGTGTGCACTGGTATGGTTTCTCTCCTGTGTGTATTCTCTGGTGTACAATTAGGTCTCCTGAACGATTGAAACTCTTGCCACACTGTGTGCACTGGTATGGTTTCTCTCCTGTGTGAATTCTCAGGTGGCTCTTTAGGTTTTGTTCCCAATTGAAACTCTTGCCACACTCGGAGCACTGGTATGGTTTCTCTCCTGTGTGTATTCTCTGGTGTGTATTTAGGTGTACTGCATCATTGAAACTCTTCCCACACTGGGAGGACTGGTATGGTTTCTCTCCTGTGTGTATTCTCAGGTGCCTCTTCAGGTTTTGTTCGCGATTGAAACTCTTGCCACATTGTGTGCACTGGTATGGTTTCTCTCCTGTGTGTATTCTCTGGTGTACAATTAGGTCTCCTGAACGATTGAAACTCTTGCCACACTGTGTGCACTGGTATGGTTTCTCTCCTGTGTGAATTCTCAGGTGGCTCTTTAGGTTTTGTTCCCGATTGAAACTCTTGCCACACTGGGAGGACTGGTATGGTTTCTCTCCTGTGTGTATTCTCAGGTGCCTCTTTAGGTTTTGTTCCTGATTGAAACTCTTGCCACACTCGGAGCACTGGTATGGTTTCTCTCCTGTGTGTATTCTCTGATGTGTCTTCAGGTGTCCTGCCTGCTTGAAACTCTTGCCACACTGGGAGCAGTGGTGTGTTTTCTCTCCTGAGTGTCTGTGTTGTTGATGGTTCCCTGATGTGGTGGAGCTGGGCTCGTGGTCTGAACCTGGGTTGGAGCTCTGCTCATCTGTAAGAATATGAACATATACAGGGTTAAACACATTTTGTGTTGTGTTTGGACTAGGGCTGCCACGATTAGTCGACTAGTCGCGACGACGTCGATTACCAAAATCGTCGCCGACATATTTGGTAATCGACGTCGTCGCATGTTTTTTTGGAGCTGATTATTATTATTTTTTTAGTTATTTTTTTAACCTTTATTTTACCAGGCGAGACAATTAAGAACAAAATTCTTATTTACAATGCCGGCCTGCAATAAGGGGATAATATGCAATATGCAAGATGCAATATAAGCGATAAGCATTAGTTTTTCTTCCCTGAAGCTGCCACTGGCTAGCGTCTCCCAGTGTCTTTGATGTACATGCGCAGTGTCGGTCATCCGGGACACACGTGACATCCCCGGAAAAACAAACGGAGAAATGTCTTCCCGTCCTCATACGTCTAAAGTGTGGGAGCATTTCAACCACAACGTTGAAAAAAATAATGTAAAATATACAATTTGCAAAGCTGAACTCGCTTATTCATAATATCATGGCAGCACGTCTATGATGCGCGAGCATCTCAAAAGGAAGCACGTTGTGGCAGATGACGAGGAAGACGATGGCTCGTCTCGGTAAGCTAGTTAGCTTGTTATTGGCTAACGATATCGTTATGTTAAAAGCCTTCTTACATTATTTTACGTTATGTGCTGTAACGTTGTCATCAAAGCGATACTTATCAAATAGCTAAAAATGTTGTCTTAACGTTACAGTGCTAAGAAGGCGCGTTCTACTATGGATAGTTATCTTGTCAAGATGCCAACGTGCATTTCCTCGCTATGAATGAATAGTCCACACAGGAGAGAAACTATTTCTTTGCTCAGTCTCCTGCACTTTTCTTTGTTATGTTATTTGATTGAGACCAAACCTTTTCTCTACAAACATTTCTTTTTGTGGATAATTGCTCTTTTTTAGTTGCCTTAGTGCCTACCTCATTTTATTTTGCAGCACTATTCAATACATTTAAAATGTATGTTTGATGCCAGAGATGAGTGAAGCAAAGCAAAACTTTTGTACTCTGTACAAGTATTTATTTTTGTTTTTGTATTCTTTTGGTTGCCTAGTGCCTAGCCTACCTCATTTTACTCAGCAGTTTGCACTCTCTACTACTCTTTACATTATATTACATGCAAGTGATGCCAGAAATAAATCTGCAAAGTTCATTAAAATATCTATTTTTAAGTGAACAATCATTTTAATTGTCTTTAATTAGCACATGCCTACAACAACAACTAACAACTTCAAGCTAAATTTAGAAGCTGATTTAGAAGATGATAGTTAAATAAGAGCGATTGAGTAATTGTGCGATAAGCTGTAATTTATGATCCGATTAGTCGACTAATCGTTAAAATAATCGGTGACTAGTCGACTATGAAAATAATCGTTTGTGGCAGCCCTAGTTTGGACCGCTTCCCACTGTTGCCAGAGGTAACTTCGAATTCAGCTGCTAAGCCTTAACACTCGGCTTTCGGGAGCGTGCAAACTTAAAGGGCTGAAATCTATTGACCACTGGAACATATTCTGGAGGCAGAGCGACCTATTCAAAAGAATGGGCCTCCACTTAAACAGATCGGGAAAATACCATTTAACAAAGAAAATACTCTTCAACCTCATACCCTCTGCTCCCCCTTCTCTCGATGCTCTTGAGACAACTGAAAGGCCTACAATGCAGGATTCTTCAGACTCAGCACAGCCAACTGAATTGTTCACAGTAGTTCACAGCTCCAGGTCTCCCCACAGACCTGCGACTCATCACAGCCCACAGTAAAGGGCCCTCCAAACTCATCACAGCCCACAGTAAAGGGCCCTCCAAACTCATCACAGCCCACAGTAAAGGGCCCTCCAAACTCATCACAGCCTACAGTAAAGGGCCCTCCAAATTCATCACAGCCTACAGTAAAGGGCCCTCCAAACTCATCACAGCCCACAGTGAAGGGCCCTCCAAACTCATCACAGCCCACAGTAAAGGGCCCTCCAAACTCATCACAGCCTACAGTAAAGGGCCCTCCAAACTCATCACAGCCTACAGTAAAGGGCCCTCCAAACTCATCACAGCCTACACTAAAGGGCCCTCCAAACTCATCACAGCTGGCTGAACTGCGCCCTTCAGTCGCCAGGGCAAGACAGATCGTTAGCCAACTTGTTGAGCCACTAAAGCGACGGTGCAGCCCCCCTTCTCTCCCCCCACCCTCACTCCCTGCCCCCAACTCCCCAAACCACTCAACCCCAAATGAAGGTCCTTAATGACATTCGTGTGAACACTGACTCCAGAAAAATCTCAGTTTTAGTACTACTAGACTGGTTTAGATCCTACCTACAGGACAGAAGCTATTATGTCTCCATTGGCAACTTTGTGTGCGACCAAATTAAAATGACATATGGGGTTCCCCAAGGGTCAATCCTCCTCCTATTCAATCTCTATATGCTTCCATTGGGACACATCATAAAAAAGAACAAAATTGCCTACCACAAATATGCAGATGACATACATAGCCCTCTCACCGAACGACTATAGCAGGGGTATTCAGCAAAAAAATCAACAAGGTCCAGTTAGAGAAAATGTCCTCAAGCAAAGGTCTGGAACATTATAATGTCTAGATTGCGTTATGATTCAGTGCCATATATATAAACTCCTCAAAAAAAGTTTGGAAACTTTATTTCAGTCGATTCTTCATCCCCTTTAATAATACCAATGGGTATTGTATTTTATATCGTTGGAAAGCCTTATTAGTCACCTTTACAACGAGGTACATTTTGTAAGGATCATGCATTCGTGGAATGAGTAACACAGCTAAACATGTGGGTAGCGGGCCAACATTTTTTGACAAAATCCCCTGCAATATTCTTCTGTTGGTATTCACTCTCGTTTTGAGCTTCATGTGCTGGCAGGTGTATGTCAGTCACAGGTGTGTGACTGGCACCTGAATGGCACCTAATTGACAGTGGCGATCCCATATCTCCAGATTCTGGGACCTAACTCCATCCTTCAGGATGACAACGCTCGCCCCCACAGAGCCAGGATCATCACAGAGCACCTCCAGAATTTGGGAGTGGAGAGAATGGATGGCCTGCCGTGAGTCCAGACCTCAACCCAATCGAACACTTGTGGGATCAGCTTGGGTGTGCTGTACATGCCAGAGTGACCAACGCAACCATGTTGGCTGACTTGCGGCAAATCCTAGTTGAGGAATGGGATGCCGTCCCACAGCAGTGTGTGACCAGGCTGGTGACCAGCATGAGGAGGAGGTGGCAAGCTGTTGTGACTGTATATGGATCTTCCACACGCTACTGAGGTCCCTGACAATGTAAAATTAATAAAGTGTAAAAATGGCCAATAGGGCCTATGTGTTGTTTTTTCCTTATTACTGTGGGAGAGTGCAATCATCCAATCCACCAAGCAACTCAAAACGAGAGTGAATACCAACAGAAGAATATAGGGGATTTTGGCAAATATTTTTGGGCCGCTACCCACATGTTTAGCTGTGTTGTTCATTCCATGAATGCATGATCCCTACAAGTTGTACCTCGTTGTACAGGTGACTAATCAGGCTTTCCAACGATATAAAATACACGAGAGGTCGGAGGAGCTGAAGGACGACTTCCAAACCCTCATCACCACCGTCAAAGACACAGGTAAGACTTGCATCATCTCGGGCCCCTTCCCGAGTCCCAGGTATGGCGACATCAAATACAGTAGAATTCAAAGTCTTCACCTTTGGCTACAGGGATACTGCTATCGTATGCAAATCCCATTTATAGACAATTTCACCACGTTCTTTAACCGTAGTGAGCTGTTTGCGAGAGATAGGTTTCACCCAAACAGGACCTCGCTGTCCAGCCCTGGACCTGGCTGGTGCCCAGTCGAACCTGATGTAGGATGAGACCGATCCATTCCTCTAACACCAAACATGCCATCCAGACTATTGTCTCCCACCGTACTCCCACCACCACAAATAAGGTAACACATGGCGCAAATATGAGAAACTTAGTACCCATTTCATTAAATATTCCCCCGAGTCAGTCCCAGTGTCAAAATGACATCTACATGGCAATTTTGAATATCAGGTCCCTATCGAACAAAAAAACATTGATCATAAATGAGCTCATTTGTGATAGAAAACTCGACTGTATGCTACTCACAGAAACCTGGCTAGATACAAATGGAGCAGCAGCCCTTATTGAGGCATCTCCCCCCAACTAGTTTTTTCCAATCAATCAGAAATGGAAAAAAGGGGGGAGGAACAGCTACCATAGCTTCAAATAATCTAAACTGCAAGAGCATATCCTTTGATATATTCTCCTCCTTTGAATATCATGCCACAGTTATGGCATGCCAACCACCTATTCTAACGGTAACTGTATACAGGCCGCCGAAACCAGCCCCTACCTTCCTACCTGACTTCTCTGAGTTCCTATCCATTATCCATCCCAATTATTAGTGTTGTTCCGATACCGATACTAGTATCGGCATGGCCACCGATACGCACAAAAATGCTGGTATCGGTATCGGCGAGTACAAAAAAAAAAAAAAAACGTTTTTTTTTTTTTTTTTTTTAAAGTACTAAAGTTATTTTGTTTGTAAATGTTCACTTGCTGTTGCACTACTACTACGACTGTTTTATATCTTAAATGGATATTGCACTGATTGGCATCTGTGAGAGCCACATTTCAGGTTTTATAAGGGGTTGATTTTCTTGTCACCATACCAGGTAGACAATAAAAAAAAGTTCTATAGTATTCACTCTCTGTTGGTATTTTTTCCTGTTTTACAAAGGTTTTGAGCAGTGCCAGACTAAGTGTTAGCAATAATTTTACATCGAGGTGAGTATGCGGCTCAAAAAACATGTTTTTTTGTTTTGTTTTTTCAAACGCCGTGGTATCGGATCGGTACTCGGTATCGGCAAGTACTGCATGGTCAGGTATCGGTATCGGGATCGGGATCAAAAAATGGTATCGGAACAACACTACCAATTATGATAGGATTATTATCACTGGAGATTTTAATTTTCATGTTGATAATGAGGCTGACTTGAGGGCTAGGGATTTTATTGACCTCTTGAAATCTATGGATTTTATCCAACATGTCAATGAACCCACTCACAATCATGGCCATACCCTTGATCTTGTGATTACAAAGGGTCTTGAGGTCTCAATATCAGGTATCAGCGACCTGGCCCTCTCTGACCATTTCTGTATTTTCTTTACCATTGTAACACGTAAAGCTGAAAGCAATGTTGAACGTGTTGTTAAAAAACGTTATCTTACCCCTGCAGTGGCTGAGAATTTCAAAGCTTTAATGAACAGTAATCACACAACTCCCACGTTATATGAAAACGACTTAGTAATTACCTTTAACAATAAAGTAAAAATGGCCCTAGATTCCCTGGCACCTACCAAACAAAAAAAGGTTGGAGCCAAGAGGAGAGCACCATGGCGTAACAGTGAAATAAATCTCCTAAAGAGAACATGTAGGAAAGCTGAGCGCAGATGGAGAAAGAGCAAATTACAGGTTGATCAGAATATTTTTAAAGAACATCTATCTGCCTTTAATTTGGCAATGCGAAATGCTAGGAAAAATCACTTCTCAAATATAATATCTACAAACAAGAATAACCCCAGGGTCTTGTTCTCGACAATTGATTGCCTTGTAAACCCTGCTCCTAGAACACTAGACGGCGCAGCCTCTGTCACCGAATGCGAGGAATTTGCAGCCCACTTCAGGGATAAGATAACAAATATTAGAATGTGTATTACTCAGGAAAGACTAGGTTTGTGTAACACTGTAGATCCGCCACCACAGAACATGACTATGAGCATGTTCACCATGATTAGTACTGAAACATTAGGCAAAATTGTGTCACAGCTTAAACCGTCTACGTGTCCTCTTGACCCTATTCCTACCACCTTTTTAAGGACATTTTTGAATCTGTGTCTGATGACATACTAGGCATTGTAAATCACTCCCTACTTAAAGGGATATTTCCAGCGGCGCTTAAAACTGCCCTGGTTAGACCCACCCTGAAGAAAAGTAACCAAGATCCTTCTGATCCAAAAAACTGTAGACCAATATCCAATCTCACTTTTCTAAGCAACATTTTAGAAAAGGCAGCGTATAAACAACTTCATGAATTCTTAGTCTTAAATAATAGGTATGACCCACTTCAGTCAGGTTTCCGATCATACCACAGCACAGAAACCGCTTTGCTTAAGGTAACTAATGACCTTAGGATAAATGCAGACTCGAAAAAACTCTCGATTCTTGTACTCTTAGACTTAAGTGCAGCCTTTGATACGGTAGACCATTCCATACTTATTGAGAGACTTGAAAACTGGGTTGGCCTCTCAGGTCCGGTCTTAAACTGGTTCAGGACTTACCTGGCTGACCGAGACTACTTTGTAGCCCTTGGTGACCATAAGTCAAAAAATTATAGCGCAACCTGTGGAGTTCCCCAGGGGTCCATTTTAGGACCGTTGCTTTTTAGCCTATACATGCTACCCCTCAGTTCTGTTATCAAGAGGCATAGCGTTAACTACCACAGCTATGCTGACGACACTCAGCTTTATATCTCAGTAACTCCCGACGACTACAAGATGATCGATCACCTGATAGATTGTATTGCTGATATTAATATTTGGATGACACAACATTTTCTCCAACTCAATCAAGAAAAAACAGAGGTATTGATCATTGGCGATAAAACTGGGAGAGAGAAATTATCTGCACACTTGAAAACACTAGCTCTTAACACTAAGTGTCAGGCTAGGAATCTTGGTGTCATAATTGACCCAGATCTACATTTTTAAACTCATATCAATAATACTATTAAAACATCCTTCTACCATCTAAGAAACATCACTAAGGTACAATCATTTCTCTCCCAGGCAGACACCGAAAAATTAATGCATGCGTTTGTTACTAGTAGGCTAGATTACTGTAATGCTCTCCTGACAGGTCTCCCCCAAAAAATGATTAATAGACTTGAAATGGTTCAGAATGCTGCTGCTCGTGTCCTTACTAGGACCAAACGAAGAGCGCACATCACACCTGTCTTGAGATCACTACACTGGCTCCCTGTCAGTTATAGAATAGACTTTAAGATCCTTTTACTTAAGCAATATCACACGAGAGGGAGTGTGTTATACTGAATATCAGCACGGCTGTGATTCGATTGTTTATTTAATCATTTATTTTGGCTCCGTCAAGAAAAAATAGTTCCGCAACGGGACTGTTCAACTAGCGAAGTTTCCCACAGAAGTGGGGAAAAAAATGTCAGATCAGATATATAAACGGGTTATTTTGATAAACCGGATACATTTTGTGAATATATATGGTTACTTTCTCGGCTGAAAACATATTAAAACTTCATAAAATGATATATTAACACTTGTAGAGCCAAATTACAGCTTTTAGCCAATGGCCGCCAAAATTGAGGATTTAAAAACTGAGAGTTTTGCTTTGCTCGCTGATTGGCTAATGTCTTCTTAGTAACAATGTAGTCTAATTAACGGTAATTTAACACCTGTGCGGCGGAGTGATACCTATAGTTAAAAGTCCCAGTGCTGTTATACTATATATCGTAACTCATGGAATGCCTCTTGTCCAATCAAATTACTTGGTCGGAACTAACTGTTGTATAACAGTCTATAAATCACTCCTCTGCGATGCGCCCAATTACATGGTGGACATGCTCATAAGATACACACCAGCTAGACCACTAAGGTCTAGTGGCACGGAACTTTTAATAGTGCCAGAGGCTAGGACAAAGAGATTTGGAGGATCAGCTTTTAGCATATATGCTCCTAGATTGTGGAACACCCTACCTGAGGGCCTGAGGTTGTCTAAAACTCAGGAAATTTTTAAGCGAGACCTCAAAACCTACTTATTCAATGTCGCCTTTTGCTACTAAGGGAGACATTGGACATCATAGAACTAGGATCACTAGGCCATTACACCATACTCGTGTTTTGAGATTTGTGTTGACAGGAAAAAGGACCTGGGTGCTGATGAGGCACTGTCAGCTCCCAGTAGCACCTAGAGCAGTACTGGAACCGGTACAAGGATGTACCTGGACCACCATCAGGTTGTATTGCTGTCATCTTTATTGTGTTGTTGCATCATAACTGTGCTTAAGATTCTCTTTTGGCAGGACCTGTGCCCATGCTGGATGCAGAACGATGCAGATATAACACTAAATGTATGGACAGTGTGTACGCCGATAATATGCAAGGAACTTTTCCTGGATACATGGTGTACAGGTTTTTCGCCCTTGCTTGCTTGCTTTGCGCCGGTGGTCCTTGTAGTCCAGTCAATCTAACTAAAAAAAAGGCCCAACCCAGGAGAAATTGCAATAGTAATGTTTCATAGTTTTTATTGTTCCTAATACCCTCCTGCATCATATACTAAAAGTCTTAATTAATTTATTTAATGGATCATACTTTTTTCAAGGTCAAAAGAGGTTAAACAATGTTTTTGAGTGACGCCATCTGGGTAAAATGGTGTTAATATTGGAGGGCCTATGTATACCTATCCAACATATTTGGTGTCTTTTCCTATGTTTTGGGGGTCAATCTTTCCAATAAAACACTTTTTCAGAGGATATTCTTAAGTCTTATACCTGTATTAGGGGTACAACTACCCCATCACCCACTTATTTGCCAAATGTGACGCCAGACAATATTTTCATCAATCAGTTGCCAACATACACTTTCAGTTTTTTACATATTCTGAAAATACAGATTGTAAGCTTTCAAATGATGTGTCACACATTGAAATCGGACAGAAATTGAAGACGACACGAGTATTTGAATGTTGGTGCACCTCAAACACAGAATGGGAGAAAAGTCACTGATGAAACCACAACAAACGCTGCTAGCTAGGCCTTGTCCACACTACACCGTTTTTTTGGTAACGCGTCCACACAATCACAGTTATAAAAAAACACCATCCACACAAAACCGCGTGTAAGTGTGTAGTGTAACCATGTAACCAATGTTGTATGTAGGCCTACACCTTTAAGTTTTTTTTTTTTACTGAAAAGGCAGCTCAATTAATATTACCTTGTAAATAACAAGAGACTTTATTTTACATTTTTACATTTTTATTGTACAGTTTGTTTATGTTACTTTAAAAGAAGACTGCTGGTTCTAGCAGCATTCTCCGTTGCATATTCCGGTGCCTCTGTTGCTCCAGTAACTCGGCGATTAACTGGATTTTATTCTGCATACAAGAAACTACTCCTGTTAGCATGTTTAAAATCAGCAGGATCTTCCTTACGTCCATCTTAGCACATGTAGCCTCTTCTTCTTCTGCTTCTTCTTCTTTGTTTACTAGTAGCCTAATGCCTAATGCCTAATGCCTAATGGCGCATATATTCTGACGTCATAGATGTCGCACAATTGACGTTCAAGCCGAAAACCCCGGTTTTCTCGTATACACCTCTCCGCTGAAACCGGAGTTTCTACAAAAGTTCACCCTGGCCGGAGTTCTCAAGAAAGCACGGTTTCAGTAACCGCGGAACGCCGGGTGCGTGTGGATGGAAGGCAAAACCGGGTAGAAAAACGCCCGGTTTAAAAAAAAAAAACGGTTAGCTGACGTTTGCTAGCTAGCCACAGTGTGTGTACAGCTGTCACTGGTAAGTAGCCTAGTTCAAACAAAGGATTAGACATTCCTTTAATTCTACGACTCAATACAATAAAACACGTTTATAATTGTCAACAGTCTTCATTTTTGCTGCATTGAATTACAGGTTACTCGTCATGTTAGCTAGTGGTTAGCTGACATTTGCTAGCTAGCCACAGCTGGCAGGGTGATAGTGTTCGTTAGCAGAGCAAAATATATCAGAAGTTTAAAAGTGTGCCTTGTTTAATAACTTTGTTCCAGATGGAGACGGATGAGTGTGTATTCTGTGGGAACCAAACATCTGATGACGTGCCGACTGTCAAGTTAACCCAGAAGGGATGTGATGGTATTGTCAGAGCCAATGAACAACGCAATGTAGGCATAACCGTAGTCCCTGGCCAAGTGGTTCATGTAGAATGCCGGAGGAAATTTACCAACCCACAGGACATAGAAAAACAGAAGAAACAGCAGCAAGATATTGAAGCAGGGGTAGTTGGTTGTAAGCGCAGATCATCTGGCCCCTCATTTTCATACAAAGATCACTGTTTGTTTTGTGGGGTGCATGACAGATATTCAGGCAAGTTAAAAGAGTTCAAACTGATTCCTGTCAGGACCAAAGACTTCCAGACCAAATTACTTGAATGTTGCACTAAGCGTTCGGACCATTGGTCTGATATAGTGAGAGGAAGATTGCTATATGTGAATGACCTTCACGCTGCTGACACAGTATACCACAAGTCTTGCAACGGCAGCTTCAGAACTGGAAGACAAGTTCCCAAGTGTTTTCAAGATGGCTCAAAAAGGCGTAAATCTGGGAGGCCCCGGTCCCTTTCTCGTGGTGATGCTTTTTTGAAAGTGGCAGACTATCTGCGCCATAGTGATGAGGAGCAGACGACAATAAATGACCTCATCATCAGGATGAAGGACTACTTAGGAGATGATGAGGAGCCATACAGCTTTCGCCACATGAAAGAACAACTTCAGAGTCACTTTGGTTGTGACATTTTGCTCAGTGAGGTAAAAGGAAAACAGAATGTGGTGACATTCCGAAGGACGGCTTCAGCAATTCTCCATGACTTTTTTGAAGGATCCAAGAGCAATGATAATGACAAGGAGAGGCTTATTATGGCTGCAGCAGAAGTCTTGAAATCTGACATTAGGTCTGTTGTGCAGGGAAATAGTTCCTATCCAACAAGTCTAGAAATGTCATCAGTGATGAAGACACTGCTATATGTTCCACAGTCTCTGCAACTCTTCCTGCGCACACTATTTGTTGGGAAAGAAAAGGAATTAAAAGTTTGTTCCATCGGCCAAGCCATGATGCAAGCTACCAGACCAAGAGCTCTACTTCCACCACTTCAGCTTGGGGTTGGTGTACAAATGCATCACCACTTTGCATCAACATTTCTAGTTGACAGTCTGTATCACCTTGGGTTTGGCTGTTCATATCCAGAGGTACAGATGTATGAAAGAAGTGCTGCAGTAGCTGAGAAACTTGAGGTACGTGGACTCACACCTGGGCACTTCATACAATATGTTGCTGATAATGCTGACCATAATATCTGAACAATTGATGGCCATGGAACGTTCCAAATTCCAAATTCCCTGTTTTCGAGGACCGTGACTCTAATATGACAACAAGATGAAACAAGAATTTTTAACCTGGCTTTATCCAATGTTCAGATTTCTGATCTTGAATGTTATGCAAATTAGCACATATTTCATTAGATAATGCCTAATTTGCATATTTAAACATAATATTTCAGAAAACTTGTAATACAAAAAATAGTAGTCTTAATGTAAGTGATTAACTGGGGAAGTTTCATGGTGATATCTATTAGTTATTTTTTTTTATCCTATTAACTGGCTGTGTTACGCCTGGCACAAAAAACCCACATTTTCGACCCCTGAATTTACCTTGATCCAATAAATATTAAGACTAAGACTTTTAATATGTTATTTGGTTGTCCCTAGGGATCACAGAAAAACTTGAATGATTACTATTGCAATTTCCCCTGGGTTAAACCACAGATTGACTGGACTATTGGGCCTCCCCTTGGGGGCCCCCGGCTGCCCCGTGTGCCTGGTCTGTTCCGCCGCCGGGGCACCTGCTTGGCCGTCCTTGTGCGGGGCCTTTGTGGTCTGTGCTTGCTTGGCTGGGCTGGGTGTGCTGGTGGTGGGGCAGGCTGGGTGTGTGGGTGCTGGTAGGCAAACTGGCTGGGTGCTGGTAGGCAAACTGGCTAGTAGTCGCGTGTAGAGGGCTGCAAGGGAATTTTCCTGGCTACATAGTGTACAGGTTTTTACTTTTGCCTGCTTGCGGCTCTGTCAGTATTGATTGATTGATTGATTGATTGACTGAGAATGTTCATTATGTGAAGCGCATTGAGTTGCATCTTGTAAGAAATGCGCTATACAAATACAATTTGATTTGATTTGATACCAATTGGTATTATTAAAGGGGAGGATTAATCAACCAAAATAACGTTTCCGAACTTTTTTTGAGGGCTTTATATATGTTACGGTACATGTGGGAATACGGTACATGTGGGAAAACTAGGGTTAGGGTTAGGTGCTAGGGTGCTACGGTTAGGGTTAGGATTAGGGGTAGGATTAGGGGTAGGATTAGACATGCTAGCATGTACCAAGTCGACGTAGCACCTAACCCTAACCCTAGTTTTCCCACATGTACCGTATTCCCACATGTACCGTAACATATATACATATAGTACATATACAGTACTTATTAAAGTACAATTCAATAATATTTCAATTGTAGATTTTCACTTTGAAGTGGAGAGATTATAAGTACTAATAAATGTTCTTTTCTCATGTAAAATAAGGGCAGCATTTAAATGTAAAGATACATAACAGAGCTTTTGAAAAATGTGCGTCTTAAAAATAAAGTGCTTAATTTTTGAAAAATAAATTAAAAAACGAAATATAAAGTGTAGCTTGAGTCTCCCTTTCTCTTCTGTTTTGCTAGCATGTCCTGGGTTAATATTTCGGTTTCCCTTGTGGCTGATGATGCTGACGTAGGTATCTGTACACCTGCATAGGTTTCAAGCTCTTGCTGAGAGACATACAGTGCGAGTCTATGATTTGTTCTTGCAATTAAGTTGACCCTCCCTTTTGCCAATTACTGACCCCTCCCTGTCCCTAGCTCTTTAGCTGTCTAGTTTTAGGTTTTGTAGTTTTACTTTAGTTTTAGATTATCTTAGACTGCTTAAGACTAGTTTTAGTTTTAGACTATGTAGTTTTAGTTTAGTTTTAGACTATATTGACGGAAAGTTTAGATTATCTTAGACTGTTTTAGACTAGTTTTAGTTTTAGACTATGTAGTTTTAGTTTAGTTTTAGACTATATTGACGGAAAGTTTAGATTATCTTAGACTGTTTTAGACTAGTTTTAGTTTAGTTTTAGACTATATTGACGGAAAGTTTAGATTACCGTATTTTCCGGACTATAAGTCGCACCCGAGTATAAGTCGCAGCAGGCCAAAAATGGGCCATGAAGAGGAAAAAACCACATATAAGTCGCACTGGACTATAAGTCGCATGGTTCAAGGGAACGGGCTTGGCGGAATCAGCGGGGAAAGAAGACCATGAAGCGCTACCGGAAGTAGCAAAATGCTACTCGCGGGTACAACATTGCAACGTTAAACAGCCTCTGGAAGGAATAAATGACTTTAATATCGTTTCTAACGTCCATAACATTGTGTATAAGGTCCATAACATCATGTTTAATGTCCACATTGTCGTGTTTAATGTCCACATTGTCGAGTATAATGGCTATTCTATCGCGTATGAAGCGCTACCGGAAGTAGCAAAATGCTACTCGCGGGTACAACATTGCAACGTTAAACAGCCTCTGGAAGGAATAAATGACTTTAATATCGTTTCTAACGTCCATAACATTGTGTATAAGGTCCATAACATCATGTTTAATGTCCACATTGTCGTGTTTAATGTCCACATTGTCAAGTATAATGGCTATTCTATCGTGTATGAGGCGCTAGCGGATTTACTCCTTGGTTCATGTCAGTCAGAGATTACCGTATGTCAGTTCATGTCAGTCAGAGATTATGAATTATTGATATATAAGTCGCACCTGACTATAAGTCGCAGGACCAGCCAAAGTATGAAAAAAACCGCGACTTATAGTCCGGAAAATACGGTATCTTAGACTGTTTTAGACTAGTTTTAGACTATGTAGTTTTAGTTTAGTTTGAGACTATATAGGCCAGGTTTTGTATTGTATTTGGTCGTGGTGGATGTTGTATGCCTGTGAACAGGTCACACTTGAAAATGAGCCCTTGGGGCTCAATGTGTTTTTTACCTGTATAAATAAAGGTTACATTTATTTATTAAAAAAAACAAAAAATCAATAGGTACATCGCTATCTGCTTGATCTTTTCACAAAACTCTTATTTTTGTTTCCCCTCAAGGAAGGTTTCAGCTACCACTCATGCACTCCTTGACCGTCAGTAAATGTGTTTTATGTTGACGCAAAACGCATGCAACTTTAAGGGAACATTCATTAGCACGTTGTTGGGCAGTGAATGAATGTGTTTGAATTCTGGTGGATCGATCATATTGGGCTCTGTATCGTGTATTTTCTCTGTCCTCGGTTCAGATTTGAGTGTGTATGTTTCTGCTCAAAAGATGGGTTTAGTCTCGTAACGCTTTACATTGCCGCTTTTAATAATCGCCATGGTCTCCAAACATATCAGACATACAGGGTTTGAACTGAACTGCCCGTGGGAAGAATGAACATGTGAGAGTCTGTCCATTCTTCATTAAACAAGGACAAAACAGAGATAATTGTATTCGGTAAACCTGACAAAAGATCGAAAGTCAGTGCAAAACTTGATTCTCTCTAAACAAAAAAACAGGTCAGAAATCTTAGTGTAATTCTAGACTCTAAACTTCAACAGCCACATGAACTTGATAACTAAATCAGCCTACTATCACATGAAAAACATACATAACAGATGTTTCATGTCCAAATAAGACCTTGAAAAAAAAACCTCATCCATGCATTTGTTTCGAGTAGACTTGATTATTGTAATGGTCTACTAACAGGCCTATCTAAAGGGGCTGTTCGTAAGCTGCAGCTCATCCAAAACGCAACTGCTAGGGTCCTAACAAAAATGAATACGTTTGAACACATTACACCAATCCTGAGATCCCTACACTGGCTACCAGTCTCTCACAGAAAATGGTCTGGGACCAAAATACATTTCAGATCTCCTCCCACCCTATATTCATATCAGATGTCCTCCCTCCCTATAATCATATCAGATGCCCTCCCTCCCTATATTCATATCAGATCTCCTCCCTCCCTGTATTCATATCAGATCTCCTCCCTCCCTATATTCATATCAGATCTCCTCCCACCCTATATTCATATCAGATCACCTCACCCTGTATTCATATCAGATCTCCTCCCACCCTATATTCATATCAGATCTCCTCCCTCCCTATATTCATATCAGATGTCCTCCCACCCTATATTCATATCAGATCTCCCTCCCTGTATTCATATCAGACCTCCTCCCTCCCTATATTCATATCAGATCTCCTCCCACCCTATATTCATATCAGATCTCCCTCCCTATATTCATATCAGATCTCCTCCCACCCTATATTCATATCAGACCTCCTCCCTCCCTGTATTCATATCAGATCTCCTCCCACCCTATATTCATATCAGATGTCCTCCCACCCTATATTCCCTAAGGCCCCTAAGGTCAGCTGCTGCATGCTCCTGGAACAAACTCCCTGAAGAAATCAAACAGGCGCAAACCCTAAACATATTTAAATCTAAGCTAAAAACCTTCATGGTTTGCAGCAGTTATGATTAAACACTTCTATCAATGTCTTTTATCCATTAACTATTGTCTTATTACATTGTTTTATCAATTTACCTCTTATATTTGCTTTTATTCACTCGTTTTTATTTTCTTGCTATGCTCCTCTTGCTGTATTTTTAAATAATGGATGTAAAGCACTTTGAATTGCCCCTGTTGTATGAAATGTGCCATACAAATAAACTTGCCTTGCCACTGGCAGCATTGATTTTACAGCAGTGCAATGACCCTCACCACTATACAACAAAGACTTACCATCCGTGTCTTCAATCTCCACTTCTACTTCGACCTCTTGTTTCACCATCACTCCCTCCTCCCTCATTTCTTCTCCTCCATCTTCTTCTTTCACCATCACTCTCTTCTCCTCCACTTCTTCTTTCACCATCACACCATTCTCCTCTACATCTTCTTCCTCCAGCTTCACTGCCACCATCTCTGGACCCCACTGTGAGCTTTCCAGGGCTGGAGGACCACAGCCAGATCCGGGGGACTCTGTGGACTCTGGTTCATACATGGTTACATGAGCTGAAGAGGACCTGCAGCTAGAAACAATGGAGGCACAAACAGTGCAGTCAATTATAAATGACAGCCAACCAGTTCACTGAAAGCCCATCTAGACTGACAGGACATGTCCTGCAAATGCAATAATCTATGGATTATTGATTGCATTTCTTTGTAATTAAAGGGTCTGGAAAGTAGACATTAAACGGTTCCAATTGTATTTCGTGTCCAATACTTTACACAAGAAAAAATGACAACAATCTTCTAGTTAGGCTCAACTTCCTGGTCAGACAGAGGGCTGTATGGGCGTGGACTTTGCACGCTTGACTGGCAGCTCCCTTTCAAGCAAGCTTGCTGCGTTATCCGTTATCCGTTATACATGACATTCATCTATTAGATGTGCTTATAGTTCTGCCCTTTAATTACCAACTGTTTAGCTGCTGCTGAAATGTACTGAGCTAATACAACGACTTGGCTAAGATTATAGTTATGCACCTGGCAGTATAATTCATCATATCAATTCAATGACCACCATTAGCATACTGTACACCTGGCACCCTATGGTGAATTATTGAACCAGGGTTCGACAGTAACGCTTGCCCGCTTGCCCGGAGCAAGTAAAACATTCACCGGATTTGTTTGCACGAGCCCGACAACGCTGCTGGATCCTGGATATTTTTACCTGTGTGCAGGAAGAACAACAGACGGCGCAGGCGCCAGACCAGACTAGATGATCGTGGAGTGAAGATATTATTATGCCGTCTGTTGTTCTTCCTGCACACAGTTAAAAGTATCCAGGATCCAGCAGCGTCATCGGGCTCGCGCAAACAAACCCGGCAAATGTTTTACTTGCTCGGGACAAGCGTTACTGTCGAACCCTGTGAACACAATAGGCTACTTGTGGACAGGATTCACAGCATGTGTATGACTTACTGATCAGTTGTACCACAATGGTGTTGTCCTCCTTTTCTAATTCGCTGCCGTATTTTCACAATATCCTCCATGTTTAGTTTCTTCCCACACTGGACGTAGCACTGGCGCATGTCGTCATGACCAGAACAAGCAGAAGCATCCATCATTGCCCAGATGGGGAGTTCACAGTGCAGGGAAACCTACGAATAAAGATGATCAAAATATTAAAACAAGAGTGAAGAAATGTAATCAAAACATTTTTTATTTTTTATTTTTACCAGAAGTGGAAAACAGTAGCCAAGCTATATGTAGGTCCACACATATATATATATATATATATATATATATATATATATATATATATATATGCATTTTGGACACTGACAGAATTGTTGTTATGTTTACCAAAACATATTCAAGTTGCAGTTATAGAATGAATATGGCCTTAAAGTGCAGACTAAATACCCTCTTTAATTTGAGGGTATTCCTATCCAGATTGGAGGAAGGGTCTAGGAATTACAGCTCTTTAATATGTGGCCCCCTTTTTTCAAGGGAAAACCAAAAGTTTAGCTTTTTCTGTGTTGACAACACAGCAACTAGGCTGATCACAGTGGCGGGCGGTGCATTTCACACCTAGGCCTTCAGTGATGTCCGACACATTCCTACCTGAATTATTCTACCTCTTAATACCATCGTTATGACGCCATGGCTCTAGAAACTAGACAGAAACACAGTATAACCGGGCGTTGCATCACCTTAACATAGTCAGACAAGTACAACAGAGTTATATTAATATTTCCGAAGCATTTTTTTTATCAATAAATCCGCATTTACAATGAAGAGTGTTAAACTAACATCTTTAAGATCGCTACATTACCCACGTCTGTCGTCTCGTCCACCATAATAACGACAAAGGGTGCCCTTTTAATCTCCATTTTGATCTCTTCTCCCATCACTTCAGAAATAGCAAAAATCAGGTCGTTTTGTATTTTGCCTGACGTCCCAGTAAACACTTTGTTTGTGGACAGGTGGTAATGTAATTCTGGGTTGTTTTCAGCCAGAAAAGAAAGAAGCTCAACGTAGTTCCCTCTGTTTGTGGACTCGGAGGTTTCATCATGTCCCCTAAATGAAAGTTCTTGTTTACCCAAAAACAGGACACAATCGATCAGTCTTTTCAGTATGTCCCTATTTTTGGTCACCCTTTCGTTGTGAAGCTCCGTTTCCCTGCGCACTTGCTCGTTGAGCTGTAAATCCACTCGAGTGTCCCCAAAGGTGTTCAAAAGCACCGTTGCTTGTAAGTGCCCAGCCGTGCTTTGGTGTCTCGTTGCTCCCTTGGTTAGACAACTCAAGTTTGCAAAACCAGTGTGGCTCCAAACACCCGATCGATCTGTTGCAAATAGCAGGCATTGCCAGCAGTACAATTTGCAGTGCCGTTCGGAGCCTGTGAGCCAGGGGTACCGCTCGTAGTTAGCGATCTGAAAGTGCCGGACAAACCCTTTTCCCCGCTGAGAAAGGCTCGCAAGAGTCGGGGTTGGCCGTTCTCTGATAATGTCTATCTTTTCCTGGAAAGTTCTTCTAGAAAATGGCGTTGTTTTAAGATCTGCCACCACATCTGCCTCTTCTCCCCCTTCCGCCATTGTAGCTGATTGCAGACGGTATAAAGATACGCAAATTACCTTGCTACGCATCTCAATAGTGCGTATCCAATCAAAAGACGTGCTGGGTGCTGACATCAGATTGAGCCTTCCAGCAGGCGCCGTTGTTGATTTTGCTCGCATCTACGTAGGTTTACTAGGAACGCCACAGGTTTTCTCGTTCCAACGTTAAGTTACAGGTCGAATTCGCGGCACCGTCTGTTGTGAAGGCGGGCAGATTTGGGAGCCCCCTAGCAACACATTTTGATTGGATAAAAGCTCTAACATAAAGGCCAGCCCTCCAAATCTCAATTGGAGACTGGAAGCAGCGCAACCAAGAGGAAAGCTATGAAATGAAGAGAATAGACTATGGGGAATCATTAATACATATTTGTGGAAAAAATATATTAAATAAAATGTATATTCTGATGATGTTTAGGCCAGCAGAGAAGGCCTTGCTGGCCCTGACGGCACACCACTGGCTGATCAAGTAAGTAAGTAAGTAAGTAAAGCTTTATTTACATAGCGCCTTTCGAACATGAAATGCAATCTTTTACTGAACAAAAAGTGCCATGGATAAGTGGTGGAAACTGTTTGTGCTTGTTTATAAAGGGCTGGTAACATTTGCTGTCTGAAATGCGGACGAGAGAGAACTAGTAGGCCTACGTCATGTCATGAGTAATTCACTACGGTAATGTTACAGAGTTGGCTGGTTAACTAGCCAAACAAAGCCACATCTATGAACATGATTGTATTTGATTGTAATGAATAAGCATGTAATAATGATCTTGTATCACTAACGCAGCTCCTCCTATGAGCGGCTGCAGCTCTGTATTGACCATTGTATCTAGCAACTCTCTGCTTCATTCATCAATCACTCTAACTCCTACCGTCAGGTCGGCGCCTCAGTTGTTGTTCAAGCTAGTGTCGCTTTCCCAGTCTTTGTGTAATAAGTGAACATGTTGTAATGTTTGCCCTCTAGCACAGTTATAAACTTAATACATTACTCGTGTTGTCTTCAGTCTCAGCACTGTGTGCGTTTATTGACCCGCCATTTTAGTTTCACGTCCCGTTTCAAATCCCGTTTCCTGGTCTCGCGGGAATAGCTGACGTCTATCCTATGGCAATGAATGGATGAATGAATGAATGAATGGTCTTTATTGTCATTAATACAGTACAGGTACCATACAACGAAATTTAGTAGGGGGGGCTCCCCTGGTGCTTGGAAAAAGACTAAAGACAAGAGGGCCAAGGGTAAAATAAAAAAGGGAAAAGAGCTGGTTTACATAAATAAAGGCTATGTACACTATCTACTATACTATACTACTATACTATACAATAAAACACTGTGCTGTACTCTATGCTATGCTATAAATATCCTAACTTTTCCTATATCTGAACCTTATGTACACAAGGGTTGTCATATTGCACATAGTATTGTTGCACATTCATTTAAAGTGTCGCAGTTTGCAGGTTTGAAATGTTCACAGTTGTATTTCAATATTGCACTGTTTACAATCTAGTAGCTGCCACCAAGTTTTCTAGATTGTCCAGGGCCTAGAACCTAGGTCTTTGCTGTGTTCAGGGCCTGAATGGCAAGCGGTGAGGTATAATATTATGATTTATAGTATATCAGATGCGTCAGATGTTACTAACTCCTTTTTCCCCCAAAAAGTGCTGCCGTACACAATAATAATTATGAATGAATTAATGAATGAATGGTCTTTATTGTCATTGATATAGTACAGGTACCAAACAACGAAATTTGGGAGGGGGGGGCTCCCCTGGTGCTAGGAAAAAAAACTAAAAACAAGAAGGGAAAAGAGCTGGTTTACATAAATAAAGGCTATGTACACTATCCACTATTACTATACTATACTATACAAATAAAACACTGTGCTGTACTCTATGCTATGCTATACCTATTCTAACATTTCCTATCTCTGAACCTTATGTACCCGAGGTACCTGTTAGTCTAACAGGTGGATCAATAAACCCACACAAGGGGACTGAGACTGAAGTCAACACAAGCCATTTATTGTTTGTGTGTGCGTGTGTGTATAAGCATATGTTGAGTGTGTATTGTGTGTGTGAATGTGTGCATTGTTGTTATTATCATTATTAATGTGTCTTTCTCCTTTGTTGCCTGTTAGTTCGTTTATATGTGTCTTCAGTGGTGTAGTCTAGTTTTTTCTAGTGGGTATACTGTGATTTTGCCCTCCCAGTCAGAGCGACACCTGTCCCGTAGCGACACCCCATAAGCACCACCACACTCACTTATGCATACAGTATGCATCTAGGGCTGCCACAAACGATTATTTTCATAGTCGACTAGTCACCGATTATTTTAACGATTAGTCGACTAATCGGATCATAAATTACAGCTTATCGCACAATTACTCAATCGCTCTTATTTAGCTATCATCTTCTAAATCAGCTTCTAAATTTAGCTTGAAGTTGTTAGTTGTTGTTGTAGGCATGTGCTAACTAAAAATAAAGACAATTAAAAAGATTGTTCACTCAAAAATAGATATTTTAATGAACTTTGCAGATTTATTTCTGGCATCACTTGCATGTAATGTAATGTAATGTAAAGAGTAGTAGAGGGTGCAAACTGCTGAGTAAAATGAGGTAGGCTAGGCACTAGGCAACCAAAAGAATACAAAAACAAAAGTAAATACTTGTACAGAGTACAAAAGTTTTGCTTTGCTTCACTCATCTCATAGTAGAACGCGCCTTCTTAGCACTGTAACGTTAAGACAACATTTTTAGCTATTTGATAAGTATCGCTTTGATGACAACGTAAAATAATGTAAGAAGGCTTTTAACGTAACGATATCGTTAGCCAATAACAAGCTAACTAGCTTACCGAGACGAGCCATCGTCTTCCTCGTCATCTGCCACAACGTGCTTCCTTTTTAGATGCTCGCGCATCATAGACGTGCTGCCATGATAAGCGAGTTCAGCTTTGCAAATTTTACATTTTACATTCTTTTTTTCAACGTTGTGGTTGAAATGCTCCCACACTTTAGAGGTACGAGGACAGGAAGACATTTCTCTGTTTGTTTTTCCGGGGAAGTCACGTGTGCCCCGGATGACCGACACTGCGCATGTACATCAAAGACACTGGGAGACGCTAGCCAGTGGCAGCTTCAGGGAAGAAAAACGAATGCTTATCGAATGAAATGAATGGTCTTTATTGTCATTGATATAGTACAGGTACCAAACAACGAAATTTGGGAGGGGGGGCTCCCCTGGTGCTAGGCAAAAAATAAAATAAATTAAAAAAAAAAAAAAAAAACACTTATTTCAGCTAAAAAAAAACATGCGACTACGGCGATTGCCAAATATGTCGGCGACGATTTTGGTAGTCGACGTCGTCGTGACTAGTCGACTAATCGTGGCAGCCTTATATGCATCTACACCAGTGTTTGCTGCCTTGGGGGGGGGTGGCATAGACTGTACTTGTACATCAAGCTGCCTCACGCTACAGAAACAGGAGATAGGCTCCTGCCCCCTAAGGGCCGTTAGGCTCGAGAACCATCGGTTCTTAAGGCTACTTATGTGGTCTTGACTACATGTCCACTTTCTCACCTGGTTCTTGCTCTCTCTCTGGTGTGCCGACACCATCCTGCTCTCTCATTCTCTCCCTCTCTATCCTCCTCTCTCCCTCTTTTGCTGTCAACCAAAAGGCAAATATAACAACCAGAGTATTTATAATTTAATAAGAGGTATACATTGAATTCATATCAAATCATAACATCATTCTAATTGAATATTGGGTTGCTGTGGGCAATGCAGTCAGATACTGTCTTTACTTACTCTCTCACCTGTAAGAAAATCGTATGTCCAACTACAAAAAACTGACATTTCCAATGAGTGAGGGTTTGTTCCAATGCTTCAATCCACTGTCCATGTACTGTAAATATACCATTATGGTATTACCATTTTTTAAATATTTTATTGTTTATTCAGATTTACAGAATTGGAATGCTCTGCCCTTGGATCTTAGATCAGCTGGCTCGGTCGAAATTTTTAAAAAAACGCTAAAGACTGTCTTGTATAGACAGGCTTCTGGATAGCCCCTAGGTCTGTGTCCTGTTGATGTTGTTGTACACTTGTTTGTTACTTGTTCTTATTTTCACTTGTTTGCCTGTTTTAACCTGCTATGACTTTCGCTCTTTTATTATGCTTTATTGTGTTTCTTCTTTATTATGTAAAGCACTTTGTGACCCTTGGTCTGGGAAAGGTGCTGTATAAATACATTTTACTTACCGTACTTACTTACACCAACTATAACCTCACCCTGCACCAGATCGGACATCAGCTCCAGTCTATGTAAGGGAACCGACAACCCTAATCCCTAATCCAAAACACTCCTGTGTGTGTCTGTCTGTCCCCGGCAAGAAAGGAACACTGACTAACACAAATTATTCAGACGCCCCCAATGTTCCTCAGGATCTTCACAGGAACCTTTTCATCAGCCCCCCCCCCCAGCGATACAAGACCCTCGAAAAAATGTTGCGCGTACCCGCGCATAAAACGAGCACTGGCGCTCAAAACAAAGACGTAAAAACCGGCTAACGTTACTGTTTACACAAGTAAAATCAGTGTGACAGTCAGATGGAGCATTCGGTAAACAACAACAGCAAGGTAATGCTATCAGTTGAGTTAAAGAAAACCAACTCTTACCTTTGAGGACACCGACATGATCAGGGCTGCCAAGTCTCACGCAATCACAGTGAGACACACGCATTTCAACCAGTTCTCACGCTCTCACGCCGCATCTCTATTTCTCACGGCGAGAAATAACAATTTGTTTTACCGGACATGAGTTTCGTGGCATCTTTCTGCACGCGTGTTAACTTGAGTCTGCAGTCGAAGCGGCAGGCGAGCGCTGATGGAAGAACCTGTGTTCACGCGAGCTGCAAGAACGTAGCAAGCAGGGTTGCCAGATTGGGCTACTTTTGGTCACACTGGACGGGTGGATTCGGCAGCTTTTAGACCGGTTGGGCTGGACATTGTCAATTCCGTCTGGCAACCGTGGTAGCAAAATATGTGCATACATTACAACATCGTATCTGGTAGCCTACTGGACTGGGTTGCACCAATTTGGCGTAAGTCATTACTAAATGCATTTGTTTCTCTACTGTAACATAACCAGGTACATTAATAATAATTGTTAAAGGAGCATAGTCTACTACTTGCTACTGAGATGCTAACCCGACGGATTGTCCGGTTGACGCGCAGTGCGTCCTAGTTTGATGTGTTGCTGTTGGTTATGGGTCAATGACGTGACGCCTACTTTTTCTGTCCAACTGAATTTTTTACCTTAAAAAAAACATCAAAATACATAAAAAGATAACATGTATGTCTAATACCTTCCCCATATACATACCCACTCTAACTTCTCCAAACATTTTAGTTATTGGTAATTTTTCAGCTATCTGAAGTGTCAAAACATCATCTGGGGCGACCGTCCAGCCTTGACTTATATTTGGACAACCGGTTTAAAATCACTTAATCTATTTAAATATATCCCTCGCCCTATTTGGCATAATTTCAAAAGTGTTTTACATTTATTGACAAAACTATGAAGCATATGCCCCGCAGTGGTGTAGCGGTCTAAGCACTGGCCACTAGTGCAAGCTGCCCACCGGGGACTGGGATCGTATCCCAGCTCGCCAGATCCGGATATGGCTGGGGCACACACGGGGGGAGCGGCATATTGGGCGGCCGCTCCCGAGGGCGGTATAGGAGTAGTTCCGGACAAGGATCCGTCGCGCAACAGCGCCCCCGGGGTGCCAGAATAACAGGTGCTGGGCTCGAGGAGCCAGTCAGCTAGTCTGCCTGGCGGCCTCTTCTGGGACTGCCGGCCACGGGGTCGTGCGGCGGATCCTTCGCAATAGGCAGGGGATAATTGGATGCTAGGTTGGGTTCAATTGGCTACCAAATTGGGTGAAAAAGGGATAAAATCTGAAAAACTAATACAAAAAATATATATATAATGAAGCATTTGCACATATATTTCCATCATAATATACAAACGAATGTTGTCCGAATATGTTCATTTTATGAAATATCATCTCGGGCGACTATCAAGAAAACACAATTGTGGGACTTTTATTTTGAAACCACCTCAAGGACAGATGTTGCATCCGCCAGCCACATGTGAGGGACCCAGAGAAACAACTGGCAGGTTAGTAAGTCTCTCATATTTGCAAATAAATCTCTTTTTTAACTGCTGTCATGTACTTGCCACTTTTGGATATCATGTGGGACGACCCCCCCAGAACTGTGAATAATAAGTTGTATCTGCAAATCTATATTTTTATGATAAATTTGATAGTGACATGTGGTAAGAAGTAGCTAGTTTGGTTTCTGTAGCTAACTGTTAGCCTGTAATATTTGACTGAACTTGAAAACATAATCTGGGGTGACCTAGTATCATGTGGGGCGACCACTGCTGAGTGTCTTATATGATAGATATACGTCCTGTATTTGTAGTTTCTGTATATTTATATTTTATTAATGATTTATATACATACAGTTCTTTGTTTTAGCATAACTCTTTGTATACTTTAACACATATTTGTCTACATTTCAGTCATTTTCCATTCCTATTTAGGAATTAACGTTTCTTTTTGATTATTGTGCAATCTTATGAAAGAAATGTAAAAATTGTATAGCATGACATTCCATTTAGGTAATTGTAGATGTATTAGTTATGTTTAACTAGTTTAACCTATTTTCTAGATGGCACCACAAACAAGCAAACAGAAGACTGCTCGATACAGGCAGCGGGTCAACGCAGACCCTGCAGCAAGAGCCGACTATCTTGCCAGGAAAAAAGAAAGGTAAAAAACTATAGGTAACATGCAGTAGGCTATATCTTTCTCTGGTGTATTTGAAACTGTCATGTTAGTAGGATTAGGAATGACCTTTTCTGTAATATCTTGAACTTAAGTTTGTATGTAATTTAGGCCACCAGAATGCTTCTCGTGTCTCGAAGCTGACTTGCCAAGACTGGGTAAAGTTCAGAAATGCCTGGGGGCATTTATAAAAATGTACTTGAACGTCATCTTTAACTTGCACGTAAGCACATTTGTCTAAATGGACGTAAGCATAAAACGGGCTGTGCTTGTTTAAGGCCCTGTCCACACCTATAAGTTTTTTGGATAAACGTTTTTCGTATATAAAAATATTACCGTCCACACCAGCATGTTTATAAACAATGTCTGTGTCCACATGCATACGCATAAAGGCTGTCATTGAGCATTCCACACCAGTAGTCGGCGATATAATATTATCCCCATAGCCCCGCTGGCCAATCAGACGCCTCTGTCTCTCAATGTTCTCGATCATTAACTGTGCATTTATCTGTAAACAGGTTAAAAGTCCAGTTAACAGTGAAAGAACTAGAAGCACTTTGTTCACATCCATTTTCCTCGCTTGTGTAGCCTCGAACACCGTTGCCTGTTGTAAACATAGTGGTGCCAGGATATGACGTTGGAGGGAACAGCAAACAGCTGCAGTGCGCATGATCATAGAAATCTACGCGCATGATGACGTGACGAATACAAAAAGCTCCGTCCATCTCGTCCACACGTCAAAAATATACGGCGAATATCCAGCGTTTTTAAACATTTTCACTCTGGCAGGCGTTTTTAATAGGGTTGGCTACCGGTTACTTTACATTCGGTATGTACCCGTACCGAATCGCAAAGGAGATTTCGGTACCTCATTTCGGTACTTTTCTATCTCGCTCCGGTGTCAACTGGTGACTCGTGACGTCACATCGCCTGAAATTTCCACTCAGTGAAAGCAGCGAGTACGGAAGGATAACGAGAAGGTTGCTAATAGCAACTTCCGCTAGCGGGTTGGCATAACGCGACGCTCGACTTATGGGTGCGTTCCGTAAACTCGTTCTGGAATTCTGATCACCACTCGTGGAATGCCTTCTGTCCAATCAAATGACTTGCTCCCCTTATGACGTCGGGCCCAGTGTGCGCTGCGACGCTCTCAGAGCGAGTTTACGAACGCAAGCCTTTGATTGGACAGTGCACTCCAGGATTCGACGCGTCTGTTGATGACGTAGTGCGGATGTGTGGCTGCGTGCGTCTCTGCGAGGTGGACAACATGATCGGGGATCTCCTGATATTCGGGTACTGTGTCAGATCATGTATATATCATGTAGATATATCCTTATCCTACTACTGTGTCTGAAAAATCAATCGTCCTGTCATCATGGACCAGAGAGGGGGAGGGGAGTAGTAATAGCTGAGCGGCAACTAGGGTTGGGTACCAAAAATCGGTACCGGTAGGTACCGGTTACTTTACATTCGGTATGTACCCGTACCGAATCGCAAAGGAGATTTCGGTTCCTCATTTCGGTACTTTTCTAAAAAAAAAAATCTTCCCCTGGTGTCCGGAGTCATGCAACAGTCAACCACACGTGACTTGAGTCGTGACGTGAGTGACATCGCCTGTTTCCAATTTCCAATCAGTGCGTGCGTGGTAGTGAGGTGAGCAGTTGTGTTGAGAAGAAGAAGAGTGAGTTTATAGTAAGTGTAGTAATATAGTTAGTGATTGTATTATTGTATTATTGTATTGATATTATTATTATCATCATAATAATCATAATCATATTATCTCATTTCGCTAGCTAGCCTAGCTACGAGGTCACCGAGAATGCCGAAGACCGCAATGAAGACCGCAATGAAGCGTTCTAAAGTGTGGCTGCATTTCACCCGGCTCGATGAAAACAACGCGAAGTGCTCAAAATGTTTTAAATCATTCGCGTGTAAAGCAGGCAACACACCGAACTTGATGAAACACCTGACAACGCACGCGATACATTTAAGGGTAGAAGGGTGCTCCGTGTTTGACAGCATGCGCAAGTTCACCCGCCCTTCGGCTGAGCAGCAAGCACCTCCGGAGAGGGGGAGGCGGAGGCGGAGATCGCCATTCCCATTGAGGATGATGATGACAGCATTTCCTCAGGTTAGTAATAATGTTTCCGTTTATTTATTTAAAGAGGGGGACAGTGGACATTCGCCCTCTATGATTTCTTGTTTTGTTTTATTTAACCAGGAAAGGGACGGGGGATTGAGAGATTAAACATGCAGGTAGGTAGGCCCAGGATGGATGGTGTTAGCTGGACTGGGGGAGGGGGAGTAGGGTGAGGGGTGTGTGGAGGTCAGGCAGACCGTCTGATCCGCACCCAAGCCACCCCAGGTGTCGTTATGTGGTACAGCATTCAAGAGGGTCCTATCCAAGACAGGCAGCAGCAAATATTTAGCTACAGTCAGTAACATTACTTAACCTATGTTTATATTGTTGGCTCAACAATGTAACTGTGGTTGTAGGTGTAACTGTGGTTGTAGGAGTAACTGTGGTTGTAACTGTGGTTGTAGGTGTAACTGTGGTTGTAACTGTGGTTGTAGGTGTAACTGTGGTTGTAACTGTGGTTGTAACTGTGGTTGTGTAACTGTGGTTGTAACTGTGGTTGTAGGTGTAACTGTGGTTGTAGGAGTAACTGTGGTTGTAACTGTGGTTGTAGGAGTAACTGTGGTTGTAGGTGTAACTGTGGTTGTAGGTGTAACTGTGGTTGTAACTGTGGTTGTAGGTGTAACTGTGGTTGTAACTGTGGTTGTAGGTGTAACTGTGGTTGTAGGTGTAACTGTGGTTGTAACTGTGGTTGTAGGAGTAACTGTGGTTGTAACTGTGGTTGTAGGTGTAACTGTGGTTGTAGGTGTAACTGTGGTTGTAGGAGTAACTGTGGTTGTAGGTGTAACTGTGGTTGTAACTGTGGTTGTAGGTGTAACTGTGGTTGTAGGTGTAACTGTGGTTGTAGGTGTAACTGTGGTTGTAGGTGTAACTGTGGTTGTAGGTGTAACTGTGGTTGTAGGTGTAACTGTGGTTGTAACTGTGGTTGTAGGTGTAACTGTGGTTGTAGGTGTAACTGTGGTTGTAACTGTGGTTGTAGGTGTAACTGTGGTTGTAACTGTGGTTGTAGGTGTAACTGTGGTTGTAGGTGTAACTGTGGTTGTAACTGTGGTTGTAGGTGTAACTGTGGTTGTAACTGTGGTTGTAGGTGTAACTGTGGTTGTAGGTGTAACTGTGGTTGTAGGTGTAACTGTGGTTGTAACTGTGGTTGTAGGTGTAACTGTGGTTGTAGGTGTAACTGTGGTTGTAACTGTGGTTGTAGGTGTAACTGTGGTTGTAACTGTGGTTGTAGGTGTAACTGTGGTTGTAACTGTGGTTGTAGGTGTAACTGTGGTTGTAGGTGTAACTGTGGTTGTAACTGTGGTTGTCGGTGTAACTGTGGTTGTAGGTGTAACTGTGGTTGTAGGAGTAACTGTGGTTATTGTGACTCAGCAATAAAAAAGTGAAAAGCTGTTTAATGTTGTCGACCGTGTTCTTATTATTATATATATATTATATATATATTTTTAAAAATCAAAAGTACCGAATTAAGTACCGTTTTGGTACCGGTACCGTTTTTAAAGTATCGGTTAGTAACCGGTACCGGATAAAACCCAAACGATACCCAACCCTAGCGGCAACAGAGTTTGGATTTTGACGAGGTGGAGGGCTCCAGTTCATCAGAGTTATATTTCCTCTCGGTCTTCTTGGTTCTGGGGGCTATGCAGGCCTCTTCACTAGATCCCTTTTCTAAGAATATTCTGATGTCCTTGAGGGGCTGCCGAACAAGTGTGTACTCGTATTCGACATCAGTACCAACGATAGGCACCCCCAGCTTAATGGAGTCCCCAAGGCTCAGGAGTTTTATTTTCATTTATTTTAATTTGAGTGTATATTTAACTAATATATATTGTGCCTCAACAATAAAAAAGTGAAAAGCTGTTTAATGTTGTCGACCGTGTTATATATATATATATATATATATATGCATTTAAAAAAATCAAAAGTACCGAATTAAGTACCGTTTTGGTACCGGTACCGTTTTTAAAGTATCGGTTAGGTACCGGATAAAACCCAAACGGTACCCAACCCTAGTTTTTAAACATCTTCGTTTTCAGAGGGCAAAAACTTGTTTGCGTCTGGACGAACCCCCCAAAACGAATATAAAAATCCAAGTTCATCAAAAAAACGTATAGGTGTGGACAGGGCCTAAAATTGCGTACGTCTGTCGTACGTACTTCCGTCTATAAATAACAAATATACTTGAAATTGAACGCAGGTGAATGAGCTTTGTATTTACGCCCTGTGATAGCGGCTCAATTATAGAGGCTGAATTAAGCCAAGTGCTATAAATAGGCTTGATTGAGGTGTTGAGCAGCACCTTTGACGAGTTCACACGATGGTAGACAAACAAAAGAAGAGAAACTTTACTGAGGAGGAGATCGACTGTCTTATCAGAAATAGACGCGCGGTCGCAAACGCACGCCCCCGAATTCCCCCGATCACATCAGGCAGGATGCGGCTGAAGGAGGGCTGGGATATACCCGACTGGCTTTATCACGCCTCAATTTAGAATGATTACACCACACAATAGCCTAATGGCATATAAAGGAAGACTGAAATACAATCATAAACATCAGTTCCCTTTAAATCCTGAATTAAACTAATTTTCTCGGCTGATAACAACATTGTTAATTTTATTACGAGCCACTTTCACTTTGCATGAATTACAGTTAAGTAGGCATTAACGTGTTCGAGTGCGGCTCACATGCCTGTAATAACTTTGCATAACTAGTAGGTAATGTGCGTACGTCAAGTCAAGACCTGACGTAGAGCTACGACCGTTTCCACTGTCAAATTGCCTCACGTTGAAATTTTATGATTCACTATTTTGACATGGTTTTCTACGTACGCCAAGGGTAAGATCACATTTTATCCATATTCTATAAATGAGGCCCCTGGTGTTAAAGAAATTCCTGCAGTTTACCATGAGTCTGGTCACAATGATTAGATGGTCAATGGTCACAATGCAATGAGTAAGGAAAATGAAATGGCAATAAAATGGGGAAATAAAGGAACGAAAAGAAAATGGAAATGACAAATGAGAATGAAATGACAATAGCAAAGACAATGAAATTACAGTAACAATGAAATGGAAATAGCCTAGTTTGTTAAATGCTGATGTTCCTAAACATTGTTTTAATGTAACAAATGATCCACTGCTCCAACCAGCCTGTGTTGTAGGTCATAATGGGGAACTGATACAACTGTGTTGTAGTTGTTTAGCGTTGATTTCATCCATGCAACTATGTTGGTGTTTATTGTTTATTGACTCTATAATACAGTGTTGGTGTTTCATTTTTATTCCATACATACAACTGTTTACTTTTTATTGACTGAAATTGTTAATCCCTGTTCAATGTGACTACCAGGGTCCACAAAAGTGATGCTACTTAACCCTCCTTCTCTCTCATAGATTGACAAAACCAAAGATGAGATGACAAGGACATGAAAATGGACATTTGTGAAATGTTTGTTCTTGAAGAAGTTCCTGAAGCATGTAATGTCCATTGCACTTTAACTTTTTAAATGTTTAATGTTTTTAACATTTGTGATATTTGAATGTTCCTGACGAAGCTTGTGCTTGCGCTTCACGTTTTAAAAATGTTTTAGTTCTGTGATATTTGAATGAATTGAAGAATATTTTTGACTTGACCACTTGAAAAGATTGTAATAAAAACTTTGTTCAGTTTTCTTTCGTCTGAACTGTATTGTGTACATTTCAAATAGACTTTTAACTGCCTGCAGTTTTCTCATCATTTGGGGCGACCATCTGTCATGTGGGGTAACCAACGATTGGCAATAACTGTACTAAATTCAAAATAGAATATCCATCAGTTTTGGCTCAAATATTAATCAACTGTATACCATGCTTAAGTGGATATTATCTGTACACATTTTAAATCAGTTTTATGGGTTTTAGAGCGAAAATTGGTATTGTAACTGCATTACAAGGGAGACACTGCCATTATAGAATAAACTTGTCAAATCGTGGTTCACAAAAAAAAAAATGAAAGGGCACACAAGCCTGTCTTTCTTAAATTGTTTATTTAATTACTGATACTTGTTAAAATATTAGTAATGTAGAGGAAATATATTATTTTTAGATAAATTACGGTCGCCCCAAATGACTTTTTTTAAGGCTGTGTCCTATTAATTCAACTTTAAAAACATTAAAATCTCTTATATACATGTGCAAAATGAATAAGTATTAATAAAAAATAATAAATAATATAAATAAAAAAGGCTTTGCTACATCAAATAGGTTTAACAACAGGCCATGGACTATGGCGGTAGATTGTTTCAATCAAGTAATTGAACTCTAGCTCAATACATGCATTGTTTTAGGTAATAACTTTGCTTAATGTAAAGGTCAGTAACCCAAAGTGCATTATAGGCTACAGACAAGACACTAATGTTTTTATATAACAGATATGCTCCAAAATAATGCAATGTCCTCTCACTCCATACAATAGGCTAGGCTACAGTCAGTGCCTCACTCTATCTCACGGGTAGCTTGGTAGGCTACCACTAGCTAGCCTTTAGCTTATCACCTCTGCTCTACCACTGACGTTAGCCAGCTAGCTAAATACACGTGTCATGCAATATTGAATTCATGAATGCGAGCAAACACTCACTGGCTATCGCATTACATTAGTCATTTAGCTGACGCTTCGCCAGAACTCACACTAACGCATTTGCATGGAGAGCAGGAGACCATGGAAGGGCTGAGCCCAGCAGTACTTATATAATAAAACAATAGGAAGTTAGCTGTAACCCTCCTCTATAGAAACATAGTTAGTGCTCTGGTTCTCAGCACAGCTACGCAGACGACAGCTGGACGAGCAGCGTAGTGACAGTCTGCTAGCGGCAGCAGCGAGCTAACCCTGCTAGCTAACTCACTAGCATGTCCAGACAGCAGACAGCTTCACGCTCAAGGCTTTTGAGTAGCATGATTTAAATGTAGCCGCCGTGCCGGTGTAGGTACCGGATTTTCCCACTTTTCCGGTTCCGGTCATAGGTTCTGCCCTTTCCGGCCATAGGTAGCGCTATGATTCGCTATGATTCGCGATGCCTACACCGGCCAGACAGCGTGGCGTGCGTCAACAGGAAGTAGGTTTGTTATGGAACAAGACCCGACGAATCGATAATGGAATTCGTCGCCAACGAATTTAATTATCGATTTCATCGATTCGTTGTTGCAGCCCTACTTATTAATAAAGATTTGAAAAATTATGATAACCATCGTATTATCTTAGTTTAATGTCATTTCAATGCATCATAGAACTTTTATTTACAACAAGCATCAAAAAAAAATCGCTATTATGCCGCTTTGAGTAGAGCGCCCTATGGAAGAGTCAGGCACAACCCGGAGGCACCCTTTGCGGGTTAATAACTGTGGTTGATGGCTGATGGCTGACCACCATCTCAAGCTCAATCTTAACAAGACCGAGCTCCTCTTCATCCCCGGGAAAGCCTGCCCTCTCCAAGACTTCTCCATCACAGTGGAGAACTCTACTGTAACCCCCTCCCTGACAGCCAAGAACCTTGGAGTGATCCTGGATAACCGACTATCCTGTGCGGAGAACATTGCAGCAACGGCTCGCTCCTGCAGATTCCTCCTCTACAACATCAGAAGGATACGACCATTCCTTACCAGAGAGGCAGCGCAACTCTTGACCCAGGCACTGGTCATCTCCCGCCTGGATTACTGCAATGTACTCCTGGCTGGGCTCCCCGCTTCAGCCATTAGACCTCTGCAGCTCATCCAGAATGCTGCTGCCCGGCTGGTATTCAACCTCCCCAAATACTCGCATGTCACCCCTCTCCTTCGCACCCTGCACTGGCTCCCGATAGCAGCTCGCATCAGATTCAAGACCCTGGTGCTTGCATACCAGGCAGCTAAAGGGACAGCCCCTGCCTACCTGAAGGAAATGGTAACCCCCCAAACCCCTGCCCGCTCACTCCGTTCCTCCACCTCGGCTGGCCGACTGGCCCCACCTCCTCTACACAGCAGTCGGGCTGCCCGATCACGTCTCTTCACAACACTGGCTCCCCGCTGGTGGAATGAGCTCCCCACGGCTGTCAGAACGGCAGAGTCACTACCCATCTTCCGTCGTAGACTGAAGACCCATCTCTTCAGGTTACATCTTAACTGCTCCTCCTGAGACATCTTCTGACCCTCACCACTACGTCTCCTAAAGACACCCGCTTTCCCCTCTACTGTGTCCCTAAGAACTTCTACTGCCCCCCTTGTACTGTTTCTCAGTTTCTCCAGTAATAAAATAAAATAAAATAAAATTTAAAAAAAAGTTTTAGTAGAAGGCGATAATAGGGAGAAGGTTTTTCCTTCTATCAGTGGCCCCGGGCCCGAGCTAGAGTACTCTTCCTGCAACGAATAGTGGACTGCTGATTCACATGCTTAGTATTCAAATGTATTGATTGTAAGTCGCTTTGGAATAAGGCGTCTGCTAAATGCCAAAAATGTAAATGTAAATGGTTTACCGTGGGTTAGGATAACAATTCAAACGTGTCCAGATAGGGGAGAGGACAGGGAATCTGAAACAATTTGAATGGTGTCGATACGACACTCCTATCACGATCGACACAGCTAGGAGCGAATTCCCGGGAAGAACTTGTCTCTCCCCCCGCTGTCAACGGGAGTTTCATCCACCAGGAAGCGGTGGTGCGCGCAGCAGCGGGGGGGACCCGTCACTTACGGCCGAATATCTCCGCGTCACAATGGGTTAGAATTCCAAACTAAAATTCTCCATGACCAGAATAGCATGCTGAACACACTGAACTTTGAATGGAGTCTTAGTCATGTACCGTTAACGCAGGGCTCGACAGTGCGACTGTTTTGGTCGCATTTGCGAGTGAATATATTTCTGTGCGACTTGGAAATACATTCAATCGCACCAGTGCGACTAAAAGACAGCTGAACTACTGTCATGCGCAGTCAAACTTATGTGTATAAGCGATGAGGGAATGAAAACAGTGAACAGAAACGCGTGTCGCAGAAATGCTTCACGCAAGTCCTATATGCGCTTAAAATGTGCATAATGGGTATATGGGATAGAGCTCTCATAGTTCGTAGCGCTGTGTTTTGTTAGCCGCTAGCTGCTAGCAGCGTCTGCTTCCGGTTTCATTACAAAGAGGTTAACCCTATATGTGCCTGACGTCTAACAACATTCAAATGACTCTAACTTCATCTTTTTTCGGATTTCAATGTATGACACATCATTTGAAAGCTTATGATCCGTAGTTCCAATCCACAACACGTCACATTTGAAAGTGTTGATGTAATTTTTTTACATTTGAAAGTGTTTTGTTTATATATATATTTATATGATACAATTTACCAGTCATATTCTGGAATGTGTCTAAATGTTAAAGTTCCATAAGTATAAGCAAAATAAAGTAAGTTTGTAAATAAATAGTAGCATTTAAAAAATAAAATAAAACACGAACCGTGAACCGTGACCCAAAAACCGAGGTTCATACCGAACCGTGGGCCAACTGAAATTAATATTCTTACTTCCCCTTTACATTGTGTGAGTCTCCATTTTTATTACGGCCAAGAGCCGGTTATGATCATTTTGATATGTTATGATTATGATAATTTGTTGTCGTTGTTGACGAAAATTGCACAATTTTCATTGTGCTACTGAAATTCTTGGTGTGCTACTAAATATTTCAACATGGTAGCACAGTGCTACCTGGGGAAAAGGTAAGTGTCAAGCCCTGCGTTAACGAGATAGAATAAGAAAAGCATATTTTTCTATGCCGCTATGAGTAGACCGACCAACGCGACGCGGCCCGCGTAGAACGTAGAACTAGAACTTGGAACTATAAACTTGGAGACCCCTTACGTAGGCTACGGCGTAGACTAGGGCTGCACGATTAATCGATTTTAAATCGAAATCGCGATTTGAAATGATGCGATTAGCTAATCGCAAAGCCTGCGATTTGCCTGCGGGTTTTTTTTTTTTTTTTTTTGCTATTTAGCAGACGCTTTTAATCCAAAGCGATTTACAATTACGAATTACAGGGACATTCCCCCTGGAGTAACTGAGGGCTAAGTGCCTTACTCAAGGGCACACTAGTAGTGGTGTGGTTTCAGGCGGGATTTGAACTCACACAACCTTCCGATCACAAGTCCAACTCACTAGACCACCACTACCCGTATGGGATACGTCATACAGCGCGTCGGATTCAACGTCAATGAACGTCAACGTCAATGAACGTCAACAATGAACGCCAACAATGAACGTGAACGTCAATGAACGTCAACGTCAATGAACGCACACCAACAACATCGCATCGTATTTTTTGAAAGTACCTGCCCTTTTCCAAACAGCTTCCAATTAAGCTTTCCTAGATGGTTGTGTAAAACAAACCACCTGAGTCAGTTAGTAATGCTCCATCACATGTTTTAATCTGAAGCTTGATTTTAAAGCAACCCAACTTTAAAGCAACCCAATGTAAGTTTAGTTCTTTCACTCGTAGCTCGGGCTGTGGGGGTGCTAGAGGAGGGAGCCTCTAAGTCCCCTGAAGACGTACAAACAAACTGCACGTTGATACGACCTTCCTAGCCGGAGATATGGCCACACTTTACAAAAACTTCCTCTTTTTTTTTGCTATAAAAAAAAAAAACGCAAATTAATCGCAATCGCGATTTCTGTCCAAATAATCGCAATTCGATTTTTTTCCCCAAATCGTGCAGCCCTAGCGTAGACGTGCGTAAATTCGACGCAGAAGCTTAAATCGGCCTTTACAAAAGGTCAAGAGCTATTAGACTCTTTACTCAGAACATGTCATACCGGATAACTGGCATGGTGGAATGTTAGAAATGAAATAAAACCTAAAACCTCTCTAACCCTAACCCATATATTTAAATATAACTAACAATATGACATCATAATAATATGATTGTTATGCTCTGAAGCATTCTGTCCTAAACTGGCAGTCAGCCAATGTCATCCGGGATAACAAGCAGTCTGGAGCAATTTGATGACATGTTATCAGACAGGACGTTACACAATGATGACATGTTCGCCTTGCGAATCAAGACAAACCAGGTTCACTTTATTTCCTTTATGGTGTTGTTACCTTGTTAACTTGTTAACTTGTTTGGAACAGATCACGAGTACAACCTCTGAGTTCTCAGACTATTTATCAAACAAAGGAACAGTTACAAGAGCAGCTGTTGCTGGTGGTGAGGGGCTGGCTGAGGTGAAGAGAGCCTCACCCCCTGGCTCTGTCAGGGCAAAACCTTCCGCTGGGCAAAAGCTACCGGGGGTGCGGCCTAACGCGTCACGACCAGCTGGCACGCGCACGCGTCACGACCAGCTGGCGAGTGTTTTTGAAACCTCCGTTTTGGCCGCCATTAGCGAAAAGCTTTAATTTGGCTCTACAAGTGTTAATGTCATTTTATGAAGTTTTAATATGTTTTCAGGCGAGAAAGTAACCATATATATTCACAAAATGTATCCGGTTTATCAAAATAACCCGTTTATATAAAGAAAGAAACAGAGGTCTGATCAGCAGATCATTTCTCATAAAGTTGCAAACGCAACTTGAGCCCTGGACTAAGCATCCTAATATGTCATTTTATGAAGTTTTAATATGTTTTCAGGCGAGAAAGTAACCATATATATTCACAAAATGTATCCGGTTTATCAAAATAACCCGTTTATATATGATCTGACGGTTTTTTCCCCACTTCTGAGAGCAGACGACACATTTGGGTTGTGTCAGCAGATTAACGTAAATGCAAGTGTGCATAGCGCACACACACACACACACACACACACACACACACACACACAGAGGAAATCTCTGTTTAAACTGACGGCTGATTTCCGAGAGGACGCCCACGGACAGAAGGTGAACTTGGTAGTCGGAGGTAAGAGAGGCTTTGCTATCCTAGCGGGGAGCTAGCTCGCGGTGTTCGGGTGACAGCCAGGGCGCGTTCGTAAATACGCTCTGGAAATCTGATCAGCACTCACGGAATGCCTCTTGTCCAATCAAATGACTTGGTCCCTTTATGACGTTGAACCCAGTGTGCGCTCCGGGGCTCTCAGAGCGAATTTACGAACGCAGCCTCAAGTTCAATACTCGCGACACACACGGACTGGTCCAGTTTCACTAACCACTGTGTAGAGTAGTAGACGCATCATTTCTACTAACACAGTAATATGACTACTAGGGGTGTAACGATACATCGATTCACATCGATGCATCGATTCATTGACTAACGATCTGATTACATCGACGCAATGTAAAAACATCGATCTATATCGTCATCTTATGCGCGCAGAGAGAGAGAGAGACTTGAAAAAGATACGAATGTTTTTCTTTTTTGATGAGAGACAGTAAGTCTATCCCTTTTAATATATATTTTGGAACATCTCTCTGAACCAGGGAAGTGAACATACTCGCGTTCGCAATGAGTTCGCATTCACCGTGTGTGACTGTCTACTCTGGCTCGGCTCCACTTCTCGGCTCCTCCTCCTCTCGCGTTCGGCAATCTCCGGTAATCTTCGGAAATGTTCGGCTTGTGTGAGTGCGTCTAATGAGAGTGCGTCTAACGGGAGTCTAATGGGCGAATACATTGACCGTTTTGGACACCAAAGATATTTTTTTACATCTACTCTTCGAGGCGAATCCAGTCAGACCAATATCAGACCTGCTGGACGTGTGTGACACGTGTGTGGACGTGTGTGTGTGTGACTGGATGTCTCTCTGAACCTGTGTGTGTGTGTGTGTGTGTGTATGTTAATGAGCTGTATGTTAATTACCACTTATTACAATTGATAATTGTGTTAGATTGGCATATGATATCGCGTCATATCGATCATATCGTCATATCGATCTTGAATCGAATCGAATCGAAATCGTATCGTGACTGACATTGTGATATCGTCAAACATTGTATCGTCATACAAACAAATCGATATAATATCGTATCGTGATGAAGCTGGTGATTTACACCCCTAATGACTACATGATCACACTAGTCTAGTCGTGTTTAAGCCCACGTTTCACTTTCTACTCCTAGACACACACTGTCCTAGTCACACACACTCCTAGACACACACTGTCCTAGACACACACACTCCTAGTCACACACACTCCTAGACACACACTGTCCTAGACACACACACTCCTAGTCACTCACACTCCTAGACACACACACTCCTAGACACACACACTCCTAGACACACACTGTCCTAGACACACACACTCCTAGACACACACACTGTCCTAGTCACACACACTGTCCTAGACACACACACTCCTAGTCACACACACTCCTAGACACACACTGTCCTAGTCACACACACTGTCCTAGTCACACACACACTGTCCTAGTCACACACTGTCCTAGACACACACTGTCCTAGTCACACACTGTCCTAGACACACACTGTCCTAGTCACACACACTGTCCTAGACACACACACTCCTAGTCACACACACTCCTAGACACACACACTCCTAGTCACACACTGTCCTAGTCACACACACTCCTAGACACACACACTCCTAGACACACACTGTCCTAGACACACACTGTCCTAGTCACACACTGTCCTAGACACACACTGTCCTAGTCACACACTGTCCTAGTCACACACACTCCTAGTCACACACACTCCTAGACACACACTGTCCTAGACACACACTGTCCTAGTCACACACACTGTCCTAGTCACACACACTCCTAGACACACACACTCCTAGACACACACACTGTCCTAGTCACACACTGTCCTAGTCGCACACACTCCTAGACACACACTGTCCTAGACACACACTGTCCTAGTCACACACTGTCCTAGTCACACACACTGTCCTAGTCACACACTGTCCTAGTCACACACACTGTCCTAGTCACACACACTCGTAGACACACACACTGTCCTAGTCACACACACTCCTAGACACACACACTCCTAGACACACACACTGTCCTAGTCACACACTGTCCTAGTCACACACACTGTCCTAGTCACACACTGTCCTAGTCACACACACTGTCCTAGTCACACACACTCCTAGACACACACACTGTCCTAGTCACACACACTCCTAGACACACACACTCCTAGACACACACACTGTCCTAGTCACACACACTCCTAGACACACACACTCCTAGACACACACACTGTCCTAGTCACACACTGTCCTAGTCACACACTGTCCTAGTCACACACTGTCCTAGTCACACACATTCTTTTACACAGGCTACACACACAGAGTTCGTCCACAGCGCAGGATTAGCATAGATTATAAACAAACACGCAGGATGAAGCCTGTCTGCTCACACTCAACTTGCCCTAGCACTGCCCAGAGTGTGTACAGTCGGTTAGATTGTTAATGTATCTGTATCTTTGTGTTACACGTTATCAAGGTATAGTAGTAGTAGCCTACTTCTTGCAATACTACTTCTAGATGTGAGTAGAGGATATAACCCAGTACAATATGACATGAGTTGGAAAATGCCAATATCTTTAATAGATGTAACAGTAAGTTGGTAACAAAATAAACTGATTTTACACAGTTGTGTGTCTAGGACAGTGTGTGTGACTAGGACAGTGTGTGTCTAGGACAGTGTGTGTGACTAGGACAGTGTGTGTCTAGGAGTGTGTGTGACTAGGACAGTGTGTGACTAGGACAGTGTGTGTCTAGGAGTGTGTGTGTCTAGGAGTGTGTGTGACTAGGACAGTGTGTGTGACTAGGACAGTGTGTGACTAGGACAGTGTGTGTGACTAGGACAGTGTGTGTCTAGGACAGTGTGTGACTAGGACAGTGTGTGTCTAGGACAGTGTGTGACTAGGACAGTGTGTGTCTAGGACAGTGTGTGTCTAGGAGTGTGTGTGACTAGGAGTGTGTGTGACTAGGACAGTGTGTGACTAGGAGTGTGTGTGTCTAGGAGTGTGTGTGACTAGGAGTGTGTGTGTCTAGGACAGTGTGTGTGACTAGGACAGTGTGTGTCTAGGACAGTGTGTGACTAGGAGTGTGTGTGTGACTAGGACAGTGTGTGACTAGGAGTGTGTGTGTCTAGGAGTGTGTGTGACTAGGAGTGTGTGTGTCTAGGACAGTGTGTGTGACTAGGACAGTGTGTGTCTAGGACAGTGTGTGACTAGGACAGTGTGTGTCTAGGACAGTGTGTGACTAGGACAGTGTGTGTGACTAGGACAGTGTGTGTGACTAGGACAGTGTGTGTGACTAGGACAGTGTGTGTCTAGGAGTGTGGGTGACTAGGACAGTGTGTGTGACTAGGACAGTGTGTGTCTAGGAGTGTGGGTGACTAGGACAGTGTGTGTCTAGGAGTGTGTGTGTGACTAGGACAGTGTGTGTGACTAGGACAGTGTGTGTGTCTAGGAGTGTGTGTGTCTAGGACAGTGTGTGTCTAGGAGTGTGTGTGTCTAGGAGTGTGTGTGTCTAGGAGTGTGTGTGACTAGGAGTGTGTGTGTCTAGGACAGTGTGTGTCTAGGAGTGTGTGTGTCTAGGACAGTGTGTGTCTAGGAGTGTGTGTGACTAGGACAGTGTGTGTCTAGGAGTAGAAAGTGAAACGTGGGCTTAAACACGACTAGACTAGTGTGATCATGTAGTCATATTACTGTGTTAGTAGAAATGATGCGTCTACTACTCTACACAGTGGTTAGTGAAACTGGACCAGTCCGTGTGTGTCGCGAGTATTGAACTTGAGGCTGCGTTCGTAAATTCGCTCTGAGAGCCCCGGAGCGCACACTGGGTTCAACGTCATAAAGGGACCAAGTCATTTGATTGGACAAGAGGCATTCCGTGAGTGCTGATCAGATTTCCAGAGCGTATTTACGAACGCGCCCTGGCTGTCACCCGAACACCGCGAGCTAGCTCCCCGCTAGGATAGCAAAGCCTCTCTTACCTCCGACTACCAAGTTCACCTTCTGTCCGTGGGCGTCCTCTCGGAAATCAGCCGTCAGTTTAAACAGAGATTTCCTCTGTGTGTGTGTGTGTGTGTGTGTGTGTGTGTGTGTGTGTGTGTGTGCGCTATGCACACTTGCATTTACGTTAATCTGCTGACACAACCCAAATGTGTCGTCTGCTCTCAGAAGTGGGGAAAAAACCGTCAGATCATATATAAACGGGATATTTTGATAAACCGGATACATTTTGTGAATATATATGGTTACTTTCTCGCCTGAAAACATATTAAAACTTCATAAAATGACATATTAACACTTGTAGAGGCAAATTACAGCTTTTCGCTAATGGGCTGTCAAAACGGAGGTTTCAAAAACACTAGACTGACGAGTCACAGTCGCCAGCTGGTCGTGACGCGTGCGCGTGCCAGCTGGTCGTGACGCGTTAGGCCGCACCCCCGGTAGCTTTTGCCCAGCGGAAGGTTTTGCCCTGACAGCTCCACTCCCCTGTTTGTAAACAATGATGTGTAAATACAGTTTCAAATCATATCCCATCACCTTTACTGTAGAAAAGCCCAAGGTGCGAAAACTAGGATGATCCACATGATGTCATTAGGTTATAGGTCACATGATGTCATTTCAGGCTATAGGTCACATGATGTCACTTCAGGTTATAGGTCAGGGGGTAGGGCTCAGAACACAAGAAGCCATTTTGAGATGACCACATGGCTTTAACAAAGGGTCGTAAACCCTCCCCTCCCCTCCCCTAGCCCCCATAGTCAGGAGGGTCCTTATAGCAAAAGGCAAACTATAGAGTTTATACGGTTTGTGTGCATGTGTGCCAAAATCTACTACAATGGCGCTACGTGTGGACACGGGATTTCTAGACGTTATTTGCGTTGATGGCCTTCCATAGTGGAGAAGCGCCATCAGTACCTCCGTGTGCTCGTCCAGACCAGGCGACACGGACATAAACTGATAACAAGTTCCGCCAACATTGTATAGTGTTATATATATAACAACATTCTATAGTGTTATATATAACAACATTGTATAGTGACAGAATAGCCTATCTCTGCAGACAGAAGTGGTCAGTAGTAACATGTTAGACAGTGAGGCAGCGAGCTGAGACAAAGGATTCTACTGACCTCCGACACTCAGAGTCTCCCGTTGTCCTTGTTGACTGTTGAGATGTTTTCATACGCAGTAAAGGAAACCAAATACAGAGATGTAACTATTCTAACCGTTCTGGTTCTTCTTGTTCTTTTGGGTTTAGCGGCAGCTCGCATCCCAGATGTTTAGTGATGTGTCCTTCCGTGTCGAGAAACCGAGGCACATGTTTGTGATGCGCGTATCGAGGCATGTGTTGATGACGTATATGGTAAGAGGCGTGTGTTGATGACGTATATGGTAACCTGCCGGCCGTACCACGTGACCGATTCGGGAAGTGGCTCGGATTTGGCGCGAATAAATGAATACAATGTTGTTGTTCCTAGTAATCAGTGTAATATCGAAGATGCTATGTAGATCATGTGGTGATATTGAGTGATAGTGGCATGTTATCAACTTCAGCAAATATGTTCAAGTCAAGACTAAAAACCCATCCTTTTAATATTGCATTTAAGTTAAAAAAATAATTAAATTAAGATTATATAATGATTAAAGCACTTTGAGCTGCAACGTTTGCAGGAAAAGCGCTATACAAATAAAGTTATTATTATTATTATTATTATTATTATCAGCAACAGATCGAACATTAGATAATATGATATGATAGTAGGGTTATGTGGACACCTCCAGTACAGAACCAGCATGGCTAAATTTAGATGAGCATATCATAATCAATCAGGAACGTTGAGGCACTAATGGAAAGGCATTTATTAGATAGAAAGCTAGATCAATACTCTGGACGCAGACATAAATTCCATCTTTAATTTTCTCAAAATGTCAAGTGCTTATCTGCTGCCAGACACAACCGTTGCAGGACAATAATCGATACACAGATAAAACCACAGAGCACAGTCGAGTCCAGTCTCAGCCTGCTCCGCTAACAGGCTGGCCCAACGGTCTCGGTGGACCAAGACACATCCACATTTACCAGGAGCTGTTCTTCAATTATCACAGTGAATAATAGCCTCACCCCAGCCGCAATCAAGAAACCATTATCTGGAGATCCATTCTGTCTTGACCACGTCTGTTAAAAGTTATCTTGTATAGTCTAGTTTAGAAGTTATCTTATAATGTTAGGTGGTCTCCAGAAAGCCACAATCCTGGGCAGGACAAATGCGGCCCTGAATACTGATACAGGGGATGATTAGGAAACATAAAGACCACACTTTATAACAGACACTGGAGAAGAATAGGGCATAGTAGAGCAAGGATATGTGGAGGAATACAGAGAGAGTCAAGAGGTCTAAAAACACCTGACAAACTTTGATTTTGGGATTAATAGGGACTCTTTGTTGTTAATGTAATATATATTACAAATTAATATTAATATTAATATATTATAACAATGGTAATCCACATTGAGAGGTGTTGCATTCAACAGCCTACGGCCACTTCTAAGACTTGATTAAACAACAACGTTTGAATGAATAAAAAATCAGACTTAATGAATCCCCATTCATTTGAAGGTCATTTTGTTTTTCCCATTTTTCATGATTATTTACAATAATCAGCGATGTTAAATCGCTTCATTGGGTCTCATAATTGTCTTGCATAATTGTCTTATCTGATGAGGCAAAAAAAACAAAATCTCCCTCAATTCAATACAACTTTATTCATCTGAAAATGAACAATAGCATACTCTCTGTTAATAAACCCATTTACTAAAATCTTGATTGTGTGTGTGTGTGTTTATCTGTCTCCAGGAGTCTTCTCCAGTATAACACACCAGTTCCCTTGGTCATGGTAGCTACTCTGCACACTCACTCCTCTAACCCTGCCACACAGCTCCTCTAGCTCTCCCTGCTGGAAGACATGGTAATAGCGATGAAATACAGGACCTGGGCTGGGAGCTGAGCCATGAACATTAGCAGTGGGGAGGTCTGATGTCTTTTTTGAGCCTCCTCGACCACCCTGTTTGCCTACTCCCTTCCCCTGGTTACCATGTCCTGTCTCTCCTCCTGCCCGCTCCCCCCCTCCCCCCTTAAGATGCCAGGGGACCAAGAGGTCTTGGGAGTCGAAGGCCGTGCGGTTGGTGTGGACCCTAAGCTTGGGCCAACTCTCTTTCTCAGGGGGGACCTGGTTGCAGTCCAAGTTGTTGTCCGGGGGGTTCTTACTCCCGACCTGCCCCTGGTCGTAGTCTTTGCCGTTGCCTGTAGGACACTCTCTCTCCTGGTTGCAGGGGCCTGTAGAGCTGCCTCCGGGCCTGTGTGCTGTGGGCTCTCTGAGGTATTTAGACGTCTGGTCGTTGTGTTTCTGTTCCAGGGCCCACACGTAGATCAGCGCCCTTCCTCCAGGCTTCAACAGCCTCACCAACTCCTCCACCGCAGCCAACCGCCGCTCCTACACACACCACACAAAGGAAATCATAAAACAACAGTAACCAAACTGTGTGTGTGTGTGTGTGTGTGTGTATGTGTGTGTGTGTGTGTGTGTGTGTGTGTATGTGTGTGTGTGTGTGTGTGTGTATACCTTTGTAGAGAGGTGGTGAATGACAGCTATAGAGATGCAGGCATCGCAGGTCTCTTTGCGTAGAGGAACATTGAGAGCGTCAGACACAAATGCCTGGAAGCCTCTCTCTGAGCAGATCTGCACCAAGGCACTGCTGCGGTCACAACCCACCTACAGGGGACAGACACACTCAATGGAATCCTAACACAGCCCGTCTAAAGACGAGACATAGAAAACAGATCTAACAGATCGAAATTAAGTAGCATTTACCCATTTTTTTACTTTGCATCTACCCTCAACATGTTCAACATGCACTCACCGCAAACAGCTCTGGGTTGACCCCGAGGTACTTCCCGTTCCCGCAGCCCACGTCAGCGAGAACACTTCCTGGTCGGAGCGAGGACAGGAAGTGACATACTTGTGGCCAGGGGGAGTGGCGCGTGCTGCTGAAGTGATAGGCGATGGCGTCGTACACGCTGTGCACGAACTCTGCCTCCAAGCGGGCCGCGTCACCCTCGCTGCTGGGTAGGGAGGGGGGGAGGGGGAGGGGGAGGGGCCGGAGGGACGCTGGCTGTCACAAGAAGATGGGAAGGCTGCAGGGAGACAGACAGGCCCAGCTTCACACAGGTTCATCCAAAGCCCGTTTGTCAAGTCAAAAATGTAAACAGTCGTCTGGTGTGCTAAGCAATGGAGACATGAACGCACTTGTTCAAAATCGGCAAACCCAACAAAGAAGCTCACCACAGTCGCACGGTGTTCGGCGGACTTTGCGGAAGGTGAGAGAGGTCCTAGTGCCCCTCCGGCTCAGGGTCAGGTTGCTATGGTTATCAGAGGATACTGCAGCAGGGGACTCTGGGTGGTCAGCTGGGACCACATCAAACTTCCTGGGAGTTATACTAGTGACACAGAGAGAAAAAACCTCTTTGACTCTCTTTCTGTCTCTCCTCTGTCCTCTCTCTCTCTACCCTCCCTCATTCCCTTTCATTCTCACCCATGGGTCCATAGGTATCTACTCTCTCCCTTCATCACCAGTAGACTCCGCCCTGGCAACACCACGGCAACTAAGGGCCCATCGGGGTGACGGAACTCCATCACCGTCTGCAGTGACATTATGTAAAGTAAAAGTCATATCAAAGGAAGTTCCTGAAGAAACTGTATGTGTTCTGCACTGTAGGTCTTCTGCTGTTTCCATTCATAGCCCTAACTCGACATTCCGGGTTTTTAAAGTTTTTGACTTACAGAAAGCTGAATATTTTAAGAAATATGAAGAGTTGTATATTAAATTGGATTTGAATCTCAAGACCGACTTCACCAGTCAAAAACCTTTCACTTTTTGGCCCTGAAAAACTCCCTAGTTGCTATGGTTGGGAGTATGTTTGTCTGACTGTATAATGAAGCACCAACCAAGGGGATAACGTGTTATTTAAAAAAATGTATGACTGTATTGAAACGGACACCGTTGTTTTTTTCATATACCGCAATATTACAGTATTACCGCGGCCGCCCAACCATAGAAAACGTATTAAAGCCGATTATAAAGATGAATGAATCACCCTGCCCTTCAAGATCATGTATATAAGCGCACACATAGTGTACAGTAAGATCATTATTTACAGCAAGATGTATGTGATGTATGCACACGTACACGTCAGGGTTTCCGTTAGAAAAATTTGCCGTCGGACATCGTGTCCGGGAAGAATTCGATTTACCGGACAAACGTGATATATTCCGGTCATCATATTAAAATATAATAAAAACATTTTTTTTCAAAATCATATTTCTTTTTTTCAAATCTAATATAGCTGTTTGTCGCGGTGATTACTGTTGTGTAGCGGCCTATATATGCCATTTAATGTCTATTTCTCATCCGATACGATTAGATGCGAGCTATATAATATATAATAATATAACATGATTTGACGCATGCGCGCTATGCCATGCGTCAAATCCAGCGCTGAACGGGCGCCTCACTGGGAACTGAACAGACAGCATCGATCAATGAACGGACTCCACATTACGTTAACTGAAGTTTGTTAAATTGTTTGGGATTAATGTGAGTTTTCTATTTTCTCTTTCCAGTTTTACCCTTTTTTTAAAATCAATAAAACAACGTCATTTCTATAACCAGGTCTCGCTGGTTGGGAAGGCATTTCGTTTAGCTCGGGAGTATGACAATGGGGAGAACATAACTGTTTATTGAGAAACAATTGATAGGCAGTCTGGGATACGTATATAAAGAAATACCACAATGTCTAGATGTATAACATTTTATTGAACAGTAACAGTGCAAGCATGTAGGCTTCTGGCGTGACACGGCTAGCCTAATTTCCGTTCATATGCCTTTTATCAGATAAAATAAAATAGAATAAAACTCTTTGAAAATAAATAGGCTTTAAATTAACTTGCAATGCGTATAGGCTAATTTCCGTTCGATGTTACAGCCTAGGCTATGCCTTTTCTCAGATAGATAGGGGATAGCCCTGTAAGCTCATACGGGTCTGTATGTCGTCCTGAAGACCGGCTGTTAGATCATATCGCTTAAGTTTGTCTCCATCTTAGTGTAAATGTTGTCCGTTTTGTTTGTTATCCTTGTTATTGTGCGATAAAGTTAAAGCGCTCCGCTTCGGGACACCATTTTCAGCTGAGCACCAAACACACACACAGAACACTGCCCGAGAGAGAAGGACCCGCCCCCTTTAGTTAGCCTATAGCCTACATAGGCTAACTAAAGGGGGCGGGTCCTTCTCTCTCGGGCAGTGTTCTGTGTGTGTGTTTGGTGCTCAGCTGAAAATGGTTAGAGGGAATTATTTTCACCGGACATTTATGTCCGACGAGTTTTCAACTTGTCGGACTTCCACTAATTTTACCGGACAAAGACCGGTAATTACCGGTTAACGGAAACCCTGGTACACGTCAGAACACACACACAAACGAACATACACAAACGAACACACACACACACACACACACACACACTCTTCATATCTACCGTGGCTCCCAGGCTCAGGGAGAGGATGGTATCCGCAAAGGCAGAGTGAGTGTCAACATGAGGAGGGATACCTAACAACAAGAACCACAGAAACACAGCTTAGAAACGTAAATGGACGTGTTTTTGAAGCACAGCAGTATCACAGATGAAAGGCCTATTAACAATCTCTGTGGAAACTGTTGAATAGTGGGATTCCACAGGTAGATTACCAATCTCTCAGCAACAGGATCTGCTTTGGGACACAAGGCAAGCCAAGGACAGTTTATTTGTAGCACAAACGCACCCAAAATATAAATGGTGATATTAGATGACTGAGGCCTGTACTTGATGAGGTTTTATGTTTTTCTAAAGAACGTTAAAGTCTTTAAAGACGTTTCCTGTTGTTTTATGACGTTTTCTTAGCCCCTTTTTCATACGTTTGACCAGAAGTCTCAAGGCTCACAAGTTGAGTTGCCCTACAGACCGTCTCTGTTTAATAAGGCACCTTTCATGAGGCAATAACAGATCTAAATGAATGAATGAATGAATTAATTAATTAATTAATAAATGAATTATCTTTATTGTCATTGTAACAGGTACAACGAAAGGTACAACGAAACAAACAAACACAGTCCTAAGATAATAAAAAAAACAATAATGAGACATAAATAGACATAAGTAGGGCGGGGTATAAACAAAAATAGGGGGATAAGTGATCGGTAGACATCTGAGAATGTATCTATTATGTGAACTTTACTATACTTCTATACACTATATAGCCTATTCACAGGGGGGTATATAGACAGGGGGGAGTTAACATGTAACTGTGTACTTTTATAAACATATGACCATATGGACTAGTAGACTTATATACAGTATATGGTCATGTTCTCACATGAAAGTCTGAATCTTGAGCCGGAGCAAGTGGATGAGTTTGCAACATTGTTGCATAAATTATTTCTCTGATTTGCGTTCTCTCAGCCCTTTATGTAAACAAAGTAACATACGCAATAGAAGCAACAGACGGGGTAGTTGATTGGTCAGAAAAATAGGAAATTGCCCGTTCATCCTGATCAACACGCATGCGCTGTTGTTTTCCTATGGACTGCCTCAATGCGTCGTTTCTAACCGGAGCGAAACCACCCTTTTCAAGCGGAGCATCCGTTGGTTGTTTGCTGCGGGAGCGACTTCGCACGTTTTCACAGCTACAAACGACGCAGAGCAAAGCGAATTTTATCCTAAACTCTGTTTCAAGTGAAGCAAATGTTCTAGTGAGAACACACCCTATGACTCCTTATAAAAGGGTTCGATTGGTGAAACCAGTGGAATGGGAAACTCACACTCATGTATACATTCACATACAGATCAGTGATGGAGATGTGTGGGACAAGGGCATCCAGAATTCAAACAGGGCCTTGGTTTCACTGTAAACCTAGTAACAGGGTTCCTACAAGTTTCAACAAGTCAAATTTAAGACCTTTTTAGACCTCTTTGAATATAATTTTAGACCTATTCGCGTCACCATATGATAGCTTTTTGTCATCCTCAAGGTGAATTTGAGACCTTTTTAGGCCTTATAAATTGGATTGCTGGATTTTAGACTTTAAGGGTTTTTAAGACCAGGGCGGGAACCCTGTAGTAAGCCAAACCTACCTTGTCCTGACTGATACAGTTGGTCTGGCAAGATGTCCACATGTCTGTCGCTGACACACCTTTCCAGAACAGGTACACACTCTTGGGGAAGACCTGGACGAAACATGACAACATTTCAATAACATGACAGGGTTGTCCTATGCCATTAGAAAACAGACAATTGAAAAGTAATATTGCACGAGAAACCAAAAGTGGTCACAATCAAACACACACACACCTCCAGCTAAGGGCTTGTCTTTGTCCACATTATTGTTGTCGTAGCGAAACTCGTACCCATAATGCTTCACTCTCCTGTGCTTTAGAGCTTTCTGAGCTAGAAGACAAAAAGATAGGGACAAACAACATACATATTTATATGTATATAATGTGGTATATATACCATATAAATGTGGTGTGTACAGGGGCTCGACCGAGCTGCCCACCTGTGTCATCCTCATCAGGGGACGTCCAGTCAATAGCATCTAGCAGCAAAGCCTCTTCCTCTGGAGACACAAAGTCCTCAACCAGCACCAAGCCCGCAGGCAGGGACACACACACATCTGCTTCACTACCTACTGCGGGGACAAACACAGACAAATAAAAAATAAATAATAAAAAAACACACACACACACACACACACACACACACACACACACAGACACAAGACTCACAACCAAGCAGTTGATACTCATTGCGTGTACCGGGTTGAGTTACCTCTGCAGCAGTGGATGAAACAAGGTAACCTACCTGTTTTGATGTAGCTCAGGTAAAGCGTGACACACTGGTCGCTGCTACAGTGCAACTGTCGCCCATTCAGGAGGGCGTGGGCCCTCTGAGAACTGTCCTCAGACCTGGAGGTAAGACCACAGAGGAGAAACGGATGATCCATTCATGCTACTGAAAAGTGCACACATCTGGTTTCCCAGATCTACATTCATTTCTGGGTAGGAGGAGTTCGGCAATGCAAAGATCAGCATAGACTATGAGGACCAGAGCAACGTACTCTCTCTGCATACCTTCTGTAACGTTAATGGTAGAAACATCCCACAGGTCCCATGATCTGGCCCTACCTGTAGGTGACCAGGGCGTAGGGTTTGTGAGGGGGCATGATGAGGGTCTCCACCTCCCCCCCTTCCTTCAATACGGCAGAGAGCTGCTCACGACTCACACCGTTACCTAGCCAACCGTTAGCCACCACCAGGCTCTAGGTACAAAAACATCATAACATAACGTTAGAGAGAGAGAGAGACAGAGAGAGAGAGGGGGGGATAGAGAGAGAGAGAGAGAGAGGGAGAGAGAGAGAGAGAGAGAGAGAGAGAGAGAGGGAGAGATGGAGACAGAGAGAGAGAGAGAGGGAGAGAGACAGGGAGAGAGAGAGAGAGAGAGGGAGAGAGAGACAGAGAGAGAGAGAGAGAGAGGAAGAGAGAGACAGAGAGAGAGACAGAGAGAGACAGAGAGAGAGAGAGACACAGAGAGACAGAGAGAGAGACACAGAGAGACAGAGAGAGAGAGACAGACAGAGACAGAGAGAGAGAGAATGTGTGTTTTCTTGTTGTTGTGATGGATAGCTGACGAACTTTATTAAGCAAACATATGCATTACCTTAGTGGGCTGCGATACTGTGTTGATGGCCTCGTGCTTCAGTAAAGTGAGACTGGCTTTCATTTGCTTTCGGAGAACTTTCTTCTCCTCTTTACTTCTTCTGACAGGTCTCACGTTTTCCGAGCAGGGCTCCATGGTGTTACTATCTTCTTCTTCTTCTTCTTTTTATTTGATTGGCGGTTGGCAACCAGCTTAAGGTGCATTACCGCCACCTACTGGACTGTGTGGACTAACACGTTTGGCTATGGCATGTAACTCACTTCATAGTTAACAAACTAACACGTTTGTCTATTGCATGTAACTCACTTCATAGTTAACAAACTAACATGTTTGGCTATGGCATGTAACTCACTTCATAGTTAACAAACTAACATGTTTGGCTATGGCATGTAACTCACTTCATAGTTAACAAACTAACATGTTTGGCTATGGCATGTAACTCACTTCATAGTTAACAAACTAACATGTTTGGCTATGGCATGTAACTCACTTCATAGTTAACAAACTAACATGTTTGGCTATAGCATGTAACTCACTTCATAGTTAACAAACTAACATGTTTGGCTATGGCATGTAACTCACTTCATAGTTAACAAACTAACATGTTTGGCTATGGCATGTAACTCACTTCATAGTTAACAAACTAACATGTTTGGCTATGGCATGTAACTCACTTCATAGTTAACAAACTAACATGTTTGGCTATGCCATGTAACTCACTACTCCCAGCAAGCAAGCATGTGGCAGCACGTCTCGCCATCCAGCTGGGCTAGCAAACACAAACACAAACATACGACTTCTCACATACTCTTGTCTTCAGTCTCAGCACTGTCTACGCACTTTGTCCAACACAATAACATGTTCTACAGGGAACGATGTCGGGGGGGTATTCCATCAACGTTCCGCATTTACGATCCCAATGAATCCCGTAAAGACCAGTCGGCTTATTTACTCCATGAACGTGCAGCGTTGACCTTCCCAAATGAGTTCCTCATTCTAAATCTCTGGTGAGACTGGTCTCAAATAATCAGTCAAACAATACGATCAGGGTGCGAATATTTCGACCGAGGACCATGGGGGCAGCCATGATCCCCGCTCGCCAAAGATCTACTTCCCATGTTGTAATGTTTGCCCTCTAGCACAGTTATAAACTTAATAAATGACTCGTGTTGTCTTCAGTCTCAGCACTGTGTGCGTTTATTGATCCGCCATCTTAGTCATGGTGTTACTATGAAATTCGCCCCCAGAGCAACCATGTCTGTGTGCAACGGTTCCGGAAATGCGCCTTTGTTCGAATGTGAAGTGACGTGAAATCCACATACATTGTGGATAAATGTGGGTTGCATGATTCAGTAAGAATCTTTCAAATAGAATAGTACAATTAGAGTAAAACAACAACCAAGACTAAATGCACGCCTACTCGTGCATTTGGATCTCTGAATATTGGTGAGATCACTAGAATAGTATGTGTCAACCAAAATGTAATAACTGTTGCCCCTTGGCCTTGAACTGGAATGAGTCTCATCATTAGACTCTAACATCCCTGTCAGTCAAGTCTGAGGAAAAGAGAATAAGGTGGTGGGGCCTCCATAATATTTATATGTTAAACTACTACATCCAGCTGGGGGAGGGCTTAGGGATTACTAGATAATATGACAAATAAATACATACATAAATAAGTAAACAGATTTGTTTTTAATTTTAAAAACATTATTTGAATGTTTTATCTGAAAGTATCACAGACCCATGAGCCCCAAGCGAAGGACATAAACCAGGTGAGTTTATATATGTTGTAGTTTAATTTGTAGGTATTTTCATAACTCTTATTATGCCTAACAACAAGCTGCAACAACAAGCTCCCAACACATTGTATCAGCCCTAGATGAGTTCATTGATGTACTGTATTGAATGTTTACTATGGCGTCCCTAAACATGCAGAGTATCCAGCTGTCACCAAGAAACATTATATTTCTCAGTCCTTTTTGGTGAGCCGACTTAATAGGTAGGACACTGAAACTCCAGCTGAAGATGGGTGATGTGTACATGATATTCAGTTTATTTGGAATATATTGACCATTTACCCAACGGAATGTGCAGTCAGACCAAGATTGACGTACAACCATCAGATGGAAACACGTCATTCATGTCTGTGTTCTGTTGCCTGTACCTGTGTTTCTGTGGCAGCCTCAAGCACGGCCACCTTATGGGTGTACATGACCTCCTCTAGTGGCGAGCAAGCACACACTAACGTGAGGAGCAGGAACATGATGCTGATGATCGTCAGTCACGTCTGAGAACAAGACAATGACGCACCGAACACAGTTGGGAGATGTACCAGCTTGGCCTCAGTAATCCTACTAGAGAGATCCAGCTCGTAGGCCAGACTCCAGCGGTGTTGAGGTATTATCCACCTAGAAAGAAGGTCAAGAGGCAGTATGAGGCATGGCAGTAGGTTTCACTAGCAGTGGCGAAGCTACCACGGTGGCAAAGGGTGGCAGCTGCCACCCTTGAAAAAAGTCCTGCCACCCTACTTGCCACCCCAGTTACACAGACCAACTGATATCATTTGTTGTATTATTATTATTATTGTTATTATTGGATCTTTATTTTTAATTTTTAATTAGAATTCAGTGTAAAATCCTCAAATTCTCAAGTTTGAAAAATAAACTCAGTGTTCCACCCCTCCGTCCCGAATGGTTGCACCCTGTTTCACGTGAGAGATTTGAGTTTGCCTGCTGAGCCTCTCTGCTGCTGTGCCGTGTGGAGCCTTCAGGTAATGTTAAATGTGGTTTTAACTAATTATGTTATTACGTTTAGAATTCATTACCTAGTACCTTCATTATTAGTTCTGACCTCTGACCCCCCCCCCCAGTAACCGTGTGTTCACGGAGGGCACCTGCAGGCTGCTGAACCTGGTGATCACGGACCTGGTGGACGAGGACTTTGTCCTGAACGGACGCCAGCAGGCCGCCTCGGCGCTCCTCTTCGGCATGGTCGCCCTGGTAACCAAGCCGGGCCAGACGTTCGCCCCGCTCATCGGCACCTGGCTGCTGTGTGTCTACACCGGTGGGTGTGGCCTCCTGTCCTCCACAACTCTCTTAAGATACCGTTGATCACCGTCATAACTGTGTTCGTTGCCTTTTTACAGCTGATTTTTAGTTTGTGGTGTTATCATGTCACATGTGACACGTTCTAATGCTTTGGTCCTGATATCGGGATCCGATCGAATGATCTGACTTTTCTTTTTGAAAAACTGTGCCTCTCACACTCTCTCTCTCTCTCTGTCTCTTTCTCCCTCTCTCTCTCTCTCTGTCTCTCTCTCTGTCTCTCTCTCTCTCTCACTCTCTCTGTCTCTCTCTCTCTGTCTCTCTCTCTCTCTCTGTCTCTCACTCTCTCTCTCCAGGCTATGACATCTTTGACCGGAGCCCCGTGGTGGCCGTAGAGGACCCAGCGGCGGTGGCGTTACAGGACCCCCTGGCTGCGGCGGTGGCTCTCTCCGGCCCGGGGGGGGGGGCGGGGCTGGGGCGGGGGAGGTCCCGCTGTGCCAGGGCTACTTCTACCTGCTGGTGCTGGTGCCCATCTCCTGCGCCGTACTGCAGCTGGCCGCATGGTCCCGCTTCACGCTGCACGGACGCAGGCTGCAGGGGGTCAAGGCCCAGAGGCAGGGGGCGCAGCACAGCCACCTGGTGGACATCAAGGCTATCTGAGACCCCCTCTGAGACCCCGACACCTAGGAACTAACACCTAGGACGGACCCCTCTGTGCACCTGTGAGGGGTGTAGAAGAGGAAGTAATTTTTTAATGAATATTTTTTTATTCTGATTTTTTTTTTTTATATACTGCGACTTTATATGTATACTGTATATCAAACCGATGACCAAGATGATAAAAGCAGAACCAATCCAAAAACTTTTGGACGCGAAAGGGTCCAAGCCCCCCCTCATGTTGTCCAATGAGAAGGAAGAGCATCATGCTAGGTTGAGGCGCTACCTGGATGCATTTTTCTTCTTCCCGCCACAAAATTGGCACCGTCATCGCCAACACCAGCGTGGTTCACCAAAGCGAAAACGCCACAAAGCTAGTTCAAAGCTAGTTCATTGCCCGTGTGTTCTTTTCTGATGTGAGTAGGGGGGAAATACAAAGTTCTCTGAAATGTGCACACTTTAACAAAGCGTCATTCCAAATTAGGTTTAGAGTGAAAGTGTACGGACGTGCTTTCACTCCAAATTGCAATTAGGGCTGTTAACCACCATGTGATTCGGTGATCCTTATCAGTGCATCCTTAATGTACTTTATTAATGTACATATCTGCATGGTCAGCATTTTGTACAAACGGAAGAGAAAGATTTCAAGATGTTTTGTGTTTGTTACGACGTCTAATAGAAGTGCCAATCGCCTGTACTAAAATCGAGAGTTTGTCTCAGATATCTTAGTAGGCTACCGACTGAAGTGTTTACATTTGTACCCCAGGAAAGAGATGTGTTATAGACGGAGACTATTTTTGGGATAGGTATGGATTTATGTTTGATCAGGAGGATTGACACGTGGTCAGACATGCCTAGATGAGCTAGCGGTCTAGCCTTGTAAGCAAGCTTGATGTTGGTGTATACCTTGTCCAGTGTTTTTTCTCCTCTTGTTGCACATTTAACATGCTGATAGAACTTGGGTAGTACTACCTTCAGGTCAGCATGATTAAAATTAGATAATTCACTTTCTATTCAATGTACAATTCGCATTTCTCAAAAACAAACTGTCAACTTATATGACGTCTTGCATACAGGGCATTCTAGAACCTTAACGATAAATAAGAACACCTAACTGTCAATCAACTATGCAACACATCAATCAATCTCTTTTAACAGTCAATCAATCATGTAACATATGAATCAATCTCCTTCAACTGTCAATCAATCATGCAACATATTATTCAATCATGTAACCTATAAACTTACAACACTCATGGAGAAAGTATGATTGGACTTTTCTATTCTGACAATTGAATGCAACGTTGTGGCACCGGGCCTGTTTGGGTTCGTGACAAGCAGCTGCTATGTCGGGTTTTCAAGAGGAAGAACACTACAGTACTTCCCCGATGAGCTGATAAGATATTGTAGTGGATTTAATCTGGTCTCTTCTCTATTGATATTGAATATTGAACACAAGGAGATTGATCAACTTAGCTTGAAGCCTTTTATTTATAAAGTTACATGACAGCAGTCTAGAGTTTGCAAAGTCCAGAGCCTCAGAGCCCCCTCCTTCTCTGAGCACACCCCTTATGTACAAAGTCGACACCCTTTATGAGATCACTAATCTGGGCAAACAAATGTGGTGACAGGAAACTAGACTTTAGTAAGTGCGACACAAATCATTGGCACTGTCCCCAGGCAGACTGAATTGTTAGCTACGATTTCCCAGAATGGAGAGAGACAGACTTCAATTCTCCCTATATTTGATATAAAACTACAACAATATGTTATCTTTTTTCTTTCTTTCTCCTATTGTTGTTGGTTTGGTTTCACTCTTTCAAAAGCTGTCAACATACATCAGACAATGCATACATGTTACATGCAGGAACAAAGTAGAGAGTAGTAGATCCTGTTCTTACTAGATTAGATTAGATTAGATTCACTTTATTGTCATAGTACAAAACAATGCAACGAAATGATTGTGCGTCTAACCAGAAGTGCAACAAATAGCAATTATATTGCGGTGATAAGTAGCAGTATTTACAGCAGCATTTACAGCAATCTATAAAGTGCAAATGGTAGCGTGATGTCATACAATGGTGACTGGATGTGCAGTGGTATATATAAATTGAGAGATTATATACAATGTGCAATTGTACAGGCTATGATACATATGATATGATAATTATGTTGTATATAGTGAAGTATACAACAATACAGGCTGTGGGCTATGATACACAGGGATGGGCTATGTACAGCATGATCTACACAGAACACAACTGCAGCTGTGTGGTCAGTGAGAAGGTGAAGAGTTTAGAGTCAGAAGTCTGGCAGCTGAGGGGAAGAAGCTGTTGGTGGTCCTGTTGGTTCTGCCCGGGAGGCTGCGGTAGCGTGCCCCAGAGCCGGTACCACGTAGGAGGGTGAACAGTCCATGGTTGGGGTGAGACAGGACAATCATGATATAGATGCACATTCTGAACTCTGCAGCAGCGCTACAGACCACCTGGGCTTCTTATAACAAGACGGTTACATACGATGACACCAAAGGACCCTAAAATACACAGATGTGTTCATGATCAGGAAGTGGTATGTTGGTTTGGAAACAAGCCTATACCAGGACATGTCTGCATTCTGGGTCTCCTTCTTCTTCTTATGAAAATAGTCTCAGATGCATTCATGCCCTTGCTAATAGCTCTTAGAGATGTGCAGTAATAGAGTCAAACTATCGACACTAAAGGAACTCAGTACATGTATCTAGTCCACCATATGTGAGGTGGAGGGAAATAGTTTCCTGTTTACTACGGTGTGAAAAGATAACAAACTAGTGTGTGTGTGTGATGGTAAAATGTTTATGCTTATTGAAGGTTTTAAATGTTTTTATTTATACTGTATTCGTTGAAATGTCTGTGATGATGAGCGAGAAGATTGTGCAAAGTTGAGGTCACACCGTTTCCTCTTGCACGTGTGTGTGTTTGTCTCTCAGTACAGAAGGTCAGCTCTGCTCTCTGCTCTGGGCTCACTTCATCAGACCTACTATGTTCTCTGTGTTGAACTCAGACTTCTGCTGCGCAAAGAATAAACACAAAACCCTTTGATTACATTCAGATCTCATTATTTCATCGGCTCACCAATAAAGGAATATATACATTTCCACCACAGCAGTAATAGTCCGACTATCCACTCTCTCTAAAGGAACTCATAATCCATGTATCTAGTCCACCACATGTCAAGTGGAGGGAAATGGTTCCTGTTTACTACTGAAAAGAGAACAAACTAGTGTGTGTGCGGAAGCTCTATACTATGCTTTGAAATCAAACAATTACTACAAGTTTAAAGTATACATTCTCTGCTTTTATTTGAAGGTTTTTATGTGCAATGGTCCCCTGGTCAGCACCGGAACAGCGGAGTGCTCTGCTGGACAAGGCCAAGTCCTTCCTGCCGATCCCTACCTCATGCCACGGCGTTCCCCAGGTGCGTGTCTCACCTGATCTGCAGGCAGCGGGGTATGTCTTTATCCGTCACGACGCCCATCGAGGCCCCCTGCAGCCGCCCTATGATGGTCCCTACCGGGTCTATGATGGTCCCTACCGGGTCTATGATGGTCCCTACCGGGTCGTGGAGGCAGGCGACAAATCCTTTTATTATCGACAGGGGGGGTAGAAAGGAACGCATCTCGGTGGATCGCCTTAAGCCAGCTCATCTGGACTTGGACCGCCCCGTCGAGGTGGCCCACCCGCCCCGCCGCGGTCGCCCCCCTGTTAGAACATCCCCGACCCTAGCTCCTGCAGACCCCCTGCCCTGCCGTCTGAGGCCTGCCAAACGTCCGCCTGCTGTTTTCCCCCTGCCTCGGTCTCCTGTGCCTGCTCAGGGGCACCGGAGTCGCTTTGGGCGGATTATCAGAGTCCCTGACCGTGTTTTGGGGCCGGTTCTTGTGAATTCTGGGGGGACGTGTGTAGTGACCACTTGTTAGCGAGTTCAACGCCGAGTTCATTCATAATTCACGGCGTTCCAGCCATGTATAAGCACTGTTGTATGTTTGTGGGTACTACATCACCCATGCTTCTTAGCGGGTGATATGACGTAATATAAGTGGGATGAAGGGGAGTGAATGTTGTTGTTGTCAGTACGTATGAAGAGAATGAGAATAAAGCGCATGTTATTTTTTCTACCGGCAAAACGACTACATTGTCCTGTTATTGCCGTCACTCCTACAACATATTGGTTTCACCATTTACCATTTACACTATTTCAGGGCATCAATAGCAATGAACACTTACTGAAAGCACTGTATACTGTCTCTCCACAGAGATCTTTATGACTTGTCACATGCATTACAGTATGATAAGATCTCTGTCTGTTTCCACAGTGCCAAAGACTGGATAAACCTTCTCAGAGAACGTGCCATTGAAGGTGAAGATGTGACTGCATCTCACAGCATCATAAAAGGAGAGCTGCCCCTCCTCTATGTCCAGGTAAACCCCAATCTTACTGAGGGCCTCTGGCTCCTGGATGTCAACAGCAGGAACTGTAAGAGCCTTAAGCCCAGTCACCTGCCTCCGCAACGTCCAGTAACCTGTTCTGGTGTCCAGGTCTATGAAGCCTTTCCTGGGAGCAGACTCCCTAACTACCCCTACTGTTCAGCTCTCCCTCTAGTTAGCTGAATGGTGAATCTTCTGCTTGCTCCGGCAGTACGGGTGAAATGATGAGACTTGACACAATTCGATTTTTGATTTCCTTCTTCCTCTATTAAACAGATTGTAAAACTGAAAACACATTGATCCATTAGTACATGTAAATAATTAACAGTGAACGAACTAACAGAAAAGATTCAACAAACTACACAATCATTTAGAGCTCAACTTACCAACTCCCATCTCTCTGTACAACTGACCTCCCGTTTCCCCTGTCACTCAGATCACCCTCATTAAGCCCGCCCCCATTTCTATCTAACCAATCACTCCCCTCATGCATACCTTTAACCAATCGCAATCAAACAAACAAAATAACCCCCAAATGAACCCTCCCATGGATTAGCCAAACACCTCCCACTTGGTCCATTGGTCTTTTATGCCTAAATGGACCACAACTTTCCCTCTCTTTAATAAAGTTATTTTACTGCTCCTCCACGGGAAGCAGCACGACCACCCGCCTGACGTCTCGGTCGAGCGTTGGGAAGAGATCGCGGCCTTCGCTCCTTCTTCGTCCTGAAGCCCCCACTCCTAGAGCAGGCTGGCTTAGGCAAGCCCTCACTCTTACGTCCCGAACCAGCCCCTTTTCGTCTGGCCTCGCTTCCACTACCCGCTCCAGGCGGAATTGCCCCCTTAGGGCATTCTGGTCAGCCAACCAGACCACGTCTCCCACGGCCACATTTCGGGCTTCTCTGTGCCACTTGGTGCGGATGAAAAGCCCGGGCCCAGCCAGTTGACTCCACTGTCGCCAAAACCGTCCCACTTCTTCCTGGATGGCCCTCAGCTTCACAAACGGGTACTCATCCAGATCAAGAGTCCCCGGATCTCCAGCTCTACCTCGAAGCAGCGTGTTAGGCGTCACCACCTCGACCGTATCATCTCGCACTTGGAGCTTAGCGCCGATTGGCCTCTCGTTCACTAAATCGGCTGCCAGGAAGAGCGCCGTCTGGAACTCCAAGCAGGTGAGGTTTCCGAGCCTCCCGACATTTCTCAGCGCCCGCTTGAGCAGTCGAACTGACGCCTCCGCCGCTCCATTCCGATGGGGTGCGTCAGCAGGATGGAAAACCCACGCCCATTCCGTGCCGTGTCGAGCGGTCCTGTCTTCCACAGTCTTCCTGTCCACCTTGCCGAGTTGGTCATACAGCGCTTTCAGAGCTGGTTGAGCACCAACAAAATTTGTCCCCTGATCTGACCACATCTTCCTCGGGTGACCCCTTATAGCTGTAAAACGGAAGTACGTTTTTAGGAAGCACTCCGTTGACAGACTCTCCACCACGTCACCGTGGACGGCTCTGGAGGCCATGCAGGAGAAGACGACTCCCCAGACCTTTAACTTTGTCCTTCTCTTGACGACGTCAATGACTTCGTAGGGGCCGAATAGGTCCACAGAGGTGTACTCGAATGGGGCAGCAGGTTCGGTGCGCTCCCGCGGAAGGTCGCTCATCATCTGCTGGCACCGCTTGGCCCTGTCTTTCCTGCAGGGGACGCACGCGTTGACTACCTTCCACGCAGCCCGCTGACCCTGAATCACCCACGCCTTCTTGCGCATCTTCAATAGGGTGCCAGCCAACCCCTCGTGGTTCGCCTTATGGGCCTCCCTTGCCAATAGAGTGCCGATCCATGCAGTGTAGGGGACAAGTGGGATTCCCACCTCCTTCGCCTCCTGGATTCTTCCGGAACACACCAGCAGCCCCGACCCTTCGACCTTCTTAACTACCAGTCTGTCCCAAGTCGTTTTAGGAAATTCTATTCCATCCTGTGCAGCCAGACACAGGTCGCGGAAAGCTGCGTTTAGCTCCTGGACGCCGAGGCTAACTCCGCTTCTTGTCTCCCTCGGGCGAGTAGCCTCCCACTTTGCGTCTTCTGGAGCCTTCCTGCAAACCAACCACTGCCTAACAGCTCGCCGGACCCACCCAACTACCCGAATGAGCCTGCCTATTTCACTGAAGCGTTCTGGCTCAATCAGGTCCATGAGAGCACCGCCCCAGAGTCTCTCCCTCTCATGCTCGGGATCCCTGGAACTCCCAACCGGTGTGGATGTCCCCTTTGCATTTGCTTCCTCCTCAATGGTGCATTTCGGGTCCAGCCCCTTCCTTGCCTGAGCGCGTGTTACAGCTGCAGTGAACGCTTTCCGTTGCAGCTTGATCACGCTGTCTCGAGCACTTGCAGCCACGTCTGCCGCGGATTTCATGGGCCACTTCTCCACTGCCCACGCCAGGAACTCCGGACCGTTCTGCCAGGTCGAGCCTTCTCCCAAGCTTTCCGGCGGGCAGCCTCGTGTGACGAGGTCTGAGACATTTAGGTCTCCGGGGATCCACCACCAGTCGTCAGCTGGTCCAGCCCTTTGGATCTCTCCGATCCTATTCGCGTAGAATGTTTGGTAGCCGTAGCTTTCCTTTTGAATGGCCCCCAGGACGGTCTGGCTGTCCACGAAATGAAACCATCTCTCCACGCCCAGTCGACCTTGCTTCTCCCAGAAGCCCTTAAGCCTGGATGCGATTACGGCCCCACACAGTTCGGATTTAACGACATCCCCTTTCTGAGTTATCGGCGTCAATTTGGTCTTTGACTCGACCAGCCTTACAGCCACTCCCCTGGATGTTTCCCACCTCAGGTAGAGGACGGCACCGAACGCATTATCACTCCCGTCCGAGAAGGTGATGCCCCATGGCCTTCCTTCCCATCCAGGCGGGGTTAGGCTCCTCTCGAATCTGACCTTTCCAAGTCTCGCATACTCTTTGAAGAGCCTGATTGCGTCGGCTCGGAGCTCAAGGGGGAGTGGGTTGTCCCATGTGTTCTGTCTGATGCCGGATTTTCCCATCTCCTGAAAGGCCCTTCTGACCAGGATGGCACCTTTTTCCTTCACCGGGGTGGCCAAACCCACGGGATCATACAGGCCCGCCACCTGGCTCAATAGCTCCCTTCTCGTTAGGGGGCTCGGCGTTCCTTCCTCAACTTCTTCCTCTGAGAGATTGGTTTCTGTCCTCACCTTCAGTTTCTTTTTGGAGAAGTTGATGGAAACCATAAGGAACAACTTATCCCCTTCTGCATGGTACCCGACTCCAAGCGCTTTGTTGTCTTCCTCGCTCAGCTGATTAGGCAGCACCAACACCTCTGATTCCGGCTCCATATTGGCCTTTGTTTCTTCAGGCTGGCTTTCTTTGCTCCTCCCACTTTGACCTGACTGGGTCCATGGCTTTAGAGCGAAACCTCCAGCGTTGAGTATCCTCTCGATTCCCTCCGTGATGCTCTTCAACTTTCTTCTGTCGTTATGAGACGTTAGAATGTCGTCTACATAGGTGTCCTCCTCAAGCGCTCTCCGCTCTTCCTTTAGGTGGGCGAACTCTGGCAGCCTTGCCGTCTCCCTCATGGCCAGCTGGGCGATGCATCCGGCTGGCTTGTCCCCGATGTTGACGCGGGTAATTGCGTAGGTTTTGATCTTTTCTTCCGCCGTGTCCCTCCATAGAAAGCGGTGGAGGTGGACTTCCCTTTCTCGCAACCAAACAGAGTTGTACATTTTCCTAATATCCCCGATGGCTGCATGCTCTCCGGTCCGGAATCTCAACAAGACCGCACGGATGGGGTTCAGAACGTCCGGGCCTTTCAGCAGAATGCTGTTTAAGCTGGTTCCCCGAAACTCCTGGCTGCTATTCCACACGAGCCGCACCGGTGTGGAGGCAGAGTGGGGGTTTGGAGCGATCTGATGGCTTACGTACCACACAGGTCCGTCCCACTTACTGATCGTTTCCTCGTTTAACTCGACCGCAGCCCCTCTCTGGATCATCTCATGCACCTGCGCCGCGTATGCCGCTTTCCATACTGGGTCCCTCTCCAATCGCTTCTCGGTCCTCCGGAATGTAGCCTCTACCGCTCCTCTGTTGTTCGGGAGCGAGCTGGGGTCCTCAGTCCACGGGTATTCTGTGTCCCAGTGCGGCAGGTCGCTGTGGTCATCAGACATTACGTAAGTCAAACCCCTTTTGATGATTTCGACCTCCTTTTCCTCTGCGAGAGTCATCTCTTTCCCGCCTGGTTGACAATTTCCGCAACGACACCCTCCGCATTTTGGCTCGCACGCGGCGCCGATGCTATCCCAGCTCCACCACTCGAGGACCTCTTTGCTGCTTGCAGCTGTTCTCCCGGTCCTTTCATGACCTTGCGGCTTCTGGTCTCCATCCTCTTCTTTGGCGCTGAGCGCCTTGCAGGGGATCTCCTCAAATCGTACTGCCTCCGTTCTCAGAGAACGCGCAAAGTGCGTCTGGGAGTTGTGTGCGGATTTTTCCCAACTTTCAAACAGGTCTGGGTGCGTTCCTCCCACGGTCTTCCCCAGAGGCCCGTCCCACAGCACTAAATTTCCCGTCCTTCTTATCCACTGTGGAGCAAGTCGTCCCTCTCGGTGGCTGATCAATAGCTCGATTTCCTCAGGTCGGACCAGCTCTTTCTTCTCGACCCCAGGGAAGAACTTACAGAGTCGCTCTGGACTGATGACCTTGTCTGCACGAGCGATTGTGTCGAGCCCGTAGCATACCATCTCGTGGGGACTCCATCTGTTGTTGCTCCACGCCCTGACCTTTAGCAGGTACTTATTAGTCTTGACCTTGACCTTCATTCCACCGACTCCATGCAGTCAGTGTTACTTGCTTCCGCTCCAGTTGGAGCCGATCGGCGGCCCGGTTGGTGATATAATTTGTGTCGGAGGCGAGGTCTATGAGAGTTCCCAGGGCATATCCTGCTTCTGTTTTGACTGTCAATATCATAATTAGTACTGGATGTTCCTCTGGCCCATTCTCCGCGAAGAGACTTCCGCCTTCTGCGCCCGTGCTCAGCGTCATCGAAGCCTTACTGGTGAATGCCTTCGCCCTCCTTTCCTGTTCAGGGTTGAGTCCCAAAGAATCCAGGAATTCTCGTTGCTTGTCAGAGAACCCTGGCCCTGTCCTCTTCCCCTCACTCCACTTGGGACACAGAAGGTAGTGATGACTCGCCCCTCCTTCATTCTGCTTGCACATTCTGCACAGGTACCGGTTACTACACTCTCCGTCGGCGCCGTGCATGCCCAAACATTTCTGACAGGCTTTGCTTTGCTTTGCTATGGCTCGCTTCTCTGCCAGACTGAGACTCTTGAACTTACGGCAGAAGAATATTTTGCCACCGTGCTGATCGCTTCCACAGATGTCACACTCTTCTCTTCTTTCCGAGTTCCTGCCCGTGACTCTGGTTTCACTTTGATGTTCCTCTTCTTCTTCATTTACCGGTGAGTCTCTTTCCGTGGCCCTCGTGAATGCCTTTTTCTCCCATCTGACTGGCTTCTCTGGTGTTCCCTCAGAGGTTTCTGTGGAGCCTCGGATTCGCGCCATCCTTTCGAGGATTACTTCCTGGGTTTTCAGAAACAGAAGAAGAGCATCGAATTGCTTGTCTGGGGTGACTTGGTTTTCGGGTTTGGTTACAAAGGTAAACCAGCCTTCCTGCACGCGATCTGGCAGTTTGCTCTCGATGGCCTTAAGTACAAGTGGGTTCTTCATAGCGCCCACTTCTCCTAAGTCTGTCAGGTCCATGAGGGCTCTTTCCACTGCCTGAATAAGGTCGATTGCTTTCCTCGGCTGGTTTCCTTTTACCGCTGGTATTCTTTCCAATTCCTCAATAATTTGCAGCGTGATGGTTGCCTTGTCTCCAAACCGATTCTCCAAGGCTTTGAATACGTCCTCCGCTGAGCGGTAGCTCGAGAGTTTGAGCTCCTCGAAAACCCTTCGGTCTATGCTCTCGAGGAGGTGGAGTTTCTTCACCTCTGGTGACCCCGATTGGGTCTCCCTGCTGCTGCAGGCTTTCCCAATCTTTCCGCCAGCGATGAAAATCTCTCATACACCCGCTGAACACGGGCAGCCTTGTTGGAGGGAGTTTGATCTTGGAGATGGCTCCAGTGCGGTTGCCTCCATTTGTGGCGCTCTCCAGCCCTGCCTCCCGGGCTTGTTCCCATGCTTCCCGCTGAGCCTCCAGTAGTTTGGCGCGCTCTTGAGCGGCTATTTCTGCTGCTTTCAACTCAATCACGGCCGCCTTCTGCCTTGCCTCAGCGATCTCTTCTTCGGCCCCCAATTTCACTTTTGCTGTCTCCTTCTCAAACTCGGCCACGCTATCAGCTGACTTCAGTCTTGCCTCAGCGGCTTTCCTTTCCAGCTTGGCAATAGCTTCTTTATTTTCTCTATTTGTCGCTCGATCTTTGGCCTCTTCCTCAGCGGCTTTCCTTTCCAGCTTGGCAATAGCTTCTTTATTTTCTCTATTTGTCGCTCGATCTTTGGCCTCTTCTTCGGCGAGAACGTCGGCCCTTTTCCTCTCATCTTCGGCGAGAGCGTCGGCCCTTTTCCTCTCATCTTCGGCGAGAGCGTCGGCCCTTTTCCTCTCATCTTCGGCGAGAGCGTCGGCCCTTTTCCTCTCATCTTCGGCGATAGCTTCTCTATTTTCTCTATTTGTCGCTCGATCTTTGGCCTCTTCTTCGGCGAGAACGTCGGCCCTTTTCCTCTCATCTTCGGCGAGAGCGTCGGCCCTTTTCCTCTCATCTTCGGCGAGAGCGTCGGCCCTTTTCCTCTCATCTTCGGCGAGAGCGTCGGCCCTTTTCCTCTCATCTTCGGCGAGAGCGTCGGTGGCCATTTGCTTTGCTGCGGCGGCCTTGTCGGCCATTTTGTCAGTATTCTCCTTCTCAATTCTTCCAAATTCAGTCACATACTTTTCCCAAAGTTCATCCCTTTTGTCCTCCAGCTCCTCTAGTGACTTTCTCGTGTTGCACGCCTCAACTACAGGGATCCACTCCCCCCAGCTTGATAGCAGACTTCGCGCTTTGATGATGAGGTTTTCTGTGAGTGTGCTTCGTTCTTTACAAACGTCGTAGGTTGCCTCTTCTAGACTGATCCTCTTCGCGCCTTCGTGACTCCGTTCTGCTCGTCTAATTGTAGATGAAAGCTCGATTCCCGCGAACCTTGTCCACATGTTGGCCTTTAAGACGTGACCGACCTGTTCAACCTTCTGAGCTCTCTCCTCAGCGGCATTGGTGATGTCTTGAAGAAGCTGACTGTTACCTGTCTCAGGTTCCTGACTTGCTTTGGCCTGCAAACCTTCCTCATAATTGTCGTCTGCAGAGTTTAGGTCTTTCGCGTTTGACAGGAGCGCTATCCACTCGCGTTTCATGTCATCTTTGCCCATCAATGCCACTGACCTGATGATATGGCGATATCCTCTCTCAAAAGTGACTGCCAACTTTTCCCTTTCGATCTTTAGTGCCTCCATTCTGCCTGTGACTCAGAAATAACTTGTGCGTACCTGTTTCGTCTTTCTATCTTATATCTTCAGCCCTCTCTGACTCCCTGAGCTGATTTGCGCTGGTCCCTGCACTTCCTTAACTAGTCTTCGGCAGCGGAACCAGGTTCACCGTGGGGTCATCCTAGGGATACTGCTAAAAATAAAATAATAAAGTGGGAGAGGATTTTCCTCCCCCCGACGACTTAATACCCAAGTACACACAAACCTATTTTAATGCAAACAGTCAATAGAGTCACAGAGAAGAGTGCTGGGTGTGGGTAGCTCTTTGGGTAGCTGCTATTAGCTCGCAATTCCTTTCTTGGTGGGTCTTGTAGGTTAGCCTAGCTGGCTGTGGATTCTTGCAGCTGGGTTAACCAGTTGAAGCTAGCCGTGGATTATTTCCCTCCTTGCCTGCCTAGCTAGCTGTAGCTTTGAGTGCTACAAGCTCTACCGCGTGCCTGCTGCGCTATTGCGACAACAGGGCTAACGCTAGCTAAGTTGGCTAATGCTACGCTGGCTAGCAAGTGGCTAGTTAGCTACAGTTGCGGGCGCCGCGGCTCCGTTGCCGGCTGGCGGCTGCGTCACTAACCTGACCAGACTTTAGCTTGCTCTTATCTCCGGTGAATGGATCCTTGTCCTCCCGGAGCTCCTGTTGCGTCCAACCGTGCTTGTTTTTCTTAGCTAACTGACGGTCCGTCCTCCTGCGGTCGTCAGCGGGTGTTTTACAATTGTTCAGCTCTCCCTCTAGTTAGCTGAATGGTGAATCTTCTGCTTGCTCCGGCAGTACGGGTGAAATGATGAGACTTGACACAATTCGATTTTTGATTTCCTTCTTCCTCTATTAAACAGATTGTAAAACTGAAAACACATTGATCCATTAGTACATGTAAATAATTAACAGTGAACGAACTAACAGAAAAGATTCAACAAACTACACAATCATTTAGAGCTCAACTTACCAACTCCCATCTCTCTGTACAACTGACCTCCCGTTTCCCCTGTCACTCAGATCACCCTCATTAAGCCCGCCCCCATTTCTATCTAACCAATCACTCCCCTCATGCATACCTTTAACCAATCACAATCAAACAAACAAAATAACCCCCAAATGAACCCTCCCATGGATTAGCCAAACACCTACTCTCCAATCCCTTTTCATCTCCACCCCCACCTCCCAGTAATGCCTGGCTGAGGTGAAGCCCTCTGTTCCCAATGCACACCACCACCCATCATACGTGTGTGGCGTCCTGAGACCAACGCTGGGGTCATGCTGACTCTCTATGACCACGCCCACCCTCACACGTTTCTGATCGTTGGACATAATGAACGCAGGATGGGCTGATTCGGGCTCCAAGACAATGTCAACTGAAGGGAAAAAAAATGATTTGTACAGTCTGACAATGAGTGAAAGAATGTAAGTCAGAGTTCAAATATTTGTCTACTGTACGCACATACAAGATATGTATGGGTGTTTATGCTGCGTGTTCCTATATATGGATATAATTAATATGTAATTGTGTAATATGTAATAATATAATGGATAGATCAATGTATTCTACAGTATGTAACATCTATGAATTTACCTGATGCTTTGCTTATCCAATCCCATACTGAAATGAGACCAAAAAAAGTTAGCAAATAAAGCTCTTGAGTACAATGACAAGTGATTTATTCCAGACCTATCTATACACAACTTACCTGGCTCTGGAATCGTTGCAAACGAGGCTGAAAATGAAAGAAATTAAAATGAAATTAAATGAAGATGCATGAAAATGGAAAAGTTTAAATGCATGAAGGTATTTGCTGTAGGTAAACAGAGAGTTATCAATGACACAACTGGTTTTCAGCCATGCATTGTCACAGACGAAAATAATTTGGTACATGCGACATACTGATGTTATCTTGTTTGATACTTAAAGAGATAGTTAAGGCTACCTGTGTGTTTGAACCTCTGCTTGGATTTCAGCCACAGTTGAGGGATGGAGCCCTGTACAACAACATGACCAATGATCCAATGACCAACCACTCAGACGGTTTAACATCATGTGATAACACTGCACTGTGTCCTGACCTAAACATGTTATCATACCTCTTGAGGCTGCTCTTGGATGACACTCCAGATGATGAAGTCCAGGGCATGGAGCATGGTGGGTAACTTCCCTCTCTTCCACTGTCTCTCCAGGTCCTGCAGCACTGCACACACGTCCTTACCTGGACACACTGAGGCCTACAGGGACATAGACCATCATGTATCAATGTAAGTGATTACTTTTTCTCACACCATTTGGACAAAAACAGTGATTGTTTAATGTAAGCATTGAAGCCACAACCAGTATTTTGTTCATCAGAATACTGGGTTGCACTCAGACCTGTTTTCGTGAGAGTAGTCCTGCAGACCAGTCAGAGACGATACTCTGAGCTTCCTCAAGTCTTCTCTCAGCCTTCTGAGGAGACGTTCTCTTCTCCTCCACATAGTCTTCCCAGGTACCTTTGCAGTTAGGTGAGGCTTTGCATTCACCCACAGAGATCTATAAACACACAAGCTTGTCACTGCATGCTTGTTGCAAATATAAAACCATATCAGATGTTGCTACCGGTGTCTTTGTCCTTGTTGCAACTGGTAACCTTTGGTAAGGTGGTCAACTCCTCTGCCCACTGCAGGATGAACTGTTGACATTCTGCCAAGCTTTAGTCATCAATTTGCATATCCTCCCCATACACTGTTGTATTCCTGCAGTATACAGCGCACAATTAACCTGCTTTCTCTCCTATTCTCTCCCCCCCCCCCCCTCTGAAATTGATACCACATACTCTGGTGTTCTCCTATATTGTTTCCTACCTTTGAGATCTTAGAAAGCTGTGTGGCAAGTTCTCTGATTATCGCCATGGACTCATCCAGAGATGCAGGCTGACTTGTTGGGGTTGAGGGGGGGGGGGGGTTGGACAGTCCTCCCTGCAAACATGAATATAATTATAATAATACAGAGGCCAGAGATGGAGGCTGACTTGTGTTAGAAACAAAATCAGATCTGGTTCTTTTGTCGACTGCCCCAAGAAAGAGGAGAGAAGTTCTCTGTTGCACACTTGGTATGTTTATTGAAAATCACACAGAGTACAGAGATCAGCTGGACCTAACTCCTGAGGCGGTCTCAGGAGACAAGGTCGTTCACTTCAGATTTTACATTATATTATATACGTTTAGGAAGCACAGAGTCCTTCCCCCTTTTGGCCACTATGATGTAATACCTAATGGCCTTGATTATAATGGGCTAAAACTATGAATTGAGTGTTGTCTTGTGTTTGACGTGAGAGCTAAGAAAGGAGTATTCTGCTGCACCTGGCTTTAAGGCCAAACCGAACAGTCCCAGACAGAAAGTAACTCCCTAATACCTTGTAATTGGTCTTGTGTAGGGTACCATACTGATAACGTGCCTATTAAAACAGGAAAACTGATAAGATACCCAACATCATAGCTGAGCAGCTGGTGCTACAAAAATGAACAATAAAACCTTAGAAAAAAATATATCCTAACACTTGTTGGGGGAGTTTGTGAGGGTCTGCGCGTCTCGTCAAACTGCGTCATACAAACTCGTCATACAGCTGTTGTTTACATGATGCGATAGCCTGGAGAGACCGAAAGCTTGCAATAAACATTGTTTTTTGTACAGATTTGAGTGTGCGGATGCTGCTTTTTAGCACTCTATTTGATACTCTTCAGCTGCAACAACCCAGCAAAGTCTGATGAGCGGTGGTATTTTCACTATAGGCTAATGGTGAAATGCATTCTTAGACATGACTACGTTGTCATGATTACAAAGATGCCACTTGAAATGCATGAAACCCAAGTTTATTTGTGTCTTACACACACGTTCGCTTAGTATTTGACTGCCTGTAGCCCAGTCACGAATGATCCCAGTATTGTAGCTTCAGATGTAAGTTGGTTGTTATTGTACTTGCTGTAGCAAGCCGCACTATATATTATTATTTCTTATTATTAGGATTATTTTAATCCTTTTCTTTTACTAACTGCTAAGACAACAATATAGTAAGCTAGTTACTTTAGCTAGATAAATATATTGGCCCCCAAATAATTTTACAACTTGTTTAGCTATTATGTTCCGACCTTTCTGTCGAACACCGTTAGCCTACGGAAGTGGAAAACAAACGTCAGATCAGATATATAAACGGGTTATTTTGATAAACTGGCCACATTTTGGGAATATACATCAAATCGGAATATACATCAAATCGTCTGTCCTGTTTGTCCTGTTGCGTTTCCCGTAGTTGTTCTTCCGGGTTCAGAGCACGCTGGCGTCCGCGATGTGACTGCCGCTTCTGTTCCCGGTCCTGTCTCCTGTCCTTTTGTATCCTGTCTTTTTGTATCCTGTCCTGTCTCCTTTTGTATCCTGTCTTTTTGTATCCTGTCTTATCCTTTTTGTATCCTGTCCCGCCGAACTCCGCTGCCTTCACCCCCGCCATCTCCCGCCTCTCACCGCCTTCACTACCGGACTGCAGTACTCACCGCCTTCACTACCGGACTGCATTACTCACCGCCTTCACTACCGGACTGCATTACTCACCGCCTTCACTACCGGACTGCAGTACTCACCGCCTTCACTACCGGACTGCAGTACTCACCGCCCCACCGTTCCTGTCCCCGGGCTCTGTGTTGCCGACCGACCCGCTGCGCGCCGCTCTCAGACATCGCTGGCCTGGCCGTGCTGTGCTATTACCCTCGTCCCGGGAGGTAGCCACCGCTCCCTCCCCGGTTCGGGGGTTGCCATCTCCGCAGGTGAGTGTCGGTCATTCCCAGCCTTCACTCACTGCTGCGCGATTTGGTCGCTGGCATGGCACGGCTAGGCTGGCCGGCCGCGCGGGTTCGGTCCCAGGCAGGCAATACAGATGACAACGGCAACGGCTGCTGCTGCCACCAAGGCAGGCATTCTCCGCTGCCGCCGCCACATCCATCGAGGCCCCCAGCAACATCAACACCGGACTCTACACCACCCCCCCCTCTCCGTTCGCTGACTCTCTGTTCCATGTTACTTGTTGTTGTTGCTTGTTGTTTTTTGTGTCTCCCCATGTGTGTCCTATATTGTCAGCGTCTTTGAGCCTTGGAAAAGCGCTATATAAATTGAATTAATTATTATTATTATTATTATTAAATCAAATCAAATCAAATGTTATTTGTATAGCGCATTTCTTACAAGATGCAACTCAATGCGCTTCACACAATGAAAATGTTCAGTCAATCAGTCAATCAATCAATCAATACTGACAGAGCCGCGAGCAGGCAAAAGTAAAAACCTGTACACTATGTAGCCAGGAAAAATTCCCTTGCAGCCCTCTACACATAGAGCGACTACTAGCCAGTTTGCCTACCAGTACCCAGCGGTGGGCCCCCACACCCCCCCCCCCGGGGAGCCCCCGCCGCCCCACACACCCAGCCCGCCCCACCACCAACACACCCCCGGCCCAGCCAAGCAAGCACAGACCCAAGAGGCCCCGCACAAGGACGGCCAAGCAGGTGCCCGGCGGCGGAACAGACCAGGCACACGGGGAAGCCGGGGGGCCCCAAGGGGAGGCCCAAGGACCACCGGCGCAAAGCAAGCAAGCAAGGGCGAAAAACCTGTACACCATGTATCCAGGAAAAATTCCTTGCATATTATCGGCGTACACACTGTCCATAAATTTAGTGTTATATCTGCATCGTTCTGCATCCAGCATGGTCACAGGTCCTGCCAAAAGAGAATCTTAAGCACAGTTATGATGCAACAACACAATAAAGACAATAAAGATGACAGCAATACAACCTGATGGTGGTCCTGGTACACCCTTGTACCGGTTCCAATACTGCTCTAGGTGCTACTAGGTGCTAATGATGGCGTGTAGGCTAATATACGACAATTGACAGGATTACAATGGTGTTTGAAGCCTTTCTGAGTAGTAAATGATGTTCTTCTAACTGGACCCTGGAATTGACATAGATTATATTTTCTTATGATTACTGATGGATACATCATTCACTTATATATATATATATATATATATATATATATATATATATATATATATATATTAAATCGATTTGCATGAAGGCTTCGGTTAAAGGCTTCACACACACACACACACACACACACACACACACACACACACAAAAGTTGTCATACATATCCGTCTAGCCTACAGACTCAGTACTTACAGATTCAGTACTGCTCCCACTCCAGTCTGGTGTAAAAAGAATGATATGTTAAAAAAACGTTGTTTTGATTGTATGGCCTGCCCCTAGGCGGAGTTAAGACGCCTACCTTTTGTTTGATATGACATAATCAACTGCATTTATTTTCTGTTGCCAGTGTGTGGTATCACAACCAAAATATTTACAGATCAAGACTTTTACATTTGGCTACATTGGCTACTTTGAAGAATCTAAAAATATAAAAACATTCTGGTTTGTTTAACACTTTTTTGTTTACTACATCATTCCATGTGTTCTTTCATAGTTTTGAAGTCTTCAGTATTAATCTACAATGTAGAAAATAACATAAAGAAAAACCATTGTATGAGAAGGTGTCCAACTTTTGACTGGTACTGTACAAGTATTATATTCTCCACATATTGTACTGTATTATTGTGGAGCCCATGCACCATTTGGTCTGCAGGGGGCGCTACAGGACTGGTGGCGAGTAGATAATGGGATGATTGACACCAGCTGGACCAAAGGCCCAAAGGCCTAGAAAAAATAGCTTTTAGAACTTTTAATCTATTCTTTAATGTATGAGGACTGAAATAGTCAGGCAGATGCTGTTGACTGTGGTTTCATACAAACAACTAACATACAATGTATGTTATACATACAATTCAGCTAAATGCCCAAAATGTAACAGTGTGTGAGAGTGGATTGAGAGGAGAGTGGGATTATGACATGTGGTCAATTCTGGATGTAATTCGACAGTGGCACTATTTCAGTAAAGGTAAAAACTGGACAGAATTTCATATGGATTCTCAGCATTCTTAAGTGGTAAATAAACTGTCTGATCGTAGCCTCCAGTCCCTGGACAAATCTCTTTCGCCATCCCCGCAGTTTCTACTGAACTTGTTTAAAAGGCCTTCTCCTACTCCACCCCTGCAACCTGGAATAATGCTACAGCAGGAACTGAAGTTGTCCAGCTTGATTCCCCTTGGGGATTTTAAATTACTTGTAGGAAGACTTGAGAGTCTGTGGGGGTTTTGCACATGCACCTACGGTAATCTGATTTTATTTTGTCTTTCAACTTTTGCACTTCTGCATTGACTATTTTAATGTTTTGAGTTTTAGTTTGTCTCTTGTTTATTTTATTTATTTATTTATTTGTTGACCAGGGACAGTACACATTAATAAACCAGTTGGTAAATGAGTCAGTATTAGCCAAATGGCTACTTTTCAACTGTTGTCCCTGTGGCCAGATGTCATAAGCCGTTCTCTAAAAAATAAAAAATAAACATTGTATACAAGCACATTTATCAGAGCAGTATAGCAATAGGTTCTCATTAACTAAATAGGCCTACTAGACATAATATACAATATTATTTTCAGAAAAAGCATGTAAAAGCATGTAAGACATACATCACATCAATGAACTACATCTAAATCTAAGAGATACAGGGCATATACAAATGCAGAGCAAAAGGAACAAGTATTAAACAGTACCAGGATTTACATGGAACATTGAGAATAACATTGTAATTAGTGCTCACACAATTGCTTAGCAATAAGCCAGTCTTTAAGATTGTGCTTGAAAGTGTTGTACGTTTTACGATTGCGTATATGGAATGGCAAAGCATTCCAGAAGTGTGCCGCTTTCACTGAAAATTGTACGTCCTGTCTGCCTGTAACTTTGTGTTATGCTGCTGTCTACCCTGAACAGCTCTCTCTTGTAAATGACACCCTCGGTCTCAATGAGATTGTTTCACCTGTATAAATAAAGGTTAATGAAAATAAATATGGCAGGGCCATTCAATTCAGGCCTCAGTGTCCTTTCAGGTCCACGTGAGCCAGCCACTTCATGTGAAGTACAATCATTTCTTATACTTGTCAATGTTGTTTTAGTTTTTCTTAACACACCTGAGTTAACGAGCATCATGGACAAGGTTTTAACATGAACGTTACTCCGTTTGTTGAGGAACTGAGCAGAAACCTCTTATGTCCCGCTCCACTACAGCGCCACCGGGTGGAGGGAGATGGAACCAGGCGGATTTTGAGTTACTGTTGTGTGAATTAATCACAAAAATGACAAAACGTGTTTCAGATTTCATTTTCAGGGGGAAAAGACAGGGGTTTTAAGGCGAGTGCCATTAATTGCCATACCAAAACGATGCCTATCGAGACACAAAGAGCGAGCCGTACACAGACAGGCAAACGACCCATGGACTAAACCATTTTGCGCCAAAGAGGTCTCTCTCTGTCTCACAGATCTTCCAATATGTTGGGAGAGCTGTGGCACAAAGTTCATGCTCTCAATTGATGTAATCAACCAACTTAAATAAGTTATGACACTAATTCACTCGAAATAAAGAACATTACAAAGAAAACAACACTTTAATTCCAGGACTTTCAAGGGCCCTCTCCCTGCTGGGGCCCTGGGTAGTCAGGTCCACTTTTCCCCCAACTAGTGCGCCACACCATATTCTCTCAACCCCGGGTGTGTGCTACAGTGTGGCCATTGCAATGACAGTGAGTGTTCCATAGCTCAGTGAGTGTAGAGCAGGGGTCACCAACTACATTTGTCCAAGGGCCAGAATTTTTCAAAGCATACACTGTGGGGGCCGGACTTATATTTATTTAGGCATAATTAGCATATTATTGTTTAATATTTTCACTTTCTTTCAAAATGTATGTTATTAATGGCTTATTATCAGTGTTAACAGACTCCTGACACCTATACTGCAGCCAGCCACCAGGGGGCGATGAAGATATTTTGGCTTCACTTTGTTATTACACAGCAGATAGATGAACTGTTCAGTGTCAATCCTGTAGAGATGGAGATGGAGGTTAAATCTCCAGAATAATGTCCAGCTACAATCGCAACAACATTCACAACATTTCTGGAGCCTGGTAGACCCAGACAACTATAAGAATATTCACCAAGCAGCCCTGAAAGTATTTGCTTTATTTGTCTACATACCTTTGCGAATCAGCTTTTTCTGATATGAATGTAATGAAATCTACATTCTGAACAAGCCTGACAGATGACCATTTAAATGACTCTATAAGAGTGAACCTAAGTGGATACACTCCAGCATACACAACTGTAGTAGACTCCATGCAGTGACAGTCATCTCGTATGGTAAGAGGCATGTGTTGATGACGTTGATGACAGACACAAACAAGGGGTTAAACTCGTTTGCAAACTATGCAGTAAAAATGTGGAACGCCCTTCCTATAATCTTAAAGGAGTGCAAAACACTGCCCACCTTCAAAACCACTCTCAAAAAACATTTACAGGAGGCTGCAATCCGTAACTGGACCCTCTAAATCAAAAATCAGATTAAAAGACCCGAACTACCCACTGTACATACTTTGTGTTTTGTCCCCCGCCCCCACCTGTGGTGTATGTCCCCACCTGTCCTACCCGCTGTACATACCTGATGTTTTGTTGTATTGTATATCTAGTATTGATGGATGTATTTTTATCTTGGAGATAGTAATAGTTATTTGTCTGTATTATCTTGTAGATAGTACTAGTTTTTTTTTCTTTTCCTGTCTGTCTTACATGTAACGATGAATTGAAAATCAAGGACCCCAATTGAAATAAGCCAGTGGCTTTCTTGGGTTTTTATCCTTTTAGTTGACCTTGTATGTAATATGTACTTTCATGTACCTACTTCTGCAAATCTTCTAATAAAGTTTTCAATCAATCAATCAACGTATATGGTAACCTGCCGGCCGTACCACGTGACCGATTCGGGAAGTGGCTCGGATTTGGCGCGAGACTCGAAACATAAAAGGGACAGGTAAACGCAGGTGAAATCATCTAAAAAAAAGAAGAAACCGCCTGAAGCCCAGCACTGTGGAGAAGTTGTTATTTTTAAATAAAAATGAATAAATGAATACAATGTTGTTGTTCCTAGTAACACAAGCACATTTATTCAATTCAAAGCTTCACACACCAAAGCCACGGTGTCATCATCACTCTGCCTGCTAGACATTTATTGTCCACTTGATAGCGCAGTAGAGCAAATAAAGCAACACAAAGCTTCGGCCTATGTGTGACGCAATTGGATGGAAAGCTTCAACAGTTCATGAAGCTTCATCTCGCCATCACTACAGATGTTGCATTACTGCTGTAATGTTTGCCCTCTGTCACAGTTGTAAACTTATTAATCACTCGTAAGGTCTTCAGCTTCAGCACGGTGTGTGTTTACTGACTCCGCCATCTTAGATCGACTTCTCGTTCCCTGGTATCGCGGGAATAGACCACGTCGTCGTTCTTCTTCTTCTTCTTCTTTTGGTTTTAACGGCAGCGTGCGTCCTTGATGCTGCATTACTGCCCTCTGCTGGAGGCAGTTACCTCCTACAATGTCCATTCTGTCATAAGTGTCCCACCATTAATATATCGATCCTTTTAAAAAACGTTTTAAAACGTTTTTTTCTTTTTCTTACAATGATAATAATATATAATATTATACTATAGAATGATCATAGCATGATCAAAATGATTTTTTTTAAATAATAAAGTGAAAAAAATATATAGTATATTACTATGTTCTTTTTTTTTAAACGTTATTTATTTTTTCCTTAGAATGATAATATATCATATTATACTATATAATGATCATAGGGTTGATGATCACAGGGTTTTCCAACCCTGTACCAGTGGTAAATGAGTCCACAACCCCCTTCCTCTCATGGTAAATTGTTCTCAGAATGTTGCATACATCCTAAATATTCAATTTGATGTCATAGTGCACTCAAGCAGACATTATACATTGCAGTTAATGGAAGTTCTAGATTGCACAGCAAAATTCGAGAATGATTTGCAGAAATATTTCACTCCTGAAAATTAGTGTCTACCTTTAGTCTACCTGACGCAGGGCTTAAAGTGGGAAAAAATCCTGTGCCTGAAACTTTTTCTTGGGGAGGGGGGTCACTGTTTGAGATATTGGGAGAGCGGGTACAGAAGACAGCATCTTGTCTCAATGTTTAAATGCATTAATACTATTTTATAGTCAATACAAAATATATGTCTCAATGTTAAAATGCATTAATACTTTAAATGAATGTGCAACAATACTATGTGCAATATGACAACCCTTGTGTACATAAGGTTCAGATATAGGAAAAGTTAGGATATGTATAGCATAGCATAGAGTACAGCACAGTGTTTTATAGTATAGTAGATAGTGTACATAGCCTTTATTTATGTAAACCAGCTCTTTTCCCTTTTTTATTTTACCCTTGGCCCTCGTGTTTTTAGTCTTTTTCCAAGCACCAGGGGAGCCCCCCCTCCTACATTTCGTTGTATGATACCTGTACTGTATTAATGACAATAAAGACCATTCATTCATAATACTGTTTTATACTCAATACAAAATAAAATTATATATTTAGATGTCTTAAAAAGGCCAAACTTTTGTGATTGCATCACTTATTAAGCCACTATCACTATAACAATACAGAATAAAATTGTGGGGAACATGGCGCATTCCGACCTGCAGGGGGAGCCACAGGACGGTTGGTGAAGGGATGGGGGCGCAATTGGCACCGGCTGATGCCAATTGGGTCCTCATCAACGTGCCCTCTTAATGTGTTGCTTTGTTTTCCCCCGGGACCAGAGTAGGAGGCAGTGAGCGGAGAATCAAGGAAGCGGGGAGAAAGCAGCGGAGTCAGATAGGGAAACGTCGGAGAGCGCTGCAGGAGAGCCGCGACCGGAAGGGTCGGGCAGCGAGCGAGCGGAGACGTTCTCCCCTGAGCGAGGCTCAGACAACCTGACTCCAAACCTGTGTGCTGCGCAAATGAAACCCGTTCTATAACCGCCGGATCATATTGTCTGTCTCCCTCTGTGCCCGAACCTGTTACAAAAATATATACATGTCTTTATAAGAACAAACTGATTACTTATTAAGCCACTATCACTTATATTCTCCTTCTTGGCACCACGTCCCATAAGGCTTCCCGTCACTACTCAGGGTTTTTCCTGGCTCAAAATGAGGCGGAGGTGGTACCAGTGGTGTTTGACATCGGGGGGGACCCATGAAGCAAGGCTGTCTGGGGGTCCTTAAACGAGCATCAAACACTTAATTTCTTGCATTCTGGTGAATTGATATGCACCAATTTGTGCCCTTTCTCCATTAATTTATGGTGGAAATGTCATTATATATGTAAAGGAAAAAACAATATTCAGGCACCAGATAACCACTCAAAATATAATGTAATATAATGCAATATAAGGCTCTCAGGCATTCTGTACTTTCAAATATGTATTCTCCTTGAGCAGTCAACATCAACTATCAGCTGTTTCGCTAGCAAACACGAAGGCTAACTTATTTGTGAAACAGCGCCCCCGCCACCACGTCGGCGCAATGCCGCAATTGCAGTTAGAAATGACATAAATCCACCGAGTGCATTTCTGTCATTTCTGTCGGCCGCCTCATAGTTCTCGATGCAGGAAAAACCCTGCTACTCTCCTCTATCCATGCCCAGCGCCATTTATTCCTTACTCCTCGTTCTAGTATAGCTGTGTCTTCGCCAGGTTTAAGAAACTTGGCTTCCATTTTAATAGACTCTTACTAAAGTTAGCGAGATAGCGAGCCGCTAAAAGCGAACGTCTCTACAAGCTAACATTACACTCATTCAAACTTCTTAAGGCCCGCCCCACTACTCTGCCTCCGATTGGCTAGAAGTCGCTGGTTGGCTTGAGCAATGTGATACCATTGGTAGGCGGAACTGTCTCTTTGCTAAAGATGACTCTTTAAATTACGATGTAAACAAATAGCATGTGATTTTTTTATTTTTTTTGCTCAAAATTCCCCCGCGCCGGAAATCCGGCACCGTGCCGAAGAACTTTAAGCCCTGCTGACGCCAGAGGTCAAATCTGAAGTGGTTCCACGTCTAAAAATGAAGTTTACAGTCTATAGAAACACTGTAGAAAGTTTCATGCTTAAGTCATAAAATGCACAATTGTTATACCTATCAGCCTCACTACAAATGCAACTTACAGAGAAGCCACCCTTCTCTGCCCTCTCCCGCTCACTTGGCTTAATTCAGCCGCTATAATTGAGCCACTATCTCAGGGCTTAAATACAAAGCTCATTCTCAAGTATATTTGGTATTTATAGACTTTAGTACGTACACAATTTTATTTTGCCTGTCTGTGTGCGGCTCTTTAATCCATTCATTAAAAGTGTGTGGCTCGCTCGCTGTGTCTCAATAGGCGTCGTTTTGGTTTAGCAATTCATGGCACTCGCCATACCTGCATTAAAAAAAAATCCCCTGAAAATTGTATCTGAAACACGTGTTGTCATGTTGGTGATTTTATCCACAACGGTAACTCAACATCCTCCCGGCTCCATCTCACCCCCCCAGCCAGGCGCTGTAGTGGAGCGCAGGGTTGTCAGACGGGATTGACAAGTTCAAGCCCAACCAGTCTAAAAGCTGCCGAATCCACCCGTCCAGAGTGACCAAAAGTAGCCCAATCTGGCAACACTGGAGCGGGACATCGGTTCCTCAATAAACAAGCCATGAGTAACGTTAATGTTAAAACCTTGTCCACGATTCTCATTCATTCAGGTGGGTTAAACAAACTGTATAAACGCCATAATACTGTTGGTTCAAATGTAATATATTAATGAACAAGTTCATGTCATGTACAAACATGTTCTAATTAAATTTTATTTTAGTGAAAAACCTGACCTAACGTCACCCGCGATTGTGAAGCTAACTGTAACAAGCTAGTTAGCGAATGTTAAAGGGTACAACAACAGCTAGTTTAATGTCAACCATGTCTCTATTCTCAATCATTTCTGTAATAATTGTACCAAATTGGGGCCAGTAACAATAACTTGTGTGTGAGTAAGTTATATGTGTGTGTGCAAGCATGTTTTTGATATTGTCAATCGTCTCACTTGTAATAGGTGAGCTGAAACACAAATATGCCAGTGAGAAAAAGGAAAATGGACATAACAAGGAGCTTTTTTGGTAAAACGGCAGCAGAGACAAGTACAGGGACACAGGTGAGGTCTCACAATACTAGTGTTTTAACAGTGCAGTTAATTTAGAGTTGAGAATAGCTAAATCTGTAATGTTTTGTTTCTAAGGAGATTGAACCAGGTCCACCTGCTAGGAAAGATGTAGATTACTACCTACATACTGTAGCTGTCTCCTTTATTCATTACCTTAATGTAATATAAGTCAATTGTATAGAAACAACTCACCAAAATAGACTATTGCACAACTGATTTGAAACCCCCCCTCAAGCCCCCTATTCTGTACCTTGCCATACCTTGGCTTTTGCTGAAATGACACCACTGGTCTCATAGCCTATTGGAAATGTATTACGTGTGTGTGAGTGAGAGCTTTTGTGAGCCTGCATGTATGATGTGGCTCTTTCTGGTACCCCAACAATTCTTTGGGGCTCTTAGTCTCCAACTGGTTGGCCACCCCTGGAGCCTCATTTATAAAAAGGTACTTGAACGTCATCTTTGACTTTCACGTAAGCACATTTTTCTAAACGGACGTAAGCATTATATATAAAACGAGCTGCGCTTGTTTAACATTGCGTACGTGCTTCCTTCTATAAATACCAAATACACTTTAAATTGAAAGCAGGTGAATAGCGGCTCAAAGAAAAGCGGCTGAATTAAGCCAAGTGCTAAAATATAGGGTAGGCGTTCGTCTGGAAGCGGGAGAGGGCAGAGGAGGGTGATTTATCGTTTGATTACTAACCAGGCAAATGCTTGTACTCAAGTTGTAAAAGAAAATCATTTCTTAACTCAATTTCTCAGCTGATAACAACATCGTTAATTTTATTACGAGCCACATTCACTTCGCATGAATTACAGTATAGGCAGTGCGGCTCACATGCCTGTAATAACTCCGCATAACCAGTAGGTAATACCCGACGTAGAACTACGGTCGTTTCCAGAGCAGTGGTATGGTTACTCTCCTGTGTGTGTTCTCTGATGCTTCTTCAGGCTTCCTCCTTCACTAAAACTCTTCCCACACTGGGAGCAGTGGTATGGTTTCTCTCCAGTTGTGTTCTCTGATGAATCTTTAGATTTCCTGCTTTATTGAACCTCTTCCCTCACTGGGAGCAGTGGTATGGTTTCTCTCCTGTGTGTATTCTCTGATGCCTCTTTAGGTGTCCTGATTGATTGAAACTGTTTTCACACTGGGAGCAGTGGTATGGTTTCTCTCCAGTTGTGTTCTCTGATGAATCTTTAGATTTCCTGCTTTATTGAACCTCTTCCCTCACTGGGAGCAGTGGTATGGTTTCTCTCCTGTGTGTATTCTCTGATGCCTCTTTAGGCTTCCTGATTGATTGAAACTGTTCTCACACTGGGTGCAGTGGTATGGTTTCTCTCCTGTGTGTATTCTCTGATGCTTCTTCAGGGCTCCTGCTTCATTAAAACTCTTCCCACATTGGGAGCAGTGGTATGGTTTCTCTCCTGTGTGTGTTCTCTGATGAATCTTTAGATTTCCTGCTGTACTGCAACTCTTATCACATTGGGAGCAGTGGTATGGTTTCTCTCCGGTGTGTATTCTCTGGTGACTCTTCAGACTTCCTGCTGTACTGCAACTCTTATCACATTGGGAGCAGTGGTATGGTTTCTCCCCGGTGTGTATTCTCTGGTGAATCTTCAGACTTTCTGATTGATTGAAACTCTTCCCGCATTGGGAGCAGTGGTATGGTTTCTCTCCTGTGTGTGTTCTCTGATGCATCATCAGGTGTCCTGCTTGACTAAAACTCTTCCCACACTGGGAGCACTGGTATGGTTTCTCTCCTGTGTGTGTTCTCTGATGAATCTTTAGATTTCCTGCTGTACTGAAACTCTTATCACATTGGGAGCAGTGGTATGGTTTCTCTCCGGTGTGTATTCTCTGATGCATCTTCAGTTCGTCTGCTGTATTGAACCTCTTCCCACACTGGGAGCAGTGGTATGGTTTCTCTCCTGTGTGTGTTCTCTGATGCTTCTTTAGGGATTCTGCTGTATTGAACCTCTTCCCACACTGGGAGCAGTGGTATGGTTTCTCTCCGGTGTGTATTCTCTGATGCTTCTTCAGGGCTCCTGCTTCACTAAAACTCTTCCCACACAGTGGGCAGCGGTAGGTCTTCTCTCCGGCGTAAGTCTGTGGGTGTGTTTTAAGGTGATTCTTCCGCCTCGAGCTCCTGTGTTGTTGATGGTTTCCTGGTGTGGTGGAGCTGGGCTCGCTGTCTGAACCTGGGTTGGAGCTCTGCTGGTCTGTAAGAATAGGAACATATACAGGGTTACATAGGAACGTTTATTTGTATAGCACATTTTATACAACAAGGGCAATTCAAAGTGCTTTACATACAGCATTAGGATATTAAGAAAGAAGAAAAAAGTATAGAAATTAAATATCAACATTTAACAAGATAATAGGCAATGAATACAAATATATGAATTAAAGTGTTCTCTATCTAAGTATGTCTCTCAGAGAGATAAACCTCTGCACCTCCTACAAGCATCGTACCACCATACAGGATTACGGTCAGATTATCACGGGGAGTGGCTGCACATATGATGCAGAAGAGGTTGATTATCATTATTAAAAAATAATAGTCATAAATATGCTAATATTTGAAAATTGATATACATTATATACTGTATCATAAATACACTTTATACACATTATATACTGCATCATAAATACACTTTATACACATTATATACTGCATCATAAATAAAATTGTATTTGTTCCATGAAAATCCGTTGAGGATTACAGACATAATCAAATGTAGGCTACTGCAAGTACATTGCTGCGATAGCTATAGCGAGACCTACTGTACAGTTTATCATTCATAACTGTCTGTACATAGACATATAATATCCTATCACTACTGCGTATGTAACTTGGGTAAACCCTGTTATAGAAATAGCTTTATACTAGGTAGATTTAAAAAATGTAAGGATACTGGGTGGTAGAACGTACTTATCTCGGAAAAGTCATGAAAGGAGGGTCCTGAAATTTTATCGACTTTAAAGGTAGAATTTATTTTTACTCGCTAGGTCAAATGACCCCACCCGTGGCTGTTCTAGTGTTAATGACCCCATGGCTGTTATAGTGTTAATGACCCCACCCATGGCCGTTCTAGTGTTAATGACCCCACGCATGGCTGTTCTAGTGTTAATGACCCCACCCATGGCTGTTCTAGTGTTAACGACCCAACCCATGGCTGTTCTAGTGTTAATGACCCACCCGTGGCTGTTCAAGTGTTAATGACCCCACCCATGGCTGTTCGGGTGTTAATAATCTCGTTCAAAGCTCTGAATAATTGTGTGACAGTAGAGTGCAGTAGAGGGCAGTAGAGAGCAGTAGAGGGCAGTAGAGAGCAGTAGAGGGCAGTAGAAAGCAGTAGAGTGCAGTAGAGTGCAGTAGAGAGCAGTACAGGGCAGTAGAGGGCAGTAGAGAACAGCATGGGGCAGTAGAGAGCAGTAGGGGGCAGTAGACGACAGTAGAGAGCAGTAGGGGGCAGTAAAGAGCAGTAGAGAGCAGTAGAGAGCAGTAGAGGGCAGTAGAGGGCAGTAGAGGGCAGTAGAGAACAGCAGGGGTCAGTAGAGAGCAGTAGGGGGCAGTAGAGGACAGTAGAGAGCAGTAGGGGGCAGTAGAGAGCAGTACAGTGCAGTAGAGAGCAGTAGGGGCAGTAGAGAGCAGTAGAGAGCAGTAGGGGGCAGTAGAGAGCAGTAGAGAGCAGTAGAGGGCAGTAGTGGGGAAGTAGAGAGCAGTAGAGGGCAGTAGAGTGCAGTAGGGGCAGTAGAGAGCAGTAGGGGGCAGTAGAGAGCAGTAGAGGGCAGTAGAGGGCAGTAGAGGGCAGTAGAGGGCAGTTGCTATTCCTAAAATTGATTTTCTATCATATTTCTCTCTTGATATATCAACCCCACACAGCGGGAGAGAGCAGGACTGTCAGACGATGCAGGTACTGACTGACTTACACTGCACTGGCAGCATTAGTTTTACAACAGTGCAATGACACTCACCAATAACAAAGACTTACCATCCATCTCACTGTCTTTCATCTCCACTCTTCCTCTGTCCTCTTGATTCACCATCACTCCCTCCTCCCTCCTTTGGTCTCCTCCATCCTCTTCTTTCACCATCACACCATTCTCCTCTACATCCTCTTCCTCCAGCTTCACTGCCACCATCTCTGGACCCCACTGTGGGCTTTTCAGGGCTGGAGAACCACAGCCAGATCTGGGGGACTCGGTGTATTCTGGTTCATACATGGTTACCATGGTTACATGAGCTGAAGAGGACCTGCGGCTGGAAACACTGGAGGCGGAAACAACGGAGGGTCGTTTAGACATGACAGACAAACAGTTCACTGAACTCCCATCTAGACTGACAGGACACGTCCTGCAAATGCAATAATAATATTACTGATTGCATTTGCTGTAATTTAAGGGTCTGGAAAGTAAACATTAAATGGTTCCAATTGTATTTTGTGTCCAGGAAAAATGTTAACACATAATAAACTATGAAAATAATCTTCTAGTTAGGCTCTACTTCCTGGTCAGACAGTTCTGAGGCTGTGTGGGCGTGGCCTTTGCACGCTTGACTGGCAGCTCCCTTCCAAGCCAGCTTGCTGCCTTATCATACATGACATTCATCTGTTAGACGTGCTTATAGTTCTGCCCTTTAACTACCAACTGCCCTTTAACTACCTACTGTTTAATTACCTACTGTTCAATTACCAACTGCCCTTTAATTACCTACTGTTTAATTACCAATTGCCATTTCATGTGTTAGGGTTAGCAGCATGTGTTAGTGTTAGCAGCATGTGTTAGCGTTAGCAAGCAGCATGTGTTAGGGGTTAGCAGCACGTGTTAGCGTTAGCAGCATGTGTGACTTACTGATCAGTTGTAGCACAACGGTGTTGGTCTGGTCTTCTAATTCGCTGCTGTATTTTCACAATATCCGCCGTGTTTAGTTTCTTCCCACACTGGACGTAGCACTGGCGCATGTCCTCATGACCACAACTATGTTTCCTTTGCTCAGAGGTTTGCCCTGCCGCTGTCCTTCTCTGCTGCTCCTGTAATCCAATCACTGAGCTGCTCTTGTGACCACCTGACTCAGGATGTGATTGGTCAGCTCTAGCGCGGCCTGTGGTTGGCCTTTGCTGAGAGGAATTCCTACCATAGCACTCTTCGATCTTGACCTCCTGACCTCCAGTCTTGACCTCTGAACTGCCGTTACTGTCACTATCCATGTCATTACTGTCACTATCCATGTCATTACTGTCATTCGCTGCTTCAGAGAGGTGACACCCTGACGCAGATCTGCTGAGCATCTCATCTTTGGCCTTTTGGTTTTTGATAAAGTTCCGTAGAAACCTGTCCCACGGTGTGTCGTACTCTTCTTTAATGTTGGGAGAGTGATGGTCCCTGTGGGTGGGAGGTGGTGGTGGTGTGGGTGGCTGGAGCCTAATAAGATTGTCCTTCCGGTGGTTCTGTCCTTCTGCCTCTGCATCAGCGGACCCAAGGTGTGTCCTCTGGCTCTCTGACACTGAGTAAGCAGAAGCCTCCATCTCTCTGCCCAGATGGACAGTTCACAGTGCAGGGAATCCTACCAACACAATTGATCAAAATATTAAAACAGAGTGACGAAATTTAATCAAAACATTGAACATTTCTTTTTCCAGAATTGGAAAACAGTAGCCAAGCTACAGTTAGGTCCATTTGGACTCTTTGACAGAACTGTTGTTATTTTAGTTGTTTACCAAAACAAATTCAAGTTATAGTCATAGAATGAATATGGCCTTAAAGTGCAGACTGTCAAACACCCTCTTTAATTTGAGGGTATCCAGATCCAAGTTGGAGGAATGGTTTAGATGTTACAGCTCTTTAATACGTGGCACCCTCCTTTTCAAGGGACCAAAAGCAACTGGCCCAATGACGTGACGTGATGTCCAAACCCCTTTATGAAGTGAAAATAAGGAAAATGTTTATAAAAAAACGTTTATTTAATCTATTAATCTCTGTTTATTAAATGATATGAAAATGTATTGAGGGTGTAGCATAGCCTAGTGTTTCTGACATGCTGGACATACCCTCACTGCCTTAAGGCCGATTTAAACTTCTGCGTAAAATCGACGGCGTAGCTTGCGTTGGCCCGCGTGGCCTTGCGTTGCCTACGGAGAGGGTTGACGCGCACATCTCCAAAAATGTAAGTACGCGTCAGTTTCTACGCAACCGTAAGCTCTGTGATTGGTCCGCTTGGTAGCACATGATTCTGACAAGATTCCGACTCTCTCGTCGCCCAAAATGCGGAAGCCATGACAGAAATGTCATTTACTTTTTCTGTAATTACTTATTAATAAAGATTTGAAAAATTATGATAACCATCGTATTATCTTAGTTTAATGTCATTTCAATGCATCATAGAACTATTTACAACAAGCATAAAAAAAAAATCGCTATTATGCCGCATTGAGTAGAGCGCCCTATGGAAGAGTCAGGCACAACCCGGAGGCACCCTTTGCGGGTTAATAACTGTGGTTTACCGTGGGTTAGGATAACAATTCAAACGTGTCTGGATAGGGGAGAGGACAGGGAATCTGAAACAATTTGAATGGTGTCGATACGACACTCCTATCACGATCGACACAGCTAGGAGCGAATTCCCAGGAAGAACTTGTCTCTCCCCCCGCTGTCAACGGGAGTTTCATCCACCAGGAAGCGGTGGTGCGCGCAGCAGCGGGGGGGACCCGTCACTTACGGACGAATATCTCCGCGACACAATGGGTTAGAATTCCAAACTAAAATTCTCCATGACCAGAATAGCATGCTGAACACACTGAACTTTGAATGGAGTCTTAGTCATGTACCGTTAACGAGATAGAATAAGAAACGCATATTTTTCTATGCCGCTATGAGTACACCGACCAACGCGACGCGGTCCGCGTAGAACGTAGAACTATAAACTTGGAGACCCCTTACGTAGGCTACGGCGTAGATGTGCGTAAATTCGACGCAGAAGCTTAAATCGGCCTTTACAAAGGTCAAGAGCTATTAGACTCTACTCACAGTGTAGTGGTGGTCTAGTGGATAGTGGATAGTGAGTTGGACTTGTGATCGGAAGGTTGTGAGTTCAAATCCCGCCTGAAACCACACCACTACTAGTGTGCCCTTGAGTAAGGCACTTTGCCCTCAGTTACTCCTGGGGGAATGTCCCTGTAATTCGTAATTGTAAGTCGCTTTGGATAAAGGCGTCTGCTAAATGGCAAAATGTATTTATAAATTACAACATGTCATACCGGATAACTGGCATGGTGGAATTTTAGAAATGAAATAAAACCTAAAACTAGAGATGCTCTGATCTGATCGGCGCCGATCGATATCGGCCGATATGCCCTTGATCGGTTTTGATCGGAGTTCTCAAAACGGCCGATCAAACACGGCCGATCAGTTTACATAGAGAAATGGCGTCGCCAGTCTGGCAATATTACACAGTGTCGGAAAGAGACAACAAACATGCAGTTTGTAATGTCTGCTCAAAAGAAATACCGCGCGGAGGAACGCACGCAAGGTCTTTCAATACCACGAATATCATACGGCATTTGCTGCGTTCGTCGATTCGCTCCGAGAGCGCCGAAGCGCACACTGGGCTCGACGTCATAAAGGGACCGAGTGCTTTGATTGGACGAGAGGCGTTCCACGAGTGCTGGTCAGAGTTCCAGCGCGACTTCACGAGCGTAGTGTAGGTAGTGTTCAGCGACGTCATGTGACCCCGCGAGCAGGAAGTCACTAAGCTAGGCTAAGACCCATAGCAACAACTATTAGCGCGCGAGTTTTAGGTCTTCCTCTGTGCACCTTGCACAAGTGTAGATAGCGAGCGACTTTTCAGCATAGCAGGACATATTTTAGATGATAAGAGGAACAGGCTGAGTGCCAAAAACGCTGAGATGCTTGTATTTCTCAAGGCTAATCTGCCAGTGATGCTGCTTAATCAGAAGTAAGGTTTGAGTCTGAAATCTCCTTAGGTGCAATGTTTTGTTTTTTTGTTTTATTGATTATTGCTGACTTATCACCTCCTAAATATGACTTGAAACAGTATTTTATATTTGGCTATAGCCTGTTTATGTTGCAGTTTAGTTTGGGTATGTTTATTGTTCCTCAGGAAAGCTACAGTATAAGCTCCAAGTTCTCTAAGAGCCCCTAGTTCCTCTCATTCGAGTGGAATGTTGCTCATTTGATGTGACAGTGTACATTTTATTTATTATGATTTTTATTTTCACATTTTATTTGTTTTTCCTGAAGTAAGCTACAGGTGGTTGTGAATTCAATAAAACAGATGGTTGTCAATTCATGATACTTTCTCATCTCCTATTTTCATTTGAATACTTAATATACAATGTCAATGGTGTTAAGAATAATTAAAAACATAAATAATGCTACACAATAAATAGAATGCTTCAATTGCCATTTTCGACGCTGTGATCGGTGATCGGGGATATCGGATCGGCAGATCACTGATTCCAGTGATCAGCACCAAAAACCCTGATCGGAGCATCTCTAATTGTTATAGTGTCAAAACAGTAAAAAAAATAATTTAAAAAAAGTGATGGCTTTGTGGCTCAACAATAAAGTCTATAAATTATCATATTTGTTCTAGTCACATAATAGAATAGTTGAGTAACAACGTTAACCGTCCTACCAAACCCAGCACGGATACAGCTCTACGCGTCGACAAGCACAGGAAGACAGGCTTTGATCCAGCTTGGCTGTCAGAGCAGAAGTACTCCTGGCTCTACAAAACCGATATTGGTATGGTTAGGTGCAAAATAGATAAAAATGTGAAAACGTTTTATTACCATTATTGGCATAAACAGAATGAATGGGGAATTTTTCATTTTTGGTTTTAGGAATGTTCTGCCGGATATGTAGGCAACACAGGCAGGGGGTTGTGAGAGGAACCCAGACCCGGACTTTTATAGAGTCACCCTGCCAGTCCTACAGAAAGGACAAACTTGACAACCACATCTCATCTGACCATCATAAATTAGCCTGTCAGCGCCAGTCAAGTTTGACAGCAGGTAAAATATATATATTTTATTTATAATGTTATCATAAGTGTTACGGCTCCTTGATACTGTACTGATGATGCTTGCTTGCTTTCTTGTTTGTGGACTGGGTGGTCAACCTCGGCATTTTATTTCAGGCAACACAGTCCTGACCTCATTTGAGCCCACAGTTGTCCTGGAGCATGAGGCCGTGGTGGGGGCATTTAAGTGCTTATATTGGCTCATTAAGCATGAAATAGCCCACCACACTAACTATCCAGCCTTGCTGCAACTGGGTGAACTTTTGGGCTGCACCTACTTCGACAAGTTGAAAGTATGTATTTCGCAATGCAAGTAATGCATTTTGTTTTCTATGTTTGTTGTTGGTCTTATCTGATCATTATAATTGACAATCAATTCAATGTTTTTATTTATTTATGTGTTTAAGAATTCATATGAATAAACGGTATTTAATTGTCCATGTATAGGCCTGCCCTACTTGTATGTAAAACCTTCCAACAATTTTTCAGATTGGCCAAACTACCAACTATATATCGCATAGAATAGTTGACGAAATGCTGGAAATTCTAGCAGGGGTAATTGAAAAGCCAATATTAAGGGACATCGTACAATCACAAGCCATTGGCTTGGAAATTGATGAGAGTACAGATGTCTCTGTCTGTAAACAACTGGACATTCATCTGAGGTAAAGTCTATCAAAGTTTAACATTTCAACTAATAACATTTCAATATATTAGCTCTTGTGAAGTGCATTGGGTCACATTTTGTGAGAAATGCACTAAATAAAATTTGATTTGAATTTGATTTGATATGAGGGGGAGATGGAAATGTATAAAATGTTATTATGTTATTAGATACTTGGACAATGAGGGGAAGCTCTTCTGCCAATTCCTGGATCTCATATATCTGACCGATGGGAAAGCAGATTCAGTGGTGGCAGCAGTGAAACAGGTTATTACAATTAAGAACATCCCCACACACCTGATATTTGGACTAGGAACTGACGGCGCTGCAGTCATGACTGGTAGGTTAACTTGTTATTTTTGTTTTTTCTTTACATGGAATTAGTGGATTAAGAATTTATTCGTTGTTAAATTTGATTAACAAATGTATTCAATAGGGAAAAACAATGGGGTCGCAAAACAGCTGAAGGACGCATGGCCATGGCTCCTCAGTGTCCACTGTGCTGCGCATCGGCTAGCTCTAGCCTGCAAGGACGCTTCCGAAAATGTGCCGTACATGGCTACATTCAGAGACCACCTTGAACAGCTCCACCTGTACTTCAGAAACAGTTCAAACCGCTCTGCTTCCCTGAAGTCAGCAGCAGAGGTTCTTGGGGTGTGTGAGCTGAAAGTGAAGGTAAATATGTTACATTTTAAATAAATTGATATACCGTGTGTGAATATTTATGCCCATTTACTTGCATATTACATTCTTTCTTTTAACTTTGTTTATGTATCCAATCCTAATAAACAGCTTACATTGTTTTTATAAACTGTTTTATCTGTCATTGACTAGCAAGTGAAGGACACACGATGGCTCTCTCAGCATGAAGCCATAAAAAACGTGAGAAGAAACATCCCTGCTGTACTGGCAGCCTTGGCAGATGAGGTTGAGTCCCGGAAATGTCCGGGTGCTAAGGGATTGTACTCATTCCTAGCGACCTATCGCTTCATTGCCGCCCTCCACCTGCAAGCAGATGTTCTCCCTCGCCTGGCACGCCTCTCTAAGTTATTTCAGAAGGAGGATGTGATGTTCCTGACAATCAAGGAGCAGGTAACTAATAACCCAAATCAGCTGCAATATTTTAACTACTTCATGCATTTTCTGCAAATATAGGGTACCACAATTTTGGTGTCAATTTGGTTCATTTCCCAGGTCTCTGTCACATTGGCCTTAATAAAAGGCATAATGGATGCTGGGGATCATCAGCCTGTCGGCTCACACTTGAACAAGCTGAACCAAAGCCTTGAAGACCCTTTGGGGCTGGGTGCATTCAGCATCACTGCCGAACAGGAGAGAGGCAGAAGAGGACAGCCAGATGACACAGGGCCTGGGAACACACTGCAGTTCTGGCAAAGATTTCGATCACAAGTATGACTATGTAGCTTGGCTGCTTTAATTGATGTTACTTAAATGTAGTCACTGTGCAGTTTTATTTAGATTAATAGTTTACTGATATCTTTTTGTTTGAGCAGGTGATGGATCCGTATCTAATTGGCCTGATTGCCCATCTTGAGAGGCGTTTCAGTGAGGTGGGAGTCTTGGCTGCTTTTGGGATACTGGGTCCACAGGCAGCTACCCTCACCAACCAAAGTGCTCATGCACACCTGAGGACACTGGTGGAGAAGTTTTGTCCCACTGTCGATGTTGACACAGTCCTTGAAGAATGGACACCTTTCAAGGAACAAGTGGTCTCTAGTCCACTCAAGGTAACTTTATGTCTGACAAACATTTTCACATGACATTATCATGTGTTAATCATGTGAACCTTTTCAGAACAAGACTCAGCTGGCCATATTGTCAGCGCTGTCCTCAAAGTATGAAGAATTTGGGACCCTCATACCCACCATTAGCAAGCTGGCTGCCATTGCCCTGACGGTCCCAGCCAGCAGTGTAAACTGTGAAAGGGACTTCTCCACCATGAACAGGGTAAGAAATATCTCTCACATAATGGCATTTACTGTTTTAAGATATATTTTTAAGCCATCACATATAAAATGAATGTATTTGCAGGTCAAGACAAACATCCGCAACAGGCTGCAGGGGGAACATCTTGCAGCCTGCATGCGGATATCTATAAATGGGCCAGAGGTCTCTGACTTCCCATACCAGGAGGCATTAGAAGTGTTCTTTCAGAAACCAAGAAAGATTCACTGCAACAACAAAAGTTGCACACTATGTGGGTAAACGAGGAATGAGAGACTGTAAAGATATTTGGAGTAGGGCGCTATATACGTCAGTCAATTTAGACAAGAAAAAAAGGGGTCATGCCAGCATTAATGTTTTGATTCAAAGGCATGATTTGCCAGATTCTCTAAGCATGATTGTTTTAATTTTGAGTTATTTAATGAAGTTGAATTTGGTTTTGGAATTTGAAATTATAATCAATATTCACAATTAATTAGTTGTGTTCTTATCCGTTGATAATCCAATGTGACAACTTGCCCGACATAGTGTAACAATGTAAATATGTAAATAATATGTATAAATATGTAATAAAAAAAACTAATGTGTAAAAAATGGCTTGACTTGTTGTAAATTGAGTCCTGTAACAGTTTTATTCAATCAGCAGAGATAACTTGTTCTGTTACTAATCTGTTACACTAATTGTGGGGGGGGGGAGAAATTAACATTTCACAACGGGGGGGGGGGGGGGGGGAGAAATTAACATTTCACAACGGGGGGGGGTAATCACCGCGACATACAGCTATATTATATTTTAATATGATGACCGGAATTTCTCACGTTTGTCCGGTAAATTGAAATCTTCCCGGACACGTTGACCGGCACAATTTTTTTCTAACGGAAACCCTGCTTCTGCTAATGTAACATTTCAAAACTAACTGGTCAAATTAACACATTTGATTAGCAGGTGGCTACCTTGTCGATTCACTTAAAAACACAGAATGCCAGGCAAGAATTTTAACGAATATGACAAGGACCTCATTTTATCACCTTGGAAATATTGTTAGGTAAAACTTTTCCTTTCCAATATTCCTTTTCATTGATACTGAAAGACTAATGCATGCTTTACTGGCAGGTTTGACAATTGTAAAGCTCTCCTGTCTGGTCTGGTCTTCCAAAAAAAGTGATTTTAAAAGTTATAGTCAACTCCAACTAATTCAAAATTCTGCAGCATGTGTCTTCACAATGACCAGAAGGGCGGCTCACACACAGGACTTGAGAATGTCTGAAACTATGGAAGTTTTGAAATAAGACCTTTAAACACTGACTTTACCACACAGCTTTATGTGCGTGATGCGCTCATATTTTACTTTGTTTTCCAGTGTTTTCTTATTTCTCACTGTGTGATGTTAGTGTAGTAGCGCAGCCCTAGGCTATATAGCATCTATTTTATCACTGTCTGCTTTACACATGTCTGGACATGCACTATATGACTGTGTGCATGCCGGTATATGTCTTGGTACATATACTGTGTTTTTGAATGGAGTTATAATATAATGACTGACAATTACACTTTGACAAAGATGACAGTAAGCCACACAGTCCTATTGAAGAAGTGGGCTTGCTTGCTGTTGATATCTGAGCTCAAACAGAATGGGGGAGGGGGGTCTGACTGGCTTATTATAACCCATCATATAGGATGGATAGGGGCATTCTGAATGGTTGGGGGTCTGTGGTGGTTTAAATGAAACTTTAATCGACTCAAAAACTGCTTAGCTGGTGGGATGGACTCACACTCATGGACGCACATTTGCCATGTCTCTCCTGTGATGTTTTTAGCTCTTTTGCTCTGAGATTGTAATTTAATGTAACTTATCGCTCTCTAAATGCTGCTGTTAGACACAAGCTTTTAGACATAAGCTCCAAGAGCTTGTTCGATCGTCTCGTTAAGAGAGGTCAGGGGATATTTTTTTACAGCTCACTTTTCTGGCCCCCTGGTGAAACTTCTGGAATATGTAGGGGTGGGACCCGCATCCCTTGTTCTCTGTAAAGCGCATTGTGTTGCCTCTGGGTATGAAATGTGCTATACAAATAAAGCTTAGATTGATTGATCTCTTTTAGTAAGGAAACTGCAGCTTCCTGCCTACGGTCCTTTAGAGATGGCACATGCTTACAATGCTTAAGATAATATTTTGCTTTTGGTATTATTGATAATGTTCATGCAAGGTTAAAAATGTCAGTAGGCCTAGTCTAGTAGCCTGCGTCTTATTCATTGCTGTAGCTTCAAGACTCCCCCCTTAAGTGTTAATCAGCCCCAGTCCCCAGACAGAGGAGCCTTGCTGGCGAAACCAACAAAAACGTTGTGTTGTAGATGCTATTATTTTAGCAATTTATTCTAAGTGTTGGTTAGCTAGCTAGCTATACACTCGTTGGAGGCTTTGAACGATTTTAGGTTAAAGAAGACGCTTGAACTAACGTTAGCTAGACTAGCTAAGGCTCACGTAGTCAATGGAGTTTAACATGGTCAGTTATGCTTAGCTAGCACGCTAACGCGTTAGCATAGGCTAACGAGAGAATAAATATCTGATTTGTGTTTCAAGTACATGGTGGACATTAGGAGTAAGCTACAGTGACATATTACGTGGTTGATTGAAACGGTAATGTTTAAAATAGCCACGCAGTCCGGGAAAATGTATGCCGTTTCCATAGGGATGCAGCCTGCGGGGCGGGGCGGCGAGTCGAGCCCGCTGGGGGCGTGGCGGAGGGGCGAGGTCTACCCCAACTCGGGTGGGAATCGTTAGGACGCGTCCGGATAGGGGAGAGGACAGGGAATCTGAAACAATTTGAATGGTGTCGATACGACACTCCTATCACGATCGACACAGCTAGGAGCGAATTCCCGGGAAGAACTTGTCTCTCCCCCCGCTGTCAACGGGAGTTTCATCCACCAGGAAGCGGTGGTGCACGCAGCAGCGGGGCGGACCCGTCACTTACGTCCGAATATCTCCGCGTCACAATGAATTAGAATTCCAAACTAAAATTCTCCATGACCAGAATAGCATGCTGAACACACTGAACTTTGAATGGAGTCTTAGTCATGTACCGTTAACGAGATAGAATAAGAAAAGCATATTTTTCTATGCCGCTATGAGTACACCGACTAAGAACTAGAACGTAGAACTATAAACTTGGAGACCCCTTACGTAGGCTACGGCGTAGACGTGCATAAATTCGACGCAGAAGCTTAAATCGGCCTTTACAAAGGTCAAGAGCTATTAGACTCTTTACTCACAACATGTCATACCGGATAACTGGCATGGTGGAATGTTAGAAATGAAATAAAACCTAAAACCTCTCTAACCCTAACCCATATATTTAAATATAACAAACAATATGACGTCATAATAATATGATTGTTATGCTCTGAAGCATTCTGTCCTAAACTGGCAGTCAGCCAATGTCATCCGGGATAACAAGCAGTCTGGAGCAATTTGATGACATATTATCAGACAGGACGTTACACAATGATGACATGTTCGCCTTGCGAATCAAGACAAACCAGGTTCACTTTATTTCCTTTATGGTGTTGTTACCTTGTTAACTTGTTTGGAACAGATCACGAGTACAACCTCTGAGTTCTCAGACTATTTATCAAACAAAGGAACAGTTACAAGAGCAGGTGTTGCTGGTGGTGAGGGGCTGGCTGAGGTGAGGAGAGCCTCACCCCCTGGCTCCACTCCCCTGTTTGTAAACAATGATGTGTAAATACAGTTTCAAATAATATCCCATCACCTTTACTGTAGAAAAGCCCAAGATGCGAAAACTAGGATGATCCACATGATGTCATTAGGTTATAGGTCACATGATGTCATTAGGTTATAGGTCACATGATGTCATTTCAGGCTATAGGTCACATGATGTCACTTCAGGTTATAGGTCAGGGGGTAGGGCTCAGAACACAAGAAGCCATTTTGAGATGACCACATGGCTTTAACAAAGGGTCGTAAACCCTACCCTCCCCTCCCCTAGCCCCCATAGTCAGGAGGGTCCTTATAGCAAAAGGCAAACTATAGAGTTTATACGGTTTATGTGTGCCAAAATCTACTACAATGGCGCTACGTGTGGACACGGGATTTCTAGACGTTATTTGCGTTGATGGCCTTCCATAGTGGAGAAGCGCCATTAGTACCTCCGTGTGCTCGTCCAGACCAGGCGACACAGACATAAACTGATAACAAGTTCCGCCAACATTATATAGTGTTATATATATATAACAACATTGTATAGTGTTATATATAGATAACAACATTGTATAGTGACAGAATAGCCTATCTCTGCAGACAGAAGTAAGTTACTACTGACCACTTCTGTCTGCAGAGATAGGCTATTCTATTTCCGAAATAGCCTAGTAGGCCAAATGTTTTCACAATGGAGAGGTTGTGCCAGGGGTGGGAAAGGAAAAACTAAAAATATTCCAAATTATTATGGGTATTGTTATAAAAGTATTATGCAGTGTTTCCTGTGGAAGAAGAGGTTTGCCTGCCTCTGGTTCCAGTATAGGCTACTACTCCGCTACTGCATCTCAAAGCTCACAGTATCGTGAGTGAGTCAGTTACCTCAGTCAGGCTCTCTCTCAGCGCGCGTTATCGCGGTAACGAGAAACTCGCGCGGAAATTATGAGATGTGTGATATGATGCGTGAGACTTGAGAGCCCTGCAATACTCTTGCATCCATTACACAATGAACTGAGAACCTAAAGATCGTAGATTGTACTGATACTGCAAACAGTCATCTTCAACCTACATAGCATCCCAACGCTTCCACAGCATTTAGTCAACATTTAGTTCAATTTCATTCATTTCTATGGATGTGTAATGACTGTTAAAGATCTTGCTCATTCATGGTGGTCTGGAAAAAGAAAACACAAAAGGAACCGTTTCCCAACCTTCAGCCAACAATTCTGTTCATTACTGACAGAGAGAGAGAGAAGGGTTGACACAGATGGACAAGAGCGAGAAGGGGGAAAAGATATAGAAGAGAGAGAGTGTGAGAGAGAGAGAAAAGGAAGAAAGGGGAGATAGAAAATAAGGTGATAGAGAGATAAGAGTATGAGAGAGTGAGAGAGAGAGAGAGAAAGGGTTGGGTTTTTTTATTGCATATTTCACACACAGGAACATATAACCCTCTAGGTTCCACCAACAGCACCGCTGGCTACATCCGGGTCAGGAGCTGCCCTTTGACCTCTGCGTAGGAGCAGCAGATTAAAACTCGGTGGCTCGCGTGGGGAACAGTCTTTTGGCGCCATACGTTGTTGTGAATTAATATTGACGTGTAAAAGTCTAGGGCACGAATATAAGACGATGCAACTTTTTCTGACTTTTTTCCGGGGGAAAGACCCTGTCTTATATTCGGGTCAATACGGTAAGTGTACATCACCGTCCACTCAACTACACTGGCTATGAGAAGGCTGAGACCTGATGTTGTAGTGATGGTGCTACGTCAGGGCTCGACAGTGCGACTGTTTTGGTCGCATTTGCGAGTGAATATATTTCTGTGCGACTTGGAAATACATTCAATCGCACCAGTGCGACTAAAAGACAGCTGAACTACTGTCATGCGCAGTCAAACTTATGTGTATAAGCGATGAGGGAATGAAAACAGTGAACAGAAACGCGTGTCGCAGAAATGCTTCACGCGAGTCCTATATGCGCTTAAAATGCGCATAATGTGTATATGGGATACAGCTCTCAGTTCGTAGCGCTGTGTTTTGTTAGCCGCTAGCTGCTAGCAGCGTCTGCTTCCGGTTTCATTACAAAGAGGTTAACCCTATATGTGCCTGACGTCTAACAACATTCAAATGACTCTAACTTAATCTTTTTTCGGATTTCAATGTATGACACATCATTTGAAAGCTTATGATCCGTAGTTCCAATCCACAACACGTCACATTTGAAAGTGTTTATGTAATTTTTTTACATTTGAAAGTGTTTTGTTTATATATATTTATATGATACAATTTACCAGTCATATTCTGGAATGTGTCTAAATGTTAAAGTTCCATAAGTATAAGCAAAATAAAGTAAGTTTGTAAATAAATAGTAGCATTTAAAAAATAAAAATAAACACGAACCGTGAACCGTGACCCAAAAACCGAGGTTCATACCGAACCGTGGGCCAACTGAAATTAATATTCTTACTTCCCCTTTACATTGTGTGAGTCTCCATTTTTATTACGGCCAAGAGCCGGTTATGATCATTTTGATATGTTATGATTATGATAATTTGTTGTCGTTGTTGACGAAAATTGCACAATTTTCATTGTGCTACTGAAATTCTTGGTGTGCTACTAAATATTTCAACATGGTAGCACAGTGCTACCTGGGGAAAAGGTAAGCGTCAAGCCCTGTGCTACGTGGCCCCTCTGTTCTTTGCCAGTATATGTATCATGCTGTTGGAGAACCCGGCGTACCCGCTGAAGGAGAGCGCAGCGGCCGCGCAGAACAGCATCCTCCTGCAGACCAACGACACACAGACACAGGTGTGTGTGTCTGGGAGGGAGGGAGAACCACTGTTTTTTTCTGCATTCACCTGAGGGCAGTTGTTTCAGAGACTTTGATTCTCCTGTGTCTGTGTGTCTGTGTCTGTGTCTATGTCTGTGTGTGTGTGTGTGTGTGTGTGTGTGTGTGTGTGTGTTAGGGCTGCCACGATTAGTCGACTAGTCGCGACGACGTCGAATACCAAAATCGTCGCCGACATAGTTGGTAATCGACGTCATCTCATGTTTTTTTGGGAGCTGAAATAAGCGATAAGCATTTGTTTTTCTTCCCTGAAGCTGCCACTGGCTAGCGTTCGCCTATCATCCATCCTCACTATGGCTTTTGCCACTTGATTGACGTACAGGTAAGCCAGTCTGCGATCTGATCTTTTCACCTAACGCACGCATGCGCATGCGCAGTCAACAGCGCTACAAAATACAAAATACCGGCGAGACTAATTCCAATTTCTACTATTTACTATATAATACTAAAGAAAGGGTATACAAATGAGTGGGGAAGCTGGACCAAGTAAGAAACCAATAACGTACAACTTCCATCCAGAATGGGAGGAGGACTTTTTTACACGATGTGATATTGGAAGTGGGTCTGTCTGATCTGCACTCTAGCAGCAGCTGGGGAGCGGGCCGGTTGCCGCACAGCTCGTGAAAGTTGTTTGAGAGTTTTTCGACATCTAAACCTAAATAACGTTTTATTAACATCTGCCCACACGCACACCCGTTGTAACTGCCATCGTTAATGTAGAAGATGCAACCAGTGCTTGGAAAACTCGCTTTGACATCGATGCTTTTTATCACCGTATTGAGGCTCGCGTTCAAGCGGGCGCTGCTCAGCGGGAGAGTCTATAGACTACCGGAGAACGCCTTAGACCCTTCCCTGGCGCACCTGAACGGAGTGTCAGTGGACACGGATCTCTATGCCATTGTACAGCTTGGGTACAAATGTAAATTATTAGTGTTTATATTTGGAAGCCTTGGTAATGTCCACAGACTAGTCGTCAGGCAGCCGCCACATATGGAGGAGACGCTGCTACCTGTACCCATAGACAGATTGTAAAGCTTGAATTATCGAGTGTCCTATGCTGGTGCAACTAATACTGTTTGTGTTCAAGAATTTTATTGTAAAATGTGAACGCAAATAAAGATATTAAATGTGTGTGTGTAAGAGAGAGAGAGAGAGGGAGGGAGGGAGAGAGAGAGAGAGAGGGAGGGAGAGAGAGAGAGGGAGAGAGATGGAGGGAGAGTGCAAAACAAAGGGTATAGTGCATCTTCTCAGGCATCAAACACATTTTTAAAATGTAGTAGAGTGCAAACTGCTGAGTACTACATTTTAAAAATGATGTACTGTGATAAAATTGATGCCTGAGAAGATGCACTATACCCTTTGTTTTGCACTATTACATTACATTACATGCAAGTGATGCCAGAAATAAATATGCTGCTTCATTAAAAGATCTATTTTTGAGTGAAGAATCATTTTAATTGTCTTTATTTTTAGTTAGCACATGCCTACAACAACAACTAACAACTTCAAGCTCAATTTAGAAGCTGATTTAGAAGATGATAGCTAAATAAGAGCGATTAAGTAATTGGGCGATAAGCTGTAATTTATGATCTGATTAGTCGACTAATCGCTAAAATAATCTGTGACTAATCGACTATGAAAATAATTGTTTGTGGCAGCCCTAGTGTGTGTGCGCCCCCCCCCCCCCCCCAGGTGAGTGAGGACCTGTTTGACTACGGCAGGCTAGAGCAGGTGGGCCCAGACACTGTGGTGCAGGCAGCTGACCTGCTGACATGTCGTCCCTGGAGGTGGAGGGGACCGTGGGGGTCCCCGGGGGGCTGTTGGGGGCGGGGCTGTAACGAGACTAGGGCTGCAATGATTAGTCGATTAGTCACGACTAATCGATTACGGAAATTCGTCGGCGTGAAATGTTGTTGTCGACTAATCGCATAAAAAAAAATATTTTTAAAAAACGTTTTTTTTTTTTAATTTTTTTTTTTAAACGGGAGCCATGCAAGAATCAGCTGGGTACGTTTTAGCTAACGTTGTTAGCCAACTGGCTAACGTTATATTGTTAGGGTCGTAATGTTTATGTTAGCTTTACTGTTACATGTTGGAAAACAACGTCTCATGGACAGGGCTGTACATGCTATGAGCGTTTGTGCTATTAATTTATTTGCCCTGTGGCACGCATGTGACAGACAGAGGCGCTTGTATGTAACGTTACGTAGCAGGGGTTTTCCATGTTGAAGCCAGGAGAACGCGAGATGAAATGAAGTGAGGGGTGGTCGCTATTAAAATACCAGGTAGTCATGGTGGATGATCATGAATGATGCTTGATAAGTGAATGCTATTTCAATTATGTTGAGTCCACCAGCGAGCTGTCTGTAAGATAAACAGCGCCAAGCGTAGCCTACTAACGTGAGCTGTCTGTAGTCTAGCCAGCAATGCTAGCTAGCCAATCAACTAGCTCTGTGAGCAGCTGTAGCTTGGCGTAACGTTAGGTTAGATAGCTAGTTAAGCCGGATTTATGCTTCTGCGTCGCCATTTACGCGCAGCGAAAAGCCACACGACTAATCGCGACTAACCGAAAAAATAATCGACAGATTAGTCGACTACCAAAATAATCGTTAGTTGCAGCCCTAAACGAGACCTCTCGCAGCTCTCACCTACACACACACACACACACACACACACTTCTCTGCTTACAAACATTGAACACTACTCTCAGCTAAATCATCATCATCATCATCATCACCACCATCACTACCACCCCCCCCCCCCCCCTCTCTCTGTGTAGAATGCTGTGTTACCCTGACCTCATGTTCTAAATAGCATGTATGTGCAATGTGTTGTTTGCACTGCTGAATGCGAGTGTTCAACAGGGTTCTGAATTCAAATCTGGACCTTGTCAGCAAGTAATGTGTTGACACAGTAAAGAAGTAAGATATTAACGAGTATTGGTGTACACTAGGTCGTCTGATAAGAAGTTAACTTACTGCGGGATTGAGTTATTGTTGTATCTAGGACTGCGTGCGTGCAATTTAAAAGTGAACCCAAATAGCTAACTAACTTAGGCTTTGATAATGTGGTCACATGAGGCGAACGTTAGGCGGGTAACTGATTTCACCTGCTGTGTTTAACTACTTTTCAACCACGCAGATTGTCTACTTTCAAGCTGTCGATCCTGGATAAAGCTAGCTAGGTAAGAAAACAACCCAGACCGAGCACAGTGACTTGGGGCTGTTCCATCAACGTCGCTAAAGGAAAATCCAGGCTTATTTTTTTTATGGATCTCGTGAAACTTCTCAAAAATAACCCTGGAGTTTCCTTTAGTTACGTTGATGGGAACCCCCCACCAGCTGGCTGGCTTATCACTCGCCCCACACGACAACAACACAACTCAAAACAGACAGAGGTAGTAGCTAAAAGAAAAGATAATTGCGATGCAAAAACACGACCAAACAAACATGTCAGCAAATCTTCTAAATGTAGAAAACACACAGCCTGAGCACGGTGAGGGTGGAAGGACGTTTACCTGGATGTGTTCACTGGCAGCGTAGTACACGTTGGCTGTCCATGTTTGTTCCACTTGTAAGTCTTAACCCGTCGGTGGTCTGGCCAGCCCTGTCCTACCCCGTGCTAGGCTAATGCTAACCTAAATTGTGCTAACTGACTTTCTGTGAGGTAAACAACAACAAGTCATTGACTATATCCCCCTATATCCTATTCTCTCTGCTTCGACATGACATAGCTCATACGAAAAGAACTCCAACCTTTGGCATGAAAGATTGGGGAACTCTTACCACATGAAACCGTTTCTTGTCCGATTGAGAACAACCGGATATCGAAACAAACGGCCACAACAAGAACGGCTGGTTGCGTCACGACGTCACGACGGTGGTGTTGGGTGATGTAGTTCTGGAGTTCTGTGAGTTCTGACACAGACAGAATTGTTGTTATTTTAGCTTTTTACCAAATATCCGTGGCTGCGGTCGTCCATTTACGTTGCAATTTAATACCCAGCCATCACCTTGTCTTGAGATGTCTTAAGATGTCTTAATTAACCAAAATATTTGTCTGTCAAGATGTCTTAAGTCGTCTTAACCCTCCGGTTGTGTTCATGTTTGCCCCCCCCATCCTTGGTGTTCCCGGTCTAATTAGACCGGTCTGATTAACTGCTTCATATCTTAAAAACGACATGGTCAAATTTGCTAAATTTGGTACCTGGTGAAAGCTGAGACCTGTGAGATGTAAAAAAAAAAAAAATGAACATAGATATGACCAAATTACTGTAATGTGCAGGGGTGCACATAACTGGTGCGCCAGTGCGCATGCGTCGCCAAAATGCATGCTGCGCGGCAGATCAGCCGCAAGAAGGCGCTCTTGCGCACCAACAGTTTATTTATTTATTTATTTATTTATTTTTTAAGTTGATTTCAGTGTTTACAGAACAGAGCAGTGCTCAAAGAGATGTCCGTTTATATCAGTGTGTTTAAAGAACAGACATTCAGTTAGTGCTTAAAGAGATGTCAGTTTATTTCAGTGTGTTTAAAGAACAGACATTCAGTTAGTGCTTAAAGAGATGTCAGTTGATTTCATTGTGTTTAAAGGAGTCGGACAGACTTTCATTCTTAAAGAGCAGTCATTTGATTTTGCATTTGTTTCTTTTGTTTTGCACACAATAATTTGGTCGTTCATCTTTATTTATGAATAAATGTCGTTTTGCTAATAATATATCCATGTATCCCTTTTTTATCCATCCTGTGGGACAGGTCGTGACTCGCGAGCTCGGGGAGCACCAAGCAGCATCCCTAGGTGCTCCTCTGAGCACTGGCCCCAAAAAGTTATGTGCACCCCTGGTAATGTGACTAAATACACAGTAGAAATTGAATATTTCATTTCCGTTTTTGAGAATTTCAAATAAGAAGGCCAGTTACACCCTGAAACTCTATCTCTGCCAAACAACACATTGGATCAGTTCTTCAACATCTCAACATATACTGTGCAAAATTTGATGAGACATAAACAATGTAGACTATTGGTTAACCTGAATAACTGCAATATAGAAAGAATAGACACTGAAAATGTATTCCAAAATGAACATTTATTGTAAAACAAATTCACAGAACATCAGAATGAATAGTCGTGTGTGTGTGTGTGTGTGTGTGTGTGTGTGTGTGTGTGTGTTTGCTTGCAGAAGCAAGAAAGCCAGGACATATACTATACCATTGCCCAATCATAGCTGTTACTGTAGTGTTGCATGTGCATATAATTCTATTTTGATGATTGGGTTGAGAGAGGAGGTACACCACAAGAACGGTGGTCAGGGTCAAGGTCTCTCTGCCTGTGTGTGTGTTCACCCACAGGAGTGGCATTTTGCAATCAGGTCAGAGTGTGCCTTGCAAACGTAGGCATCACATTTGTAGCATGTAAGGCTTGTTTTATTGTCTCTAGGGGCACAGAGCTTGCATCTTTGCCTTTTCCGCCCCTGTCCTTGCTGGGGGGCAGCGGCTGGGGCAGCGGCTGGGGCTTGCTGACTCCTAACCAGACTGGCAGAGGCTGGTGTGCGGGGAAGGTGCTGGCGCCTTTGAGTTAGAGGAGTAACTAATGCTTTCCCGAGCTCTGCCAGGAAGAGTCTCCTCTTGAAACTCTTCCCCCGATTCCACACTGGGTCGATCGCCATCCATACCACATATGCGTTACACGCAGACACATCCAGGATGTTGTGGAACACTGCCACTGGCCAACGGGCTGTCATTCGCTGGCAGGTGTACATGCCAGTAAGCTGCAATTAAAGAAAAAATAAATAAGAGGTTGGAAATAATATTGAATCTGTCGTACACAAAAATGCATTGTTTCACACGAATAAAAGTAAAATGAAATGCATGATAGATGAAAATATACATTACCTTATCAAGGCAGTCCACACCTCCTTTGTTGCTGTTGTAGTCCAGGATGATCTGGGGCTTCCTGTCCTCTGTGGTGCCGACAGCAGCGTCTTTGTGTACCGTGCTCATCAGGATGACATTTTTATTCTTCTTGGGAACATAGGACACAAGACAGTGTGTGGCAGTGAAAGCAAATTTTGATGAGAGTATCTCTCTCCCTCTGGTTGACACCAGCGCAGGGGGAAGTTCAGGCTTGTTCTTCCTCACTGTCCCCACCATGGTGAGCTTGCGTTTCAACAGCTCCTGACCAAGCGCATATGAGGTGAAAAAGTTATCACATGTGATATTATGCCCCTTGAGACCGGCTGTCATGTCCAGCACAACACGCATGCTCTGGTTTTTTTCTGGCCTTCCATCAACAGGTTTTCCTGTGTAGACCTGCATATTCCAGGCATAGCTGCTCCTGGCATCACATGCTGCCCAGATCTTGATTCCATACATACCCAGCCATCACCTTGTCTTGAGACATCTTAAGACACATTTGTCAAGACGTCTTGAGACACGTCTTAAGACGTGCCTTTAGACATGGGTCTTAAGATGTCTTGGAAATATGAAGATGTCTTGGCTTGAGATGTCTTGGAAATATGAAGATGTCTTAACTTAAGATGTCTTGAGATGTCTTGGAAATATGAAGATGTCTTAACTTAAGATGTCTTGAGATGTCTTGGAAATATGAAGAACACAATGAATGTCATAGTATTGTCTCAGCATTTTATTATTTAAAAAACAACATACACAAATACATAATCATACTGTGGATTACTAATTGATAAAGACATTTACAGGAAATTGCAGGAACTATTATAAATAGGAACAAAATGATTATGTGTACAACATTATTATATGAACAAAATGATTATATGTACAAAACCTTTTGTAGGTAGGACACTATTGGACCTCGGCCCAAATCTAGTACTGAACCTGACCCCCCATGCTAAACCATTTGGAAGTACAGTATACTAGGACTCCAATTCAGACACACTGGGGGGCTGTCACAAATCTACTAACTCTAATTATTTAAAATACAAATAAATAAATAAACAAGAATGTGTTGTGTAACAACTCCCCCAAGATTCCCCTCCACCACAGAGAGACTAAACTGTCCTTCTGAAAGAGACTACACTGACATCCTCCATCCCAGACAGACTACAATGACCACCATCACAGTGTGACATGGGAGAGTTACTCCATATGAGAGTGGAGAAACCTATTCTTCAGGTAGCATGTGTTCCTGATGTTGTGGACTACTCTTTTATCAACAATTTCACAGTATTGCCCATTGGTGGCAGTTGACTTCATACCTATCCCAACAAGTTGGCGTGGTTCCCAAAAACATTTATGATGTAGGAACAGGAGGGTGTCAGTGATGGCTGAGGGTGGGAAGAGAAGCTTTGCTCCCTCCTTGTACTCTTCACAGCCTGTCAGGGGATCTTCTTTGTGGAGTGGCAGGAACACGGTCCCTTCAAACAGGAGCTGTGGATTCTCTGAAAATAAAAGACATCAAGTATTAAGGTAGGCTATAGATTCCCATCAATATTTTTTATACAAGGTCTTTCAGTAAGACTATTTTACCTGACATGGTAGCCCATATGCCTGTGATTTTCACCGGTTGCCTGTGGTTCCTGTCCTCACCAAGTAGGGTTGGGTTGAGTTGGGTTGGGGTTGTCTCCACAAATGACCCAACTCTGATAATCTTTATATCAAATCTGAGAATGAAATTCAGTATGCTAATTATAAAAGGGGTATGCTATTGATAATAGCATATCATTTAGATTGTTTTTAATTTATTATTTTAGATAATTCATTATTTTAAAATAGTATTTTCTTTAGATAAACAACTAAAATAAAACATCTAAATTAGATGCTATTGATACTGCATAGAAACACATTGATATAATATACTTGTATGTTTCAGGGGACAATGTTGCACTCTGATATTGAGTGTGTCTCTGTGCTGCTTGCCCAGCAAGAGGGTTGTCAATATTTTGGATGACAGGCTTTCCCCTTTTCCAAACCTAGGAAATAAAACAGCATGCATATGATTCAAAGAATGCTCTCTTACAAGAAGTTAATACTGACTTATTTGATAATTAATTGTATTAAATATTGTATTGAAATAATTAATACATTTATGATCAACCCCACCCTACCATACCTTTGGTCCGAGGAAGACCTGTTCCTGTGTCAGGATTCTATTCTCCATCCTCTCCATTAGATCAGGTTGCCGCATATTTTTTGACACCTGTAGTTTTGACAGCTCTGGCAACACCTCGTTTCCATGCTGCCTTAAGCCTGTTTTGGAACGAGTTATATTTTGGTACCAACATTCTAGATATCTTTGGTATAACTGACATGCAGGAAATAATACTGTACATGATAAATACAGTTACTTAAGTAAATAAACACATTTTGAAGTAGATGTTCCTACCAAGCCCTCGTCTTTGCCGAAGATCAGTGGCCGATACTAATGCGACCGAACCAGATGCTCTGTATACAGGGGCATAGCCTGGCAGCCCGTGTACAGGTGTATTGTCTGCCACATGATTGGGTGCTGACAATGTGGTGATGGAATCCAAGACTGCAATCCTCTTGACCATGGTCTTCTCCATACTAACACCATTCTTGTGAGCGATGACTGAAGTACAACATTCATATAAAACAATTAGCTTTAAGCACCTATATGGCCTTGCAAATTAAATACTGTATGTGTAGTTACATTTACCCATGTCCTTGACCCTGTGGTGGTATCGTTCAAAGCGGTTGCAGTCTCCAATCATGGGGTGGCCCAGCACATCTGTTTGCTCTCCAGTGTGATACCCACAATGAATGTTGACACGGTTTGCAACATCTGCTTTCCATATCTTAGAAAATATGACACCAAAATGTACTTACTTCTGCTAAATGGTGTTAATATGAGTTAATATGAATTAATATCTAATCAAACCACACTGTTTGATGCAAAATCCTGTTAGAAAAATAATATATATATAATAATGATATCAATAATAACTCACCCTCTCGAAAAGTTTGTGGTGGTCACATATCTCGACCTGGAGTTGCCTTGCTTCGTCATCCGTCAAACTAGCTGATCGGATCAAAGCCAAGTATCCACTCAGCAAGATGTTGGCTTTAGTCACTAGTCGGCAGGTGTTGCGGCCAATGTATTCAACAGAGGCTGCTGTAAATGCCTCAGGGCAACACATGACATCTCTGGCTATGATGGGCCACATCTGAATGAGATGGAGTACCTCACAGCCAGTGGCACATGCCAAGTGATGAACATCTGGGAGCTGAAAGTATAATGTGGTGTGTAATGCAATTTCATTCAGAGCTGTTCACACTTCTCACAGGACATGGACTTTGATGACAAAAATGTACTATTTAGTGATCTTAAAACAGTTGCTTGTTATATTAAGTGTGTTCTTCACTTCAACTTCCGTAATATGGAGAAAAAAACCAACAAATTCTAGCGCAATTCAGGATTTGCAGAGAAGAGGACCAAATCACCAGCGGGTGTCACATATAACAAACAGGCAGACTTTTTGAGAGAAAGCTAGTTCCCATTGACTTTGGTTGTTCTTTACTGAAGTCAATGGGGACTAGCTTTCACTCAAGTAGTGCTGGCAACCTCCCTGTGTGTTATATGGACAAACTGCACCTGTGTTTCAAGTGGCATGTCGGTGAGGAGATGACACAAGTTTCATTTTTGGGTAAACTGTTCCTTTAACAATTAAATACACCGGCGTCAAAATGTATAACTGTGACTTACCTGCTTGAGCCAGTGTGGTCTGTCAATTGCAACAATCAGATTGGATACGAACAGTTGCAATTGTGTCTTGATGTTGCCCAAAATTAGACTTATTTGGAGTCTTCCAACACCAAGGGCATCTAAGTGGAAGTGATCGATTCTTGTCTGTAACAAAATACAAAGCCAACAGTTGTATTGCTTTTACATGGTTTTATCATTATATGCTTTCTATTTGAATCATTTTTAACACAAGGCAGAGCAGGAGATTTTCAGTCCATTAGTATGTTTTTCTTAGTTGCAACCATTTCCAGCAACATGGCAAAAACATATACCTTGCTCTGAGCTTCATTAGGCATAGGTAACATGCATGTATAGACAGAGCTTACATTAAAACATTTACCTGAATGTGCGGTTCAATGACAATGTCATCAGAGAAAAGCTGGTTGTTTTGGCTGAACAAGGTCCCAGTCTCTGTTTCTTGTCGTTTCCTCTCCACTACACCCATCTCAGACATGCCAGCGATAATGATGTTGGTGTTGGACTTTGTTCTGCGGGGTGCTTCACTGGCAACCTGTGGGTTGGAGAGGTCGGCCTTGTCGACTGTGCAAATTCTGCATCTAAGAGAGACATCATTTTAATAAGGGATGCATTTGAAAGATTTCATACAATGTACATAACCAAGAAGACCAAATGGCCAGAGAAGTAATACTGAATCTAACCGTTTGTTTGCGGTGGAAGACAAACAGTTTGCACAGTGGTTTGCCTGGGGCATATCGGCATTGATCTCCCCAATTCCTCCACATACAAACACATTGCCTGGAGGGCAGTTTGCATAATACCCCTCCTGTAGTCTGCGTATGTATGGAGAAATGGCATTCATGCACTGCTCAAATGATGTCCCTGATTTGGAAAGAAGATATATCTCAATCTCACATGAACCATGACTTAGACATTTTAACCATTTGTTAAAATGTGCTGATTATTATGCTACCTGGTTCTCCAAGGCCTATGATTGATTGATTGACTTTTCGCCGACCTCCGCTGCTTTCCCCACCGCCACCTCCCGCCTCCCACTGCCTCCACTACTGGATTACAAGTATCCATCGCCTCCGCTACCGGACTACAGTATCCATCGCCTCCTCTACCGGACCGCAGTATTCACCGCCTCATCGTTCCTGTCCCCCGGCTCTGTGTTGCTGACCGACCCGCTGCGCGCCGCTCTCAGACATCGCTAGCCTGGCTGTGCTGTGCTATTACCCCCGTCCCGGGAGGTAGCCACCACTCCCTCCCCGGCTCGGGGGTTACCATCTCCGCAGGTGAGTGTCAGTCCTTCCCGGCCTTCACTCACTACTGCAGGTTTTGGTCGCTGGCATGGCACGGTTAGGCTGGCTGGCCGCGCGGGTTCAGTCCCAGGCTGGCAATACAGATGACAACAACAACTACAACACCACGCTGTCACTCTGGTCCACTGCCTTGTTTACACAACTCACTGCCCACCAACTACTAGTCACTCCCAACCTATCCACTGAACTGCTCCCATCTGTACTCTGGTTTCATCTCCAACTTGGACTCACCCTCCTGCTGCTCCTATCGTTTTGCCCTGGACCCCCGCCCACCATACTCACCTATACTGCCACTGACCTTCACTCACTGAACCATAACCATCGCCTCACTGCTGCTGCTGCCACCGCCGCCACCAAGGCAGGCATTCTCCGCCGCCGCCGCTACATCCACCGAGGCCCCCAGCAACATCGACACCGGACTCTACACCACCCTGAAGGCACAAACATCCCCTCATTCTGGACTAACTCTCGCTCACCTGTCATCACCCCACACCGCACCGCTGACCCCTCAAACCTCCGCTCTCTCCCTCCTGCTCCCCCATCCATCTCCCTTGCACTATTGAACACTCGCTCTCTCTCCAACAAATCCCCTGTCATATCTGAACTGATACTGGACAACAACCTGGACATACTTCTCCTCACTGAAACCTGGCAACGACCCTCGGACTACTACTCACTCAACCAGGCCACCCCCCCTAATTACACCTACATCGCTAAACCCCGCCTCTCCAAGCGAGGGGGTGGTCTCGCTGCTCTCCACAAACTCACCCTAACTGTCACTGTACTGGACCTCAACCTCCCACCCATGTCATCCTTCGAATACCTCGCCTTTTCACTCCCCAACTCCATAACTGCACTTCTACTCTACCGCCCACCGAAGCCACACCCCTCTTTTCTGTCTGATCTCTCTGAACTCCTCACCATTGCCTCTTCCCTTTCTACCCGTCTCTTACTCACCGGTGACTTTAATATCCATGTCGACCAACCCAACTCCAACCTCACCTCTGATTTCCTCTCTCTCCTTGATTGCTTCCACCTCACCCAGCACATCAACTTCCCCACCCATGTAAAAGGCCACACACTCGACCTTGTCTGCTCTGCCTCCCTACCCATATCCAACCCCCACCCTTTTCCTTTCCCACTCTCTGACCACCACTGCATCCTCTTCTCTGCCCCCCTGCCCCTACCGCGCCACCCCATCAAACGCACCATCTCCTTCCGTAACATAAAATCTGTCAACCCACTCACTCTATCCCAGTCCATATCTTCTGCCCTCCCCACTGACTCCACTCCCACCAACCCGGAAGACTATGCCACCTTACTCAACTCCATTCTCTCTGACTCCCTTGACTCACTGGCCCCCTTGAAAACCATCACTGTCTCCTTCACCACCTCCTCCCCCTGGTACACCCCTGAACTACGCACCATGAAACAGACCGGCCGCCAACTTGAACGACTACACAATAGAACCCACCTCACTGTCCATGCCGAAGTCTACAAGCAACATATCTCCTCCTACCGTGACGCACTCCAAGCTGCCAAATCTGCCTACTACTCCACCCTCATCAACACCTCCAATCGAAACCCCCGCACCCTCTTCTCCACTGTCAAGACACTACTCCAACCCCCGGACAACAACACAACTTCCTCCCCTGACCTCTGCAACTCCTTTCTCCACGCCTTCAACAGCAAGATCTCCCACATCAATAGCTCACTGACTGCCTCCATCTCCAACTCCACCACCCCCGCCCCCCCTGCTGTCATCTTCCCCCCTCCTGACTACCCCCCCCCTACTCCTCTCACTACTTTCTCCCCTATTGACTCCTCCCTCATCACTACTATCATCACCGCCTCCAAAACAACCACCTGCTCCCTCGACCCCCTCCCTACAACCCTGACCAAGGCCTGCCTCCCTGCCCTCATCCCCCACCTCACTGCCCTCTTCAATCAGTCACTATCCCAAGGCCACGTTCCCTCAACCTACAAACTTGCCGCTGTCACCCCCATTCTCAAAAAGCCCACTCTTGACCCAGCCAATCTCTCCAACTACCGCCCCATCTCCAACCTACCATTCCTTTCCAAAACCCTTGAGCGCGTTGTCGCTGCCCAACTTCACTCCCACCTCCAATCCAACAAACTGTATGAACCCCTTCAATCTGGATTCCGCCCACATCACAGCACTGAAACAGCCCTGGTCAAAGTAATCAACGATCTCCTCACCTCTGCAGACTCAGGTGCCCTCAACATCCTAGTTCTACTAGACCTGAGCGCAGCCTTCGACACAGTGTCCCACTCCATCCTCCTTCAAAGGCTGCGTCAACTGGGTGTTGAGGGCACCGCCCTGGACTGGCTCACCTCCTACCTCACCAACAGACACCAGTTCATCTCCCTCTCCGGTCACACCTCCTCCTCCTCCTCTGTCACACAGGGGGTCCCACAAGGCTCAGTCCTCGGCCCCCTGCTCTTCCTCTGCTACACACTCCCCCTCGGTCACATCATCCGCCAATTCAACCTGGACTTCCACTGCTACGCTGATGACACACAGATTTACATCACCACAAACTCCACCCAGAACCCACCCCTCACTCACATCGAAACCTGCATCTCCGCAATAAAAACCTGGCTCACACACAACTTCCTCAAACTGAACAGTGAAAAGACCGAAGTCATCCTCATCGGCACCAAATCCACCCTCAATAAAACCGGACCCATCACACTCACCATTGACGATACTACCATCACCCCCTCCCCCCTGGCTCGCAACCTCGGCTTCATTCTGGACCCCACCCTCTCATTCGATCCCCACGTCAGTTCCATTGTCAAGACATCCTACTTCCACCTCCGAAACATTGCAAAAATCAGACACTGCCTCTCCCCCCCCGCTGCTGAATCCCTCATCCACGCCTTCATCTCCTCCCGCCTCGACTACTGCAACTCCCTACTCACCGGCATCACCTCCCGCTCCCTCCATAGACTCCAGATGGTCCAAAACTCTGCTGCACGCCTCCTCTCAAACACCCGCTCCCGTGACCACATCACTCCTGTCCTCCACTCTCTCCACTGGCTCCCCATCAAAGAACGTATACAATTCAAAGTCCTCATCCTCACATACAAAGCCCTCCACAGCCTGGCCCCCCCTTACCTGACTGACCTCCTTCTCCCCCACCGCCCTACCCGTACCCTCCGATCCTCATCCATTGTTCCCCTCACTGTCCCACCCTCAAAACTCAAAGGCTTCGGTCACCGTGCCTTTTCACGAGCCGCACCCCGCCTCTGGAACTCTCTCCCTCAACCACTCAGAGACTCACCCTCACTCCTCACTTTTAAATCCCACCTCAAAACCTACCTGTTCTCCCACGCCTACAGCCTCCCCTACCCCTAGCCATCTCCCCCATCCCTGCCACCCCCGCCCCCCCCCTGGACATGCATACAACCTCCCCTATCCCTAACCATCTCCCCTCACCCTGCCACCCCCCTCCCCCCATGGACATGCATACAACCTCCCCTTCCCCGTTCGTTACCTCTGTGTTCTATGTGCTCATGTTATCTGTTGCTTGTTGTTTCTGTGTTTTCCGTTTTGCCCATATTGTCAGCGTCTTTGAGCCTCGGAAAAGCGCTATATAAATTGAATGTATTATTATTATTATTATTATGATGCCCATGTGCTCCCTTTTTGCCGCCTCAGAGCGGGGCAGGTTACCGACTGAAAAGTACATTCCGTTAGTGGAATGGTACTTCCTCCTGTACAGCCCAAATCCATCAAAATATAAATGGATGTAGAGTGGCAGAACTGGTACCCCTTTAACGAAACAATTTTATGGCAACCATTACTTCATGCATGTTCTTGTTCAGCTTACTCACAGCAACCTATCATATTTGATAAGCCATGAAACCATGACTTAACAGTGCCAATGAAAAGCAGTAGTACAATATCATGGTAAGCTTTTTAGCCTACCTGTGGGTAGTTCTCTTTCTGGCTGCCCTTCACTACAATGAGCAGGGAGAGTTGCTACATCTTTGATGTATCTGCTGCTTGGCTCTTCAAATGCAGTGGCAGAGTGGTTGCTGTATATGTAGTAGCCAGTGAACTGTGGAATCTGAGGTATTTCATAGGGTTGCCTAGCTCTGCAATGCAAAGCTCCTCTTACTTTCACACTTTCTGTGAAAAAAAAGTAAAAGTAAAAGTGTGCACACACAAAAAAAGTACTGAAATTAATTGCAGCCCCCCCCCCCCCAATTCTCTAACTATGCACATGCGGTCAAATTACCCCACTCTGCGTTTCTACAAACCAAGCTAACTACCTAGCCCACAATTAAACTTTAGCTACACCTGGCTCAGCCAGCTAAAAGCCATAATGTTATATTCCAGAAAACAAAACCAATTCTCTAGCAAGCTACACGGGCCATATTCAAGTGATGGTGTTACTAACTAGCTAACTAACTAAACATGATGCACACTGACATTCTTTCTTTCACTGCAGTCAGAAAAGCTAGTGCTAACTAGCCTATACACCTTTGAGCCCCGGAAACGCACTATATAAAAACAATGAATTATTATTATTATTATTATACTACATGAACTTATATTTCAGCAAACGAAACCAAGCTTCTGAAACCCTCTTGCATCGACTGAATTCACTTGTTAGCTATATTAGCTAGCTAAATAGATCATGTCACTGGTGAGGTAAAGTTAACAAGCGGGGCAAACGGCAAAATTATTACACAATTGAACATTAAACTCTGAAAAATAAAATTATTAACTCACCTTTTGTAATTCGCACTCCTGATATTCTTGATATTCGTTATATTCTTGATATTCTCGATATTCCTACTACAGGCTACGTTCATCACGACTCAAGACGGGTGAATTCAGCAGCATCTAATTGTCAATTAGAATCAGGTGAGGGAGAAAGGCTGCTGGATGCACAGGTTGACAAACGGAATTTTGCAGGGGCAGTGTTCTGCGCATGTGCAACAACTGGAAACGTTTTTGACAAGTTGAGTGATCTCATCATTCTGATTTGAGTGGACTATTTTAATTTCACAGACAGGTTGAATGGATTAAAACTTAACATTACTAGTTGTCTCAACTTTTTGGCAAAATTTAGTTGACCTGACTCACAAAAATGTGTTAAAGGAACTAAAATCCAAAATATTTTTTTACAGTGATGACATGCATTTTTTGTCCTGGGACACACCAATTGAATTATTATTAACTAATTAATAATGTAAAATATATAATAGGATAATTCATTATTATACGCCTGACTGTCTTAAGACATTGATATTCAGTGTCTTAAGACATCTCAAGATGTTCTGTGTCTTCAAGACACAGAAAATATGGCTCTTATGCTCCATGTCTTAAGTGAGTGAATGAGTGCATGTCTTCAGGTTAGGTCTTAAGACGACTTAAGAGATCTTGACAGACAAAATGTCTTATTTTGGTTAATTAAGACATCTTAAGACATCTCAAGACAAGGTGATGGCTGGGTATGTTGGCACAGTATTAGGCCATTTCAGTGCATGTTCACTATGAAGGTTAATATACACTAAAGAGGTCTTGTTCCCTGCCAAACCTACCTTTGACTGGTACAATGCTGCTCCCATGTGGCTAATAACACAGAGCAGACCAACATGAAGTCTAGTCTACAGTAAATAATAACAATCAAATTATGTCACAATCATAAGCACATAGGTCTGAATAGCATCCACAATGAAAGGGACTCTGTGAAATACAGTACATAATCAAAGTGTTGAAATCCAAACAGTGCAACATCTTCCCCTTACAGGTTAAATTACAGCTGTTTAGTTTAGTAAGTGGCCGACCACAGGAAATGCATTGTTATACTAATAAACCAAATGCAAATATGTATTTCTTGTCAATAGCTTTAATGAACTTTTCACTCTGGCTTTGAGTTAAAATGCACTAAACATAATAAATTATAAAAACATAGTAAAAAAATTAAAATAATAACAAGATAACAAACAAACCATCCAAATCATCCAGTTCAAGAAAACATAGGACTAAGTAACTAAATACAAACAGGAAAGTGTATTTGGTCCAAAAAAAACGTAACCATTAAACCAACTCTTCCAACAATAACAAAAGTGAAAATAACGGTGGTCAAAATTGTCTGGTTTATTGCTTGTTTTTTGTTAATTCCACGTTCTGCACCAGAGCAGGAATTGACGTGACAACATCAGTACACCGGGGCTCACAGAACGGTCCGCAGCGTCCGTACACATCTCTGGCACACACTGCAAAGTAGTACGTTGACCCAGACATAAACTTTGAGAGGGTGCAGGCCATCGGCAGGGGCAGAGCCTTCACCTCGCCGAGCTTCTTCCAGAGGCACGAGGGGGCCGAGGGGGCTGAGTCCTTGGAGGCCGAGGCAACCTGCTGGTAGGCATATAGGTAGTAGCAGTCCACAGCAGCACAGTTCTGGTCTATCTTGGCCAGAGACCAGGAAAGCGCAATACTGTTCTGATTCTCGTCCTGGACCCGGGCCAGCTTGAGTTGAGGCTGCTGGGGAAGGAGGGTGCCCTTTGCGGCTGGGGGCAATGGCTTCAGAGCACAAGACAAGACAGGTAACTGGGGGACGTTAGACGGCAGGGAGAAAGGTTTAGAAGGCGATGTGGTGGTAGCCGGCGCTGTCGTCGTCGTCGTCGTTGTTGAGGAGAGGTTTTTGGACGGCGAGCCCCCCTGTGAGATGATGATGAACAGATGAAACTAGTCTCTCTGAGACCTTTTTCACCTGAAGTCACCTTAAGCACTACTACTGTTTGCACACACCCCTGGTCACTGTGAACATTCAATTACACTTTCCACAACTGCTGTTTGCACTTACTACCTTCGCACATACCATATCTTTGCAGATTTGTACATACCTCTTTTTTTTATATAGCCTCTAATTTATATCTGTGGACAATTAAGTTGAATCTAATCTAAGTTGTTGTTATTATCTGGGCCTTTCTTTTGTCAATGTCGTTGATAGAGGTTAATACTATTTGTTTTTTTATCATGTCTCACCTGCAGAGGGCGATGATGAACAGTGTGCAAAGGTCCGCCAGCAGTGTTCATACCAGGAGATCTCACTGCAGAAGATAATCATGGAAGTATAAAATAGACAATGTGATCCAAAGGACTAAAAAACATTGTTGGCAGAAAATGCAGCTTACCAGTCTCTTTTCCAACTGCAGTCAAGGTGCCAGTTTGCACCGGTGCAGACGTGGTTCGCTGACCAGTCAATGGGGTAGAGGCTGCAGACAGAGTCACCGGAGCATTCTGTACACCAGTCACTGCACACAACAACACAGAGGATACTATCCAGTCTCAGAGGACACCATCCAGTTTCTGTACAGTTACATGTATTTGAATAGTATACACATTAAATACCACAAACTTTCTATCTCCAAAAAGAAGAGGAATGGATAGGGATATCAGTCTCACCTACGACATCGTCATCCTCTTCCTCCTCAGTCAAGTCTATGACTCTTGATTGTTTTACAGGCCCCTGGATCCACCAAACAAAAAACAACAAGTTTAGAACACCACAGCAGAAATCGTCCAGCTCCGACTGACAAATCAGTTAGGATTTCAGAACACTAGAAAGAACCTAGAACACTCTCAATTAGACTCATGATGACAATGAGGATACTCTGTACAAGTACAAGAGTGATTGGAATAAACATGGGGCAACCGCCTTACTGTAGAACTACAAATATAGGACAGTGACCTCACCGTGGGAATGAATTAACTGGATGAGGTTAGGCAAAATACAACTGGACTTGAAAAGCCAGCTAAATGACAGCACCACACCTATTGATTTGAAAGCTGCTTATAGAGGCCAAAGAGTGGATCATGTCCTAATAAATGGATAGTACAGTATAGTGGAAGTGGAGACATTGTACATGCAGTAAATGGCATTGATTCCACAACATGTTGGAACCATTCCTTTGAGATTCTGGTCCATGATGACATGATTGCATCACACAATTCAGATTTATCAGGTGCACTTTCAAGCTGTGAATCTCCTGCTCTACCACATCCCAAATGTGTTCTATTGGATTCAGATCCTTTTACCGGAGAGACCACTGAAGAACACTTCAGTTTATTGTCCATGAAACCAGTTTGAGATGGCTTTTGCTGACATGACATGGTGCATTATCATGCTGGAAGTAGCCATTAAAAGATGGGTAAATCATGGCCATGAAGGGATGCACATAGTTAGCAACAATACTCAAATAGGAGGTGGCATTCAAGTGTGCCAAGAAAACATTCCCCACACCATTACACCACCTGAATGAATGAGAAGGTGTACTTTTTTTCCTAATAAAGAGTATGTATATATATACACACACATCTATTTATTTATTATGTTTTCTTTTTTCGAGTTCTTCCACCACGTCTTCATCATGCCGAACCCCCCCCCCCCACGCTGTACTCCACTGGCTCGCTAAACGGCATGAGGGCATGAGGATACACACCAGCTTCTCCATACAGAGGTATGCAGTATCTTCTACCATGAAGTACCCATCAGGAGAGTACTTTGCGTAAATTGAGGACTGTTTCAGGATGAAACTCTTGTGTACGGATCCATGGTCGCCAACAAAGGTGTGTATGAACTTGCCATGGCTTTCAAAGACGGCCTGCAGCTGGACAGAGGTGAACCCAGCAGTGGTGCTTTTGCATGCCCAGAAGCACACTCAGGGCCTCTCTGGAAATCCAAAAGTCTTTCATCAGGTCTTGACTTAAGTCATAATAGGTTTGCAGCAGTGGGATCAATGTGATGGCATTTCAACGTTGTTGAAAATCAATGACACACTCGCTAGTCAACTAACACAGCTTGTTTTGTGAGCCTGCTAACAATGTAAAGTAGTACATTTTTCTGCTTGCAATATTTTGGCTTGACTTTCATGATTTTCAACAACGTTGACATTTATTAAACATTTTCAGATTTAAAGTCTGAACATTTGGATTGGTTGCCCACTTCCCCCTTTCACCAGCTGCCGTCACAATGTGTTAATAAATGTAATGAATGTAGACAACTCCCATCTGAGAAAGCAACAGTGTCTTCTGTTTTTTTGTTGCTTCCTTTGGGTTTGCAAGTGATTCGGCACCAGAGAACAAGAAGGGAAAACCAGCAGACACTGTGTCTTATGATGAGGGCCGCAGCTATCTACCCCTCACCTCTCATACTCCATCTACTGTAATAGCCAATGGAAAGTCTTCAGTATTCTACTTCAGAGTGAAATGTGAGGCACGGATGGACTGATGGAGTGATGTCTTTACCTGTGTGGACACTTTAGAGGCTGGAGACTTTGCAGCTTGTTTTGAAGCTTGACTTCCTACGTGGTGCAAGGAGAGAGGAAGGGGGGCAGCTGGCCTTTCACTTGTTTTTGAGGAGGCAGCTGGTCTCACAGAGGGTGGAGTAGTGTAAGTGCCTACATAGGAGAGGATGAAAGAATGCACATGTCCTCAGTTTCATCAATCATGTTAATTGTCATTCTAGACAATAAGGTGAAATACCTCAGGTACCTTTCTCACCTGTAAATGGTGGAGGGGGAGAGAAAACACTGATTCTAACATTTCAGGGACTTCTTCTGAACGAGGGGATAATACTTGACTACTACATGAAGCTGCTGTCTGGCCGTTGTTTCATCTCTGGTTGACAAGGCAGGACTGAGGGTGACTTTCCTTATGCGTATGCTGCACACGTGTGTGTGTGTGTGTGTGTGTGTGTAATTTCTTTCCTCGGGTGATAGCTGTTTGACAAGTAATATATTTAATATATTCCATCCTCTCTCACCTGTTTTTGAGGGGGCTGTAGGTGCTGATACAGGGAGAGCTGTACGTTTCACAAAGGGCTGATTGACCTCAGTGCCTATATGGGAGAGGATGAAAGAACTCGTCCGATTCAATAATTTACGAGACAGGCTAGTCTCTATTAAGTTGAAGTGAAATATGTGACGGCAACTGGTGAACCCGGGAACCAATCAAATTGTTCAGACTTTTGTTCCGAATTTAAAAAATACATTTCAACGTTGTTGAAAATCAATAACACACTCGCTAGTCAAGCCAACATATTGCAATGCAATGGATTCGGTGAGTAATCCCCACTACTCCCTAGTTAACTATAACACTACTTTACATTGTTAACAGGCTCACAAAACAAGCTGTGTTAGTTGACTAGCGAGTGTCATTAATTTTCAACAACTGCTGCTGACTTGTTCCCGTTTTCACCAGCTGCTGTCACATATTTCAGGTGTTTGTCTCACCTGTTTTTGAGGGCCCTGCTGGTGCTGTGACAGGAGCAGCTGGTTTCACAAAGGGCTGATTGACCTGAGCGCCTATATGGGAGAGGGTGAAAGATTACACATATTCTCACTTCTCAGTTCCAATGTCATGTTCATTGACATTCTCTACACTAATGCGGGGTACACACATAAGGATTTTTTCGGATGTCTGAAAACAACAGAAAACGCCCGGTTATCAGATGGCTCTTAACATTTTCCTATAACAAAATCCTGTGGTGTGAGGTGTGTTAAGAGTCACTTCTCTTCAATTGTGCAATCAACTCTCCCGGCAACCTGCTCGGAAAATGGGCGTGGCCGGCAATCGTAAATGTGAAATGCGTTCAATACTTCCGACCAGAAACCATAGGGTTGCCAGATTGTTTGGTGAAATTAGCGGTTTTAGACTGTGGTTAGGGTGGAAAATGTCATTCCCATCTGGCAACCCTGCTCGCCAATCAAGAAGCGTGGGGAACGAGACTAGAGAGTCTGGAGTCTGTCGTAACGAAACTCTTTATGTCTGTGGGGTGCTGAAATGGGGAAATTCGCGCACACCACACACAACACGATCAAGGCTGTTCAAATCCAAGATTTTGTTTCTTCATGTGTGGGGTCTGTCTCAGATAAGATTTCTGTTAAGATTTTGAAATTCCTTATGTGTGTACCCCGCTTAAGGTGAAAATATCACGAGCCTTTCTTACCTGTTTTTGTGGGGGAAGCTAGTCTCACAGGAGGTGGAGTAAGTGTGCAAGTGCCTACAAAGGAGAGGATGAAATAATGCACATCCTCAATTTCAGTCTTATTCTGAGAATAGAATAGAAAAGAATAAGATCTACTTAATATAATTCATATTCTAAAGGTGAAATATCTCAGGAACCTTTCTCACCTGACAGAAGGGCAGCTATGTACCCTGTAAATGGGTGAGGGGGCGACAGAAAAATGAAAAACACTTCACATCACGATGTCCCTATCTCTGAGATGTTACATTGTAATTACACTAGTAGCAACATGGTATATACTGACAATCATACCATGTTATATGAAAACGATATGAAATTGTGTTATTACTTCGTCCAGGGTAATAGAACCCTGGTATCACATCTCAGGCATGCACCTTAAGTGAGCTACACCAACCAGGTGCCCCACACATCTCAGGTATTTCTCACCGGTTGAGGAAGGCAGTGCAGGCGCAGGCGCCGGCACGGGAGTAGCTTGTTGAAAAGACGGTCGAGTAGCTTTAACAGCCCCCGTTGACAATCTTGGTGATGACGTAGAGACGGTGGTCTGATTGGACGTTTGAGCGATGCCAGCCTGCTGCTGCTGCGGTCTGCTGACGACCCCTGTAGTAGCGAGTTGGGGTGACAGGATGGCCAGTGTGGAAGGCGTGGTGGGTGTGGAGGGTGTGGTGGGTGTGGTGGGTGTGGCAGGTAAAGCAGGTGGGATAGCAGAGGTGGGAGCAAGAGACCTCTGCAGGCACACATAGGTAGACGTGGGTGTCGGGGTGGGGGTGTGCGCCGTACCGAAGGCTTTCAAGCTGGTAAAGGCGGACATGGGGATGAGCTGGTTGTTGGTCAGGAAGGCCGTCCCAGGCAGCTGGATGAGGAAAGGTTGGAGGGCCATGGCGGCCTGTAAAGTCATGGGGGCCTGGGTGTGGACTGGCAGGGTGGGCGTAGCAGTGGTGGTTTGGGAGGTCCTCAGCATCAGGGTAGTGTTGGGCTGAGATGTGGGTGAGCTGCTGGTGGTGGTGGTGGTGGTGAAAGAGAGAACAGGGGCACTGGTGGAAGAGGAGGACGTGGAGGAGGGGGGGGTGTGTGGCAGCGGGGGGAGTCCTGGGGGTGAGAGATATGGAAATGTGTGAAGCATTTGATTTGATTCGATTAGATTTATAGAAGCAGGAGGAATAACAAGTGATTGATCACAAATAAGGGAAAAAGACCGAGAGCCAATGAGCTGAGGAGAACACTGCACATGGTGTTACAGAGAGCCAATGAGCTGAGGAGAACACTGCACATGGTGTCATGGGGAGCCTCCATCCTAAGGGAGCCTCACTCCTTCAGAACGCAGAGGCTCAACTGACCTGTTCTGTAGGACATCAAACCAATCTTAGAAACTGAAGATTAGAACACTTCTGCCATATATTAGATCCTAATTTGGGATAGTACTGCACCATCCCATTCCATGGACTGCTATATATTGTTACAAAACCATGAAAACTCAAACTGTTAGGCACTGTTGTTTGAAGTCACTTCTAGAAGCATTTATATGCGCTGTTACGTTTGCAAAGCTGCGGGTAAAGGATTTGACTGGCTCACTGAACAATCTATGCTAGTTTTCTATGGACATCTCCAAACTAAAACAATGCAACCACAAAACCACCACTAGTTTCAAGGTAATAAATTATTACCTGAATAACAAATATATTTGCTGAAGAAAAACTTGAAAATTATTGACACATGTGTTGTTTCAGTTACGAGTTAACCAAGGTAACTACGGGTTACTTTTCATCCCATCAGTGTCTTACAAGATACCAGACAGATCAGTGCAGACAGTCAGGCTATCTGACGTGACGTGAGACAATGGCCATTGCACAAACTCAGTCCTGCTCACCTGTGGGTGTAGGAGTGGGGGTTTGACTGCTCTGGTTAATCTTTCGGGAAGCGGATAAGGATGCTGTTCCACGGGGAATAATACTGAAATAATATATGACATCACTGTTAAGTCAAAAGCATTTGATCCTATCTTGTAGAATTCTCAATTGCAATTTGACATTAAATGCATCAAGATACGTTGTTATTGTAGTAATTCCCCTTTAGCTTCAACACGTGCCTGATCAATTGAGAAGTACCACTACAACTCAATCTGATGACTGACCTATGGCTGGGATTGTCGTTTCCCTTTGGGGTAGTCGTAGTGACATTCGTGGACGCAGGAGTCAAAGTTGTTGCTTTAGCAGGCGGCACAGGCACCTATTGAATAAAGAGGAGACCATCAGGGGAATATTCTATCAACATCGCTTAACGAAGTCTCATGAGACTTGTCAAAATAGGCCTGGATTTCCCTTTAGCGACGTTGATGGAATACCACCCAGGTTTTTGAGTTCCAACAGTACAATTATCCTTTGGAATTATTGGAATCATTGAAGGATTATTTGTCTTCATTGTCACACACCTTTGGGGGTTTCCTGACATTCTCCATGGCCTGGTTGACAGCTGCAAACTTGTTGGAGATGCAGGCAATCTTTTTCTGAGAGGATACAAATGTAACATAGATAATTGTAATCTACATAATATTCCAATTATCCTAGTCAAGTCAAGTAATTTTTATTTGTAAAGCACTATAAAACAACTTGCGCTGACCAATTGCTGTACATCGATTTAAAATCACAATAAAGGCAATAAAAACACAATATATAAAATCACAATAACATAAGCATAAAGACATACATAGAAGGTACACAAAGAACAACAAATCAAAAACCACATTAAGGAAACATAAAGAATATAAGTATGTTTTAAGCCTAGATTTAAAGAAGTCGATAGAGGGGACAGATCTGATTGAGAGGGGGATGCTATTCTACAGTCTAGGGTCTGGCACGGTTACCCACTGAGCTTGAGCCTTGATTTCAGGACAGCTTAGGGAGCCCTAAGCTAGATGAACTGAGGCACCTGGAGGTGGAGTAAGGGGTTAAAAGGGCAAACAGGAGGACCTTAAAGTCAATCCTGAACCGCACTGGAAGCCAATGGAGAGAGGCCAGAATTGGGGTAATATGGTCTCTCTTCCGGGGACCTGTCAGGAGCCTGGCAGCAGCGTTCTGGACAAGTTGCAGGCTGGACAGGGATGCCCGACTAATCCCTGTCTAAAGGGAGTTGCAGTAGTCTAGTCGTGAGGTTATGAAGGCGTGGGTGACCCTCTCAAGGTCTTTGAATCAGAGAAAGGGCTTGATTTTTGCAATTGTTTGTAGCTGAAAGAAACTGGCTTCCACTACTGTATTAACCTGCTTGTCAAACTTAAAGGCGGGGTTGAATGTCACACTAAGGTTTTTGACATGGGGTTTGACAAAAGGGGCCAGACTGCCTAGGCTGTTGGTGATTAGATTGGTGGAGTCGGGGGAACCAAATAGGACCACTTCAGACTTCTGCCATCCAACATTGATGTCCTCAAGTCCTCAAGGAAGTGTGTGTGTGTGTGTGTGTGTGATCTGCAACACAACTAACCTGCAGGCTGTTGACTACACTCTCGTGTTTGGAATAGTCCATTTTGTCCACCCTGTCACGGAGCTCCTGAAGGCTCTTATCAAAGATTGTGAGCTGCAGCAGCTGCAACTGTTCCGCTACCAGATGCTGCACCACCTACACAGTAGGAAAGAACAGGAATAGAATACAATTCTTTATTATCCGTTCTGATGTTTTCTCTCCATCATATGATCATATCACAGCAAATGGAGAAGAAGGAAAGGTAGAGAGGACAGTGACAACAAGAGGGCTCTTGAAAATGCAGAAATCTAACCATATTATTCCAAGTCTCACAACACAGGAAATTTGCTGTACTTTTGACAATGATTTGGGATGCTGTTTATGTATTTAGACCAGTGGTTCTCAAACCTCTCCTTGGGGACCCCCAGCCGCTCCACATATTTGATCTGTTCCACCACCAGCACACCTGATTCAACTTATCAAGTACAAATCATAATTGCGTTGTACTTGATTAGTTGAATCAGGTGTGCTGGTGGTGGAACAGATCAAATATGTGGAACGGCTGGGGGTCCCCGAGGAGAAGTTTGAGAACCACTGATTTAGACAAATAAATATTACGGGAATCATGGATTTCATATCAAGGGAATCATGGATTTCATATCAAGGGAATCATACATTTCACCAACCTTCTCCAACCTGTGTTGGCTATTCTGGCTCCCACAGATCTGTAGCTCCAGATGTGCCTCCAGCTCTTCCCCATCCACTGTCGTTGGCATCTTCTCCTCCCTCTCCACCTCCTCTCCATCCTCCTCTCCATCCTCCTCTCCAACTGGTTTGATCCACTTCTTCCTCATCAGCCACTCCACCTCCCCTTCATCCCTTACTTCATCCCTTACTTCATCTACTCTGGGCTTCTCAGCCGCTTCTCCTTCCCTTGCTCCCTCTACTGTTGACCTATACTCAAGTCCATCCACCTCCCCATCCTCCTCTTCTCTATCTAGTCTGGCCTTCTTCCGACTCTTTAACTCCTCTTCATCCCTCACGCTTCCAGACAGGTCTCTTTTCCTTTGTGGGGCAGGCTCCTCCCCCCAATGTTCTTTTCCTTGGTGAGAAAGAACAGCAAACATGCAGTAAACATATAGCTCAGAGGTCAGTTGGTTATTAAAAGTCTATAACGATTAATCGACTGAAAATATATAAATAAGAAAGTGTATACTCAAAGAGTGGTTTTCTTTCTAACCCCCTATACTGTTTCTCTTGAGACATCTACTACCTCCCTGTACTGTTTCTCCTGTGTCATATAAAAAAAAGTGTTTTATTATTATTATTTTTATTTATTTATTTTTTAAATCTTCCTTCTTCTAGCACGACAACTGACAATGGCCCCTGGATTGAGCTTAGATTACTTTTTCCTACTAAGACTGGTGGATAGATGATTCACTTACTTAGTCAAATGTATTTGTTGTAAGTCGCTTTGGAATAAGGCGTCTGCTAAATGCCAAAAATGTAAATGTAAAAATGTAAATGTTTAAGATGTTAGTGATTTCATCCCTCAAAAACACATCTGAACAGACTTTGCCATACGGTTGGCGTACATTTGTCAAGGTTGATGAAGAGAAGAGCTAGAGTATGGTTTACCTTCATCAGCCAGAGGGAGTGTTGCACAAGGTGGAGGAGGATCAACTAGAGCAGAACTGTGAAAACTTTTCATCGTTTCCACCTCTCCTTCTGTACTTTCTCTGTGTTCATCCTCTTTATTACTTCCCTTGTGTTCCTTCTCTTTCTCTTCTTGACTTTTTCCATCTTCACCCTCTTTCTCTATGTCACTTTCTATGGGTTCCATCTCTGTCCCTTCTTCACATTCTACCTGGTCCTGCTCTTTCTCCTCACCCCTCTCCTCATCCCTCACCTCATCCCTTCCCACCAGGCTCTCTTCATCCTCACTAAGCATCAGGAACCCCGGCCTGACATCCTGGTCTGACTCAGCTGTGTGTGAAGAGGAAGGGCAGGGGGAGTTCATGGTCAGTTCTTCCAGAATCAATCCAGTGCCAATAAGTGGAAGCAGCTGGGGGGGTCCCCCATCAAGCCCTCCCTCTGCCATCCCTTCATTTTCTTCACCCACCTCCATGGGCGCTTCATCTTCAGTGTGCTTGCCATTTTCCAGTGGTAGGAGCTGGGGTGGGGATGGCGCAGAGCACCGGGGGGAGAGAGTAGTGTGGAGAAACCCCAGTTGCTGTCGATCACTGTTTTTCATTGTCTTTCTGGCCCTGAACACCTTCCTCTGGGGTTCCTCCGCCACAGCATCATCCATGCTTGGCCTGAGAGGTGGGGGAGGGAGAGAAAGAGAATACAAATAAGAGCTTGTACTGAGCTGGGCAAAAAAGCGTTTAAGTACGCTGCCCCCTCTGCCTGGAATACTCTCCAGAAAGAGTTAAAATTAAAAGAACTAATCAGTTATGATGCTTTCATAATGATTTTAAAGGTCTTAGGAGGTGAAAGTATTGGAAATTGTCATTGCTTTTAATTCAGTATCTGTGCCCGCCCAAACCTGCTTTTAATTTATTGTTATTTTGTATTATGTCTATCAGTGTATTGAATGTATGCCTGTGTCCCTGTGCTGCCCCTCTTGGCCAGGTCCCTCTTGGAAAAGAGATTCCTTATCTCAATGAGTTCACCTGGTTAAATACAGGTTTAATAAAAGAACATATTTTTAAAAAGAGGTGGGGGGGGAAAAGGAGGAGAGAGAGAGAAAGCAGGAGGACGATAATTGATATTAGTAACATTGAGAAACAAAGTACTGGTGTCAGAACTCTCAAACTATGACAAACGCCAGAGGGTGCAGCTGTTACACTGACATGGGCTCTGTTTTTATGTCGTCCATCATGCTTCTGTTGTGTTGCGTGTTATACTGGTACTTGTATGTTTTTATTTATTTTACATCTAATCATCTGTTCATGGCAGAACAGCCTGCAGAGATCTTCCAACAAGTTATGTGAGCGAGCACTCTCTTAGGGTTTAAATGATAAAGATCCAATGCACACTGACAATACTGTCTTTAACAGTCGAGCAATAGCAAAAATGCTGACTCTTCTATGTAAAAGGCTAGCCTAAACAAAGCAGTCACATAACAAAACGACATTATTGTGGATAAATTAATATTCTGAATATGCTATTCAGCCCACCCTATGTTGAATGGCAAGTAGCTGCAGTTGTTGTAAGCCAACATTAGAGGGTGCTGTCAGACTGACGTTTTCTTTGAGGAAGAAAAGGGGGTGGAGCATGTGGACTAGAATCCATTCCGGAACAGTGTAATTCCACCTCAGTGTTTGTATAGGAACCAGGATACGATACATTCCAGAGTCCCAGCTAATGACAACCTACATGTGAGATCATTTTCAAACACAAACCATCTCCCACCAGACACATGAGACAGTAACACATTTAATTAACTTTGTTTGAGGTCCAAGTGGGCCTAAAATTGTGCAAACTGAAAACTGCATTCAAAACATAAAAATCATACAGGCTATATTGTTTCATTCAATTCAGACCTTAATCAATCAATCTCCCTTTACAAACCGTTGAAATCCAAGAAAGGACACACCCACAACAAGCAGCCCCTCCTCCTTTACACTGTGGTAACTTTCATTGGTTGAATGCAAAGCCTGCCTGGCAACACATAATGGTGGTGTGACATTTTCACCATGACCAAGTACAATTACAAGGACTTTCAAGTCAATATTATTAGAAAGTAGCTGAAATAACTAGACAGTAATGTGACAGTAATTTGCACACTACCATAAAAACCCAATAACAAAGAAGCTGAGTTTACTAAAACAAAAAGCCTAAACAAAGCCTACTCTGGTTCATAGTTAGGATATAGCCACCCTGTGGCCTACATTATTGTACAATATCAGGCAAGTTAACAAAAATAACATGCAGTCATTCCGTCTGATGAATCATCCACATTACAGTACCACTCCTCCACATTAACCTAATGCCTCATATCAATCTCTAAATAGAAACAGCAATCCTCATAGAAAATCCTCATAATCCACATAAACAACAATCCTCATAGAGAATTACAGCTCAGCATTGGCCATACCACTAACATAGTTGCAGTGTGGGAGAGGGAAAAAATATAAACACTGCATAAAGTGCCAGGCTAACAATTCATATACCCATAAACTATTGACAAATTATGAAAAAAATAATTAAATTAAATAGGGATGCACGATATGCATTTTTTTCCAACCGATACCGATGTTTACCCGCTTCTCGTGGCCGATAACCGATATGATAACCGATATGAGAACAGATATAATTTCACAGTTGATAACCTGTAGTTCATGCACACCTGAAGGTAAGAAAGGCTATGTAGTGAGCAAAGATTGATGATTTAATATTCCATAGTGATCTCACCAAATCTAACTTACATCACTATTGTTAACACAACAAAGAGAACACTTCTGACTCTTCAAATGTTCATTTATTATTTCCTCTAACAAACAGAATCTGTTATAGACAGTAGGGCTGCACGATTAATCGATTTTAAATCGAAATCGCGATTTGAAATGATGCGATTAGCTAATCGCAAAGCCTGCGATTTGCCTGCGATTTTTTTTTTTTTTTTTTTTTTTTTTTTTTTTTTTTTTTTTTTTAAAAACCTTTATTTTACCAGGAAGTCACATTGAGATTAAAACCTCTTTTGGAAATTTGATCAGCACTCATGGAATGCCTCTTGTCCAATCAAATTACTTGGTCTCTTTATGACTTTGAACCCGGCGCTCTCAGAGCGAATTTATGAACGCAGGCATAGGTTGTGTCACGACAGTCAGTCCAATTATTATGAGACTTTGGGCTAACGTAACGGAGACAATTAGACACCACATGGCTTACTGGACGTATGATAAACGTTAGTATGTTATAATTGCGACAGGTAAGTGTACAATTTCACTATACTAACTGTACCAGCCAAGTGCATGTCGGTGCTGTTAGTCCAGCCTTAAACTTAGCTTAGCTAACTTGTAGTCTTTGAGACGGTAGCTTAGCTTAGCTACTCATGCTAACCCGGCGTTAAAGTACAGACACAGAGTTGACAGTCTCAGCAACCTGCGGGTTGGTGTTTATATAGTATAGCAGGCTTATGGATACATGGAAGTTAACTGTTCTGTTGTCAAACATGAATGTGTCCTGTATGCATAACCTCATACCATTCGTTCATACCAGCCGGCTTTAAAGACGCAGAGGTTAGCCTAGCCTAGCCTTGGGCTGAAGTATGTCACAGATTCCTAAGTCAAGGTGACGTGTGTCTGTGCTCCATAGTCAGAGACCACCATTCTATCATTCATCAGTTCGACTGTTGACCGAGTCATCTAGATGTGGTCCTTTCAGTTATAGTCACAGTGTATCCCCAAATGATCATTTTAATAGCTGGATCATCTTAGAAAGTAGCCACCTGTCTAGATGAGATGAGGTTATCATATATACAATTCATATCTTTTAAGTTCTCATCCTTGCATTAGAATTAGAGCAGTTAATAGTTTGATGGTATCATGTGGTAATGCTCTCTGAAAATAGGTGATATTCATCCAATCACCTGCCAAGTATTTTTTGAAAGTACCTGCCCTTTTCCAAACAGCTTCCAATTAAGCTTTCCTAGATGGTTGTGTGAAACAAACCACCTGAGTCAGGTTAGTAATGCTCCATCACATGTTTTAATCTGAAGCTTGATTTTAAAGCAACCCAACTTTAAAGCAACCCAATGTAAGTTTAGTTCTTTCACTCGTAGCTCGGGCTGTGGGGGTGCTAGAGGAGGGAGCCTCTAAGTCCCCTGAAGACGTACAAACAAACTGCACGTTGATACGACCTAGCCGGAGATATCGCCACACTTTACAAAAACTTCCTTTTTTTTTTTTTTTTTTTTTGGGGGGGCTATTTAAAAAAATAATAATCGCAAATTAATCGCAATCGCGATATCTGTCCAAATAATCGCAATTCGATTTTTCCCCCAAATCGTGCAGCCCTAATAGACAGTGCACAATGCTTTTTTTAGCCAAGATCTGGCCTCCTTTTATGAAAACAAAAAAGGCTCACCTAAGAGTAATTAGATCAAAAAAGTGTCAAAAATAAAGTGCATCTTGTCTATCCCTGTAAATTGAAAATGCATAATTAAAATATCAAAAAATAAATAAATAAAGTGCATCAGTCAATACAAAAATAAAGACTTTTATAGAACCAAAAGTTTTATAGAACTTTTACAGAAACTAGTGCCAAATGGCTGCTTAGTCTGCAGATAAACAGAATATCACAAGGCACATAGTAGGCTACACTAGTATGCTTAATAAAGCAACTGAAAAGGGCTGGGCTATGCTACTTTTAGTGCATGAGGATGAGGTAGGTTGTGATAAAACTTATCTGGCTTACGCTAGTATCGATCAGACTATGGATGTGTGTGGCGACTGTATCATACAGAGCAGGCAGGCACACGTCTGCAAAATAGCGGCGGCTTGGGAGTGTATACCGGGGCTCTAAATGTGAAATTAGCTGGCGAAATCCTTTATCTTCTACTACAGAGAAAGGCTGGTCGTCGAGGGCCATAAACAGGGGTGCACATAACTTTTTGGGGCCAGTGCTCAGAGGAGCACCTAGGGATGCTGCTTGGTGCTCCCCGAGCTCGCGAGTCACGACCCGTCCCACAGGATGGATAAAAAAGGGATACATGGATAACTTATATTAGCAAAACGACATTTATTCATAAATAAAGATGAACGAACAAATGATTGTGTGCAAAACAAAAGAAACAAATGCAAAATCAAATGACTGCTCTTTAAGCATGAAAGTCTGTCAGACTCCTTTAAACACAATGAAATCAACTGACATCTCTTTAAGCACTAACTGAATGTCTGTTCTTTAAACACAATGAAATCAACTGACATCTCTTTAAGCACTGCTCTGTTCTGTAAACACTGAAATCAACTTTTCAACAAAAAGTTACAGCCTAAGCATTTATTTATGCTACAAGCTTAATCATCATCATCATCACTGCTCTCTTGACTGCTGTAAGTTATCACTGTCCTCAATTTCAACCATGGTAGAGGATGTTGTAGGCTATCACTTTAAATAGCTCATTATTTTGATTGTGCAACAAAGTCATTTTTTTTTCTTCTAATAGAATTCCCAACCATATTCCCTGGGTCAGGGGTCTAGGTGCGATAATGAAGCTGTAAAACAAACGTCTGAACGTTTGAAAGCTTCAGAGAAAAGAAACGTGAAGTCCCTTGGTGTTGTTTTTCCTTTTAGCGACGTTTGGGACAGAATTTTCACGTGTCGGCGTGATAACCGTGATAACCGTGCGATACGCGATACGCGGAATGAAAGTACAAGTTACGATACTTTCCGAATGTTTTCGTGAGGGGAGTCGCCGTGGTCGTTGTGATGGCGTTACGGGGCTTGCAGTGATGCAGCAGTCAGCAGTCAGCAGTTGGATTTTGAGGAAGTAAATTCCTCTCCCAGCGCTTCCAGCTGTTGGTGCGCAAGAGCGCGTTCATGCCGCTGATCTTCCGCGCAGCATGCATTTTGGCGACGCATGCGCACTGGCGCACCAGTTATGTGCACCCCTGGCCATAAACTCCATTATTTTTTCATTGATTGCTTGAGCCTTTGAGCTGTCTCGAGTAAACTTCCTGCAGTTTTCAAATGCGTGTTCAATAGGCACAGCAGCTCTTTTTTTTCGCGGCTAGGCTACCTTCTCCTACTAGTGCTTGCAATGGTGAATCTTAAGGTGACTTATGAGATTCGTTGTGTTGTAACTCGTAGACCTTTGCCCTCCTCTCCGAACTTTTGTCGAACATGTGTTGCAAATTGCAAACGCACTATCTGCCTCAGAAACTCTGAAGAAAGTCCACACCGGGGAAGACATGTTTCGCTCTCGTCTCTACACTGCGTGGCTGTACCCAGGCGCAGCATCATGAGCGCGGAAACCGGAAGCAGAAATATTTCCGGCTTCATATTATCGGCTCTATATCGGCTAAAATGTTATAAAACCGATAAATATTTAATAACATTAATTTTCCATTATCGGGCCGATAAATATCGGTGCCGATAATATCGTGCATCCCTAATTTTAAAGTTTCTTACTTCATCAATGATGCTGACAATGTAATAACCTCCGGTCGTTAAAGAGGATGGGATGACAATCCTTGGTCAATGAGAGCAGCTGTAGAGAAGGCTACACTGATCCTGAAGAGGCAGTATGCAGGTGTTTGTTCCAGAATTTCATCCACATATTAATTGATCTACTCATTATTGTCACCTGATTGAGGACATAGGCTTAATTATATAGTTGGTTGCACTTGCAAAGGTTTTTCTTTTTTTTAGTGCAGGTCAAGAATAAATACTAGCATGTAGATGTTAAGTGGGATTCTTGGGAAGATGGGATTCTACCATTAACCCTAACCCTTACCTAACCCTAATCTGAAACTTTAAATGTCAACTTTAATGGGGTGACGTCAGAGTCAGGCCGTCCCAAAGATCTGTTTTACATTATGCCACTGTTATCCTGGAAAAATTATAGTAGATAGATGCTCAGTTTAGTCATTGCCTAAACTGAACACCTTAGTTAGTTTAGCATTTGAATCAGGTGTTTGCCGAAACCTGCAATCTAACATTGACGCAAACGATGTCCCCTTGGATATTTCAACTATGAAGATAGAATATTTCTGCATTAACTTCAGCCCTTGGCCGGTAACAAGGAAAAGTGAGTATCGTCAATGCATACAATAGATTCCTGTGTGTGACCACTCTGTGCCCTTTTCTAAAAATAAATCACTTGCTTCTTCTCAAAAGGGCATTGAAGGAAAATACACTCACTGAACACTTAATTAGGAACACCTGTACACCTTCTCATTCATTCAGGTGGTGTAATGGTGGGGGGAATGTTTTCTTGGCACACTTTGGGCCTGTTAATACCAATCAATCATCGCTTGAATGCCACCACCTGTTTGAGTATTGTTGCTGACCATGTGCATCCCTTCATGGCCACAATGTACCCATCGTCTAATAGCTAATTCCAGCATGATAATGCACCATGTCACAAAGCAAAATAAGGCCTTGTCCACACCAATAGGTTTTTTTGATAAACGTATATAAAAATATCACCACACCAGCATGTTTATAAACAATGTCTGTATCCACATGCATACGCTGTCATTGAGCATTCCACACCAGTAGTCGGCGATATAATTTTAACCCCATAGCCCCGCTGGCCAATCAGACGCCTCTGTCTCTTAATGTTCTCGATCATTAACTGTGCATTTATCTGTAAACAGGTTAAAAGTCAAATTAACAGTGAAAGAACTAGAAGCACTTTGTACACATCCATTTTCCTCGCTTGTGTAGCCTCGACCACCGTTGCCTGTTGTAAACAAAGTAGTTACTGGTGCCAGAATATGACGTTGGAGGGAACAGCAAACAGCTGCAGTGCGCATGATCATAGAAATCTACACGCATGACGACGTGTCGAATACAAAAAACTCTGTCTATCTCGTCCACACATCAAAAATATACAGCGAATATACAGCGTTTTTAAAAATCTTCACTCTGGACGGAGTTTTCAAAATGTCAGTTTTCACGGGGCAAAAACTTGTTTGCGTGTGGACGAACCCCCCAAAACGAATATAAAAATCCACGTTTATCAAAAAAACGTCATTGGTGTGGACATTGGACTAATGGACTAATTCTCAAACTGGTTTCTTCAGTGGCCTTCCCAGTCACCAATTGCGTGATGCAATCATGTCATCATGGACTAGAATCTCAAAGGAATGCTTCTAACATCTTGAGGGATCAATATCACGAAGAATTGAAGCTGTTTTGAGGGCAAAAGGAGGCCCTACCCAGTATTAATATAGTGTTCCTAATAAAGTGTTCGGTGAGTGGATCTAAGTGGAGGAACCTACAACATCTTCTCCTCCAATATCCTTTGAGTAAGTAGCGAGGAGGTGTGAGGAATAATGTTTCTAACAATTGAGAAAGGGCTGTTGTTATTGTTGGGTACTGAATTATTATTATTTTTTATTCTGTGCAGGTAAAAGGGTGTGGATGGCAATGCTAAACTCATCAAAATCCCATTTTCTTGGGAAAGTGTTGCTTCAATCCTCACTTTCTGCAGTCAAACCTAGCACATCATGCTTACTGTGATGAAAGCAAAGACGGATCATACACAGTCAAATACATTTGATCAGAAACACAGTTAGCCTGAGACTAACATTTTGGATCTACAAACACTAGCCAACTAAAATACCCTAGCCTTTTCCTCACCAATAGCACTTGCAGAGAACACAAGGTAACAACTCAGTGAAGTTTATAAAAAGAGATACCGCTTGTTAAGTCGTGACGTGTTTCCGGGTCCAAGGTTGGCTGAGGCGCTGTCTTCGAAATGCCGAAATAATAATAATAATAAATTATATTTATATAGCGCTTTTCCGAGGCTCAAATACCCTGACAATATGGAGAAAACGGGAAAGTGCTGTGTCCCTTGTTGTATGAATAGATCCGAGTCTAAAAAACGATTAAATTGTCATTCTACCGCTGTAGTTCACAGGTACTCTGGTGGAGGGAATTTCTGGTTTGGACTCGGAAATGGCTAAACGTCACTTTTGACGTCAGACTTAACAAGCACTGATCAACTCAAACCACATGTGAAACCAGGAATGATGATGATGACCACAGTTAGGCTAAACAAATGGTAGATCACTCACCCGTATCAGTTTCCAAAGTGTTGTCTGGTAGGTGGCACTTTAGCAATTACAAAACTAGCTTTTGTTACTGTTAGCCAGTTTGTTGTGCCAAACAATGGTATCACAAGGAAAGAATGACAGTTCAAGGATTTGACTACCGACACTCAAGGCCAGCTTCTTGCTTGCACGAGGACACAGCTTTCTCAGTTTGACAATTCTCTCTTTTTCTTTCCCTCTCTTCAAAACAAAGCCGGAAGTGTGTTGGGGGCCGGGCTAAATGAGGGGGTGGGGGAAAGGGAATATCTTTGCGTATAGGCTACTGACTCCACCTCTCGAAAAAAACAGAGTGCACTTTAGGCTCCTCCTAGGTCCGTGTAAGTATTGTCAGTTCGATATTCCTTTTGAAAACGAAAACGGCGTGAGTATAACAGCAGTTGATTTTCTATTTCCAGAACATAAACAAGAACAGAGATGATCACGTGTATGTTTTGTCAATTCCATTTTCCTTTTGAAAACGAAAACGGATTGACTTGTCAGTGACGTAGGTGGGCGTTGACAAGGAGAGGGTTTGTTCGAGGTGTTAACGTTACTTTGGGTGTTTTTGTGTATGGCTTGGACGCAATGATTAACAATGATAGCTAGAAACCGTATTAACCTTATGTAGGCTCAATATGCCAAGTCAATAACAATAATAATAATAATAATAATAATAATAATAATGCCAAGTCAATAACATTCCAGCTGAACCTTCTAATGTCTTAACGTCTGCCTCTGTGTGGTCTATATTTTCAGACAACCACCAATCTCTCCTCACTACACTGTCTGAGGCCCCATCTATCATAGGGGTTAGACTCCTAACCCTGTCTGCAAGTGGACTCTGAAGGTCCTGTGTAAAGGTGAGACATGGAGAAAGGCATGGACACACACAGGCAAACACACACACACACACACACACACACACACACACACTCACATGATTGCATACACAATGTTTACATTTGTAAAGCACTAATGTCTATTCCATGAAGATAAGAGTCTGAGGATGGAATCATCATCAATGCTTCTCTCCTCTGCTTGTCTGACAGCTCCCAATAGCAGGTCATGTGGTGCAGAGGATTCAGGTGAAGAACAGTCACAAGCAGAGCTGTAGATCATCAGCAGCAGCCAAGGGAGAGCCTTCTTCTTCCTCCATCTCTCGCAGAGCAGAGCAGAATGGCTACTCTTATTCTCAATAAGTCTTTGAAATAATAATAATAATAATAATTATATAATTAATAATAATAATAATAATAAGCCTTTGAAAGTAATCATGAAGTTCACATCCCACTGGGCAAACCATGTAATATTAAGAATTTCCATCGAGCTGTACTCTCACACCAGATTACTTTTATTTGACTATTACTCACCACAAAAGCATTCATACATCGTTTTTCATTTGAACTCAGCATTTACTTGAATATATTTTGTTTGCAATCTTATTTATTGCAATTTCATCTGTTGTAGTGTGGGAAATGTAGTTCATGTTTAATTCACATTACATGGGACCCCTCACCTTGGTCACAATCTCTTTGATTCTCCACCATTGAGATAAAGGAATTCAGAGTATGTATAAACTACCATGGCAATAAACTGATTCTGATTTAAGCTAGTAGGCTGCAGTTTTTCAGACAACCTGCTACACTAGGCTATGGCTAGTGCACTCTTACGCTAAGTAGTGTGTAGTAATGTATGTAAATGTATAATAAATCCACTTTTTTTTTGCAGAGTAATGTATTTTATTTATTCAGTAGGTGGATGTAATAAACCAGTTAGATTATTTCCTGCTCTGCAGTTACTGGGCTCTCAGAGGAGCCGGATGACCTCCAGCACCTCTGATAGCCCAGTAACTGTAACAATTTTGTCACTGGTTATGGCAGACCTGCATTTTATGCAGTGCGGGCTTGTTTCCCTGGCCTGGTTCACACAGGCCTGGCAGCCTACCAGGCTGCGGCAGCACAATGCCATTGTTGGCACCTGCATCAGACCTGTAACAAGTAAAACAGACAACATAGTACATCTTAGTACATTCAGTCCAACTGACTACTACTGCACACTCTATCACCTGGGCCAACACCAGATAACACTTGAAGAACACCCTGTCAATATGATAGACGATGTTTGGCTAATCCATGGGAGGGTATTTGATTGGGAGTTTATTTTATTGTTTGATTCATTTGATTGGGTAAAAGTATGCATGCAGAGAGTGATTGGCTTAGATAGAAATGGGGGCGGGCTTAATGGAGGTAATCTGGGTGGCAGGGAATCGGAATGACAGTATAGAGCGAGATGGGAGTTGGTAAGTTGAGCTCTGAATGATTGTGTAGTTTGTTGAATCTTTTCTGTTAGTTCGTTCACTGTTAATTATTTACATGTACTAATGGATCAATGTGTTTTCAGTTTTACAATCTGTTTATTAGAGGAAGAAGGAAATCAAACCGAATTGTGTCAGTCTCATCATTTCACCCGTACTGCCGGAGCAAGCAGAAAATTCACCATTCAGCTAAACTAGAGGGAGAGCTGAACAATTGTAAAACACCCGCTGACGACCGCAGGAGGACGGACCGTCAGTTAGCTAAGGAATACAAGCCCGGTTGGACGCAACAGAAGCTCCGGGAGGACAAGGATCCATTCACCGGAGATAAGAGCAAGCTAAAGCCTGGTCAGGTTAGTGACGGAGCCGCGGCGCCCGCAACTGTAGCTAACTAGCCACTTGCTAGCCAGCGTAGCATTAGCAAACTAAGCTAGCGTTAGCCCTGTTGTTGCAATAGCGCAGCAGGCACGCGGTAGAGCTTATAGCACTCAAAGCTACAGCTAACTAGGCCGGCAACGGAGCCGGGGCGCCCGCGACCGTAGCTAACTAGCCACTTGCTAGCCAGCGTAGCATTAGCCAACTAAGCTAGCGTTAGCCCTGTTGTCGCAATAGCGCACAGGCACGCGGTAGAGCTTATAGCACTCTAAGCTACAGCTAGCTAGGCAGGCAAGGAGTGAAACAATCCACGGCTAGCTTCAACTGGTTAACCCAACTGCAAGAATCCACAGCCAGCTAGGCTAACCTACAAGACCCACCAAGAAAGGAATTGCGAGCTAATAGCAGCTACCCAGAGAGCTACCCACACCCAGCACTCTTCTCTGTGACTCTATTGACTGTTTGCATTAAAATAGGTTTGTGTGTACCTGGGTATTAAGTCGTCGGGGGGAGGAAAATCCTCTCCCACTTTATTATTTTATTTTTAGCAGTATCCCTGGGATGACCCCACGGTGAACCTGGTTCCGCTGCCGAAGACTAGTTAAGGAAGTGCAGGGACCAGCGCAAATCAGCTCAGGGAGTCAGAGAGGGCTGAAGATATAAGATAGAAAGACGAAACAGGTACACACAAGTTATTTCTGAGTCACAGGCAGAATGGAAGCACTAAGGACCGAAAGGGAAAAGTTGGCAGTCACTTTTGAGAGAGGATACCGCCACATCATCAGGTCAGTGGCATTGATGGGCGAAGATGACATGAAACGCGAGTGGATAGCGCTCCTATCAAACGCGAAAGACCTAAACTCTGCAGACGACAATTATGAGGAAGGTTTGCAGGCCAAAGCAAGTCAGGAACCTGAGACGGGTAACAGTCAGCTTCTTCAAGACATCACCAAGGCCGCTGAGGAGAGAGCTCAGAAGGTTGAACAGGTCGGTCACGTTTTAAAGGCCAACATGTGGACAAGGTTCGCGGGGGTCGAACTTTCATCCACAATTAGACGAGCAGAAAGGAGTCACGAAGGCGCGAAGAGGATCAGTCTAGAAGAGGCAACCCACGACGTTTGTAAAGAACGAAGCACACTCACAGAGAGCCTCATCATCAAAGCGCGAAGTCTGCTATCAAGCTGGGGGGAGTGGATCCCTGTAGTTGAGGCGTGCAACACGAGAAAGTCACTAGAGGAGCTGGAGGACAAAAGGGATGAACTTTGGGAAACGTTTGTGACTGAATTTGGAAGAGTTGAGAAGGAGAATACTGACAAAATGGCCGACAAGGCCGCCGCAGCAAAGCAAATGGCCACCGACGCTCTCGCCGAAGATGAGAGGAAAAGGGCCGACGTTCTCGCCGAAGATGAGAGGAAAAGGGCCGATGCTCTCGCCGAAGATGAGAGGAAAAGGGCCGATGCTCTCGCCGAAGATGAGAGGAAAAGGGCCGACGTTCTCGCCGAAGATGAGAGGAAAAGGGCCGACGTTCTCGCCGAAGAAGAGGCCAAAGATCGAGCGGCGAATAGAGAAAGGGCCGACGCTCTCGCCGAAGATGAGAGGAAAAGGGCCGACGTTCTCGCCGAAGAAGAGGCCAAAGATCGAGCGGCAAATAGAGAAAATAAAGAAGCCATCGCCAAGCTGGAAAGGAAAGCCGCTGAGGCAAGACTGAAGTCAGCTGATAGCGTGGCCGAGTTTGAGAAGGAGACAGCGAAGGTGAAATTGGGGGCCGAAGAAGAGATCGCTGAGGCAAGGCAGAAGGCGGCCGTGATTGAGTTGAAGGCAGCAGAAATAGCCGCTCAAGAGCGCGCCAAACTACTGGAGGCTCAGCGGGAAGCATGGGAACAAGCCCGGGAGGCAGGGCTGGAGAGCGCCACATATGGAGGCAACCGCACTAGAGCCAAGATCAAACTCCCTCCAACAAGGCTGCCCGTGTTCAGCGGGTGTATGAGAGATTTTCATCGCTGGCGGAAAGATTGGGAGAGCCTGCAGCAGCAGGGAGACCCATCGGGGTCGCCAGAGGTGAAGAAACTCCACCTTCTCGAGAGCATAGACCGAAAGGTTTTCGAGGAACTCAAACTCTCGAGCTACCGCTCAGCGGAGGACGTATTCAAAGCCTTGGAGAATCGGTTTGGAGACAAGGCAACCATCGCGCTGCAAATTATTGAGGAATTGGAAAGAATACCAGCGGTAAAAGGAAACCAGCCGAGGAAAGCGATCGACCTTATTCAGGCAGTGGAAAGAGCCCTCATGGACCTGACTGACTTAGGAGAAGTGGGCGCTATGAAGAACCCACTTGTAATTAAGGCCATCGAGAGCAAACTGCCAGATCGCGTGCAGGAAGGCTGGTTTACCTTTGTAACCGAACCCGAAAACCAAGTCACCCCAGACAAGCAATTCGATGCTCTTCTTCTGTTTCTGAAAAGGCAGGAAGTAATCCTCGAAAGGATGGCGCGAATCCGAGGCTCCACAGAAACCTCTGGGGGAACACCGGAGAGGCCAGTCAGATGGGAGAAGAGGGCATTCACGAGGGCCACGGAGAAAGACTCACCGGTAGATGAAGAAGAGGAGGAACATCGAGGTGAAACCAGAGTCACGGGCAGGAACTCGGAAAGAAGAGAAGAGTGTGACATCTGTGGAAGCGATCAGCACGGTGGCAAAATATTCTTCTGCCAAAAGTTCAAGAGTGTCAGTCTGGCAGAGAAACGAGCCATAGTAAGGCAAAGCAAAGCCTGTCAGAAATGTTTGGGCATGCACGGCGCCGACGGGGAGTGTAGTAACCGGTACCTGTGCAGAGTGTGCAAGCGGGATGAAGGAAGGGCAAGTCATCACTACCTTCTGTGTCCCGAGTGGAGTGAGGGAAAGAAGACAGGGCCAGGGTTCGCTGACAAGCAACGAGAATTCCTGGATTCTTTGGGACTCAACCCTGAACAGGAGAGGAGGGCGAAGGCATTCACCAGTAAGGCTTCGATGACGCTGAGCGCGGGCGCAGAAGGCGGAAGTCTCTTCGCAGAGGATGGGCCAGAGGAACATCCAGTACTAATGATGATATTGACAGTCAAAACAGAAGATGGATATGCCCTGGGAACTCTCATAGACCTCGCCTCCGACACAAATTATATCACCAACCGGGCCGCCGATCGGCTCCGACTGGAGCGGAAGCAAGTAACACTGACTGTGCATGGAGTCGGTGGAATGAAGGTCAAGGTCAAGACTAATAAGTACCTGCTAAAGGTCAGAGCGTGGAGCAACAACAGATGGAGTCCCCACGAGATGGTATGCTACGGGCTCGACACAATCGCTCGTGCAGACAAGGTCATCAGTCCAGAGCGACTCTGTAAGTTCTTCCCTGGGGTCGAGAAGGAAGAGCTGGTCCGACCTAAGGAAATCGAGCTCTTGATCAGCCACCGAGAGGGACGACTCGCTCCACGGTGGAGAAGAGGGACGGGAGACTTGGTGCTGTGGGACGGGCCTCTGGGGAAGACCGTGGGAGGAACGCACCCAGACCTGTTTGAAAGTTGGGAAAGATCCGCACACAACTCCCAGACGCACTTTGCGCGTTCTCTGAGAACGGAGGCAGTAAGATTTGAGGAAATCCCCTGCAAGACGCCCAGCGCAAAAGAAGAGGATGGAGACCAGAAGCCGCAAGGTCATGAAAAGACCGGGAGAACAGCTGCAAGCAGCAAAGAGGTCCTCGAGTGGTGGAGCTGGGATAGCATCAGCGCCGCGTGCGAGCCAAAGTGTGGAGGGTGTCGCTGCGGAAATTGTCAGCCGGGCGGGAAAGAGATGACTCTCGCAGAGGAAAAGAAGATCAAAACCTACGCAATTACCCGCGTCAACATCGGGGACAAGCCAGCCGGATGCATCGCCCAGCTGGCCATGAGGAAGACGGCAAGGCTGCCAGAGGTCGCCCACCTAAAAGAAGAGCAGAGAGCACTTGAGGAGGACACCTATGTAGACGACATTCTAGCGTCTCATGGCGACAGGAGAGAGCTGAGGAGCATCACGGAGGGAATCGAGAGGACGCTCAACGCTGGAGGTTTCGCTCCGGAACCACGGATCCAGTCGGGTCAAAGTGGGAGGAGCAAAGAGGGCCAGCCTGCAGAAACGAGGGCCAATGTGGAGCCAGAGTCAGAGGTGTTGGTGCTGGCTGATCAGCTGAGCGAGGAAACATCCAGGGGAGTGGCTGTAAGTGCTCGAGACAGCGTGAGCATGCTGCAACGGAAAGCGTTCACTGCAGCTGTAACACGCGCTCAGGCGAGGAAGGGGCTGGACCCGAAATGCGGCATTGAGGAGGAAGCAAATGCAAAGGGGACATCCACACCGGTTGGGAGTTCCAGGGACCCCGAGCATGAGAGGGAGAGGCTCTGGGGCGCTGCTCTCATGGACCTGATTGAGCCAGAACGCTTCAGTGAGATAGGCAGGCTCATTCGGGTAGTTGGGTGGGTCCGGCGAGCTGTTAGGCAGTGGTTGGTTTGCAGGAGGGCTCCAGAAGACGCAAAGTGGGAGGCTACACGCCCGAGGGAGACAAGAAGCGGAGTTAGCCTCGGCGTCCAGGAGCTGAACGCAGCTTTCCGCGACCTGTGTCTGGCTGCACAGGATGGAACAGAGTTTCCTAAGACGACTTGGGACAGACTGGTAGTTGAGAGGGTCGAAGGGCCGGGGCTGCTGGTGTGTTCCGGAGGAATCCAGGAGGCGAAGGAGGTGGGAATCCCACTTGTCCCCTACACTGCATGGATCAGCACTCTGTTGGCAGGGGAGGCCCATGGGGCGAACCACGAGGGGTTGGCTGGCACCCTATTGAAGATGCGCAAGAAGGCGTGGGTGATTCAGGACGAGGAAGGAGCGAGGGCCACGATCTCTTCCCAACGCTCGACCGAGACGTTGGGCGGGTGGTCGTGCTGCTTCCCGTGGAGGAGCAGTAGAAAATAACTGTATTAAAGAGAGGGAAAGTTGTGGTCCATTTAGGCACAAAGGACCAATGGACCAAGTGGGAGGTGTTTGGCTAATCCATGGGAGGGTATTTGATTGGGAGTTTATTTTATTGTTTGATTCATTTGATTGGGTAAAAGTATGCATGCAGAGAGTGATTGGCTTAGATAGAAATGGGGGCGGGCTTAATGGAGGTAATCTGGGTGGCAGGGAATCGGAATGACAGTATAGAGCGAGATGGGAGTTGGTAAGTTGAGCTCTGAATGATTGTGTAGTTTGTTGAATCTTTTCTGTTAGTTCGTTCACTGTTAATTATTTACATGTACTAATGGATCAATGTGTTTTCAGTTTTACAATCTGTTTATTAGAGGAAGAAGGAAATCAAACCGAATTGTGTCAGTCTCATCATTTCACCCGTACTGCCGGAGCAAGCAGAAAATTCACCATTCAGCTAAACTAGAGGGAGAGCTGAACAGACGATGACAATTGACTCTTGCTTATATGATAACAGCTGACTCTGCACAATGTTCATTCACACTCACACTCACTTCAATGTTATTTAATTGCACTGCCTATATCACACATACAGACACACTGTGATTGGATGGGAAGTAGAACAAGATCAAATTGAGAGACTGCTAGACTACAGATAATAAATCACCAGTTTGGATGTGCACCTTGGACTGGAAACTGGAAAGACGAACTAATTAGTGCTGATCAAAGCAGTGACAAGAATTCCAATTTACCTGTACCTGCACTAGTTTTTGGCAAGAATAAACTTTTGATTTCTATTTATAAGCTGGGCAGATGTGTAGGAGTTTCAACCTTGAAGCCTATTCTAGGCCGGAATTCAAATCTCTTTATCACTTGCACTTTTTGCTTGATAGTACACCTGTTTGATGAAAATGCTCACAGACTCCACTCCCCTGCCCTGCTACAGCACTGCAGTTGGTTGGGATTGATCACCAGACTCCTCCCATTCACCATCAACAGTTTTTGGCTGTTCACTCTATTTTGGAGACCCTCATGACATGCACATGTGTGACTAACCGTGGCAGATGCAGCACTTGAATGCCTCTTTAAGGGCTGCTTCCTGCTGTGGGGCCAATGTATGACGCAGCCCGGCCACCTGCTGGATCCTGTCCAGCACTGCAGGTAGGCAGTCTGCCGCCAGGACCACCTCCTCGATCTTTGCAGACACCCCATCCAGTGCAACCGCCTCCTCGTTCCTCCTGGCTGGCCTTGGTATATAATGGCCCAATGTGAATAATATTAACTACTGTATGCTTTCATCTGCATACAAAAAGTCACTTTCACCATTACAATAAAGAACACATTACAATGGTGGGTGGAGCAACCAAGTAGTATATTTTTGCTTTTTACTACTGTACAGTGTATTACTACTTGAGTGTTCTTATATCTAGCATGTTTTTTTTAAGTACTACACCATCAAGTGGATCCCTTATACCTCTTATTTGACTAAATACTATGTTAGTATGCAACACTCACCCCATCCTCCTCCTCTTAGCTCTGGTGAGCTCCTCATATGTCTCTTTAGGGAGAGCAAAAATCTTTCTTGAGCTCGACCTCCAGAAGTCGATCCCTGCAAAGACATGAGATTTTAAACACATCAGTCATCGATCTGAGTGGACAATACACGTCAAATCATTAGAGGCACGCTGGACAGAGTGGAATGACAATGGCTAGGTTTCCCGATAAAGAACCTTAAGGAACCCTTCTTAAGCTTCCCTTTGCATGGGAGTTATGAAGTACTTTGGAGTTAAGTGCTTCTTAACTCGTTTGGGAAACCCAGCCAATGTCTCTTCAAATCAAGCACTTAACTGGATGGATTCGCACTAATCTTAATTTATCATGAACAGTGTCTTTCATTAAGACATTGGCCTCTATATTCGTACCGGGGCTAAGGGCTAAGTCCTAAAGTTGATGCTAGATTGGATTGTCCAGAGGGATGCTGGGGGGGGGGACTGCAACACATAGCGGAGCCCCCACCCCCACATCCCTCTGGACGATCCAATCTAGCATCAGCTTTAGGACTTAGCCCCGGTACGAATATAGAGGCCAATGTCTTAATGACAAATAATCATGAAAACAATGTCTTTCAGTAAGATCTGATCCTCAATGTCTTCAACCAAGTCTGCAGCATTCACTAAGACATGTCATCATTCACTCTACACTACACACCACTATGTCACTTTCTGCTGGCAATAGCAAACAAGGCTGTCTGCTCTACCTATTACAGAACTTACCTCGCGTAGCCTGACTGTCAACAATCAGGCACCCCTGGCAGTCAGTGAGGACAATGTCCTCTGTGGTCCCCATGGCTGCCTTTGCTTTTTCGGCCACATGAGTGACCGTTGAGTCACTTGGGCCGAATGCGACCTGGATCACATTGTCGGGATAGAGCCGTCCCCCCTCAACAACTCCAGCTAATATTTTTCTGTAGAGTTAACACACACGCACCAAGAAAGTACTTTAAGCCTAACAGCTTCATTAAAACTTTTTTCAGACAGTCTAATGTAGCTGAGTGATGGTGCAATAAGTATTGGTGGTACCATCATGATGGCCACTGAAAATTATTCATATTAAAATTGTAACCTATTAGCAAGGCCCACCTAATTTTGTTATTAAAAGCCTTTGTTTGACTTGGACTACTGAAAAAACCTTACCGCATGTATGTTTTGGGAGGTCTTGAGCTTGCAGTCGGAGGGCCAGTGGGTGTTGAGGTAGATGGATATACAAATCCATAGTGGCCAGGGGAAGGAAAGTGAAAAGTGGAGGTAGAGGGGGGAGTGGAGGGAACAGGAGCAGGACTGAGGTGTGAGGAGGATGGTGGGACGTTGTCCCCCATTACATTGAAGGTACGTCCTCCTGACACACCCAGGGCATAGGAGCAGAAGCGCCCTTCCTCAGGGAAAAGGGTGATCCCCGCTTCATCCACAAGGTGAATACTCTCTGGTGTCAACTGTGTTTAAAAAAACATCTTGGTGAGCTTACTAATTATTAATAATCACCCATCCAACCACTAAATTTAAAATTGCATTCTTATTGGCGATCATACAACAACAGTTAAAGCACACACTTGTTCTTTGTAGCTTTTCCCACAATGGGACACAGACAGCCTGTCTGTCTGTCTGTCTGTCTGTCTGTCTGTCTGTCTGTCTGTCTGTCTGTCTAACCCTGACCCTGTCTGTCTGTACCCACTATAGACAGTAGTAATAAGATATAGACAGTAGTAATAAGGTATAGACAGTAATAATAAGATATAGACAGTAGTAATAAGGTAATTACTAGGTAATTACTAGGTAATAATTAGGTAATTAAAGGACAGTAGTAATAAGTAGGGTATGCAGTACCACGCGCTACGAGAAGCTAATACCACGAGCCGATATGGGCTCTACATATATAGGGCAATATGAAGTGAGGCCTATCATCTGTAAAATTTTAGCATCTGGCCTGTAGCTCTAGCATTAATAATCTGCCAAATGTAGGACTACTGTACAAACCTTGAATAGGAACGCAAGGTTCCTGGTGGTGCAGTCAATTTCATTTAATTTGTTTGTCTGGCCAGACTTCACAAACACGTAGCTGACGTCTGACATGCTGACAGGATATGTTTTTATAAGGTCCCGGCTTGAGTGATCTCGAGAGATCTCGAGAGATCTCTGTCCAAGATGCCAATTGGCTACCTAACTTTTTTTTAATTTTACCACCCAAAACTTGCTTCCTACTTCAACAATGTCGAATTTGACGCCCTTTGCTGACATTATTTCAAAGATGTTTGAAAGTGGTTATTCAGATTCTGATATTTCGCGACATCTACAAGTAGAGTGCGGTGTAGAGAAAGGTTCCAGCCGAACCAATATTTTGCGCTTCTGTGCCGAACTCGGCCTGAAAAGAAAGGCGCCAGTGAGAAAGGTCGAACTAGAAGGCGCCGTTGCTTCAGCCGTATTTGAGGTAGGCCTAGTCTGTCATCAGAGCTGCCAACTTTTCAAAAAGTTATTTTGTTGACGGGGGGTGGGGGGGGTGCGCTCAACTTATTTTGTTGACGGGGGGGTGGGGGGGGGTGCGCTCAACGCCGGGGGCAGGGGGGGACAATTCTGTCAAAACTGATCAATGAGGCCATTCCCAATCAATGTTTGTCGCCACTCCATCTTTATTACCCCAATTTAAATACAAGCCTTTTTGCTCCACATTCTACAGACAGGTCCAACATATGGCAGAAAAATTATGAAGGGGTACCTGTCTTCAAAAGGAGTAAATGTTGCAGAGTGCCGCGTCGGAAAGGTGTTGAGAGATACCCATCAACCATACAACGAAGCACGTCGTCTAGTAAGTAGGCTATGTACACTAAATAAGTAGATTAATCAATGATACGTATATCATTACTAACATTTTGCTTGTTGTACAGGGTGCCCGTAATTTGAATCCCCAGCTGTATCATGCGGAATACACTGGCCATAAACTGCACTTAGACCAGAACGAAAAGTTGGTGATGTTTGGTGTGACACATGTTTTGGCAGTGGATGGCTATAGCTCCAAGATTGTTGGCCATGCAACCATGCCTGTCAAAAACAATCTTATCATCTATGAAGATGTTTACAGGTAAACACCTACATTTCTGTATAGTAGGCTACTAAAATGCATTTTATTTTAGGCAAAAACAAAACATTTAAAAATGAAACAGCAATACAGTATAGTGCTGTGTTTGGTGTTATGTAATCCTTTATACATGCAACTCTAGTGATTCATGGTGTTTTACAGGCAGGCTGTTGTCACTGAGGGAATGTGGGACACCGTAAGAGTAGACCATGGTAAAGAGTTCTACTTAACCTTGTATATGCAAGAAAAGCTATGCCAACACCGCCACAACACCGAAAGGCCACCATACCGCCAAACCCCGTCCACAAAAGTATGTTTATTTTCATGTTCCGCACATACTTTTCTGATTTCTCTTGTATTTGGTATACTTGTTTCATCAAACAAGTACATGTACAGTAGATCTTCCTAGACATATATAGAATACTTTATCCCCTGGCTGTGCCCAGTCCATAGTCTATCAACAAGTATACTTGTTTCATCAACAAGTATATCATCAATAAGTATACCGTGATTCATAATCCTTGTTGTTTTAAGTATACCATATGTGATATACTGTAAAGCGGTTCTTAAACCTTTTTGCTTACTTTGTTTTGTCCAATTAATTAAAAAAAATCTTTTGAATTGAATTGTGTAAAAATATGAAATGTATGTGAAACAATGTTTTCTTTCAGAATCACAAAGTAGAAAGGATGTGGCCAGAGGTCAACAACCGGGTTAATTACCCATTGAAACAGGCTCTGGTCAACATGGTGAATGAGGACATCATTGACATGAACGATTCTCTGGTCCAATACTGCATCTCGAACCTCACCTGTCAAGTCAGCAAAATAGGCCTGGATAGAGTTGTCCAGTCATGGAATGCGCATCCAATTCCAGGTGCATTATATTCACACATCACATCAGCATGAGTAACATGTACAGTATAGATCTTCCTAGACATCTATAGAATACTGTGTCCCCTAGTTGTGCCCAGTCCATAGTCTATGGAAAAATGAATAGAGTGAATGTTTGGGATGCGATATTATCCTAATCAGTACATACGGTATTGCTCTGCAGGCAAGGGTGTTCCAAATCAGTTGGCAGGAGGAGGATGCCAGAAAAGGATCAATCCTGACCTGCTGCCAAATGGAGAAGGTGCTGCCCAGATGTACCAGCAAGATGTGGGCTCAATACTGAAGCGAGCATCAGTGTTTGGGGCAGAGCCTTTCTCCAGAGACGACCAGAGACTGCATGCTGAGGAAGAATTCAGAGAACAGTTTCCCGACATCTCTCTGCTTTTTAACCATACTGTTAATGGAGATTATGCTCCATTTCAGGAGGCTGTACTTAATCTTATAAGTAGTACAAGGAGATGGGCTTGAAGGGGGAGTGTGTGTGTTTGTGTGTGTTTGTGTGCATGCACAAAACATGACCATGAAACCTGATTGGCTGCCAGGCCTGTGTGAACCAGGCCATGGAAACGAGCCCGCACTTAGGTCTGCCATAATCAGACAAAATTGTTACAGTTACTGGGCTATCAGAGGTGCTGGAGGTCATCCACCTACTGAATAAATAAAATACATTACTCTGTAAAAAAAAAAAAGTGGATTTATTATACATTTACATACATTACTACACACTACTTAGCGTAAGAGTGCACTAGCCATAGCCTAGTGTAGCAGGTTGTCTGAAAAACTGCAGCCTACAAGCTTAAATCAGAATCAGTTTATTGCCATGGTAGTTTATACATACTCTGAATTCCTTTATCTCAATGGTGGAGAATCAAAGAGATTGTGACCAAGGTGAGGGGTCCCATGTAATGTGAATTAAACATGAACTACATTTCCCACACTACAACAGATGAAATTGCAATAAATAAGATTGCAAACAAAATATATTCAAGTAAATGCTGAGTTCAAATGAAAAACGATGTATGAATGCTTTTGTGGTGAGTAATAGTCAAATAAAAGTAATCTGGTGTGAGAGTACAGCTCGATGGAAATTCTTAATATTACATGGTTTGCCCAGTGGGATGTGAACTTCATGATTACTTTCAAAAGCTTATTATTATTATTATTAATTATATAATTATTATTATTATTATTATTTCAAAGACTTATTGAGAATAAGAGTAGCCATTCTGCTCTGCTCTGCGAGAGATGGAGGAAGAAGAAGGCTCTCCCTTGGCTGCTGCTGATGATCTACAGCTCTGCTTGTGACTGTTCTTCACCTGAATCCTCTGCACCACATGACCTGCTATTGGGAGCTGTCAGACAAGCAGAGGAGAGAAGCATTGATGATGATTCCCTCCTCAGACTCTTATCTTCATGGAATAGACATTAGTGCTTTACAAATGTAAACATTGTGTATGCAATCATGTGAGTGTGTGTGTGTGTGTGTGTGTGTGTGTGTGTGTGTGTGTGTGTGTGTGTGTGTGTGTGTGTGTGTGTTTGCCTGTGTGTGTCCATGCCTTTCTCCATGTCTCACCTTTACACAGGACCTTCAGAGTCCACTTGCAGACAGGGTTAGGAGTCTAACCCCTATGATAGATGGGGCCTCAGACAGTGTAGTGAGGAGAGATTGGTGGTTGTCTGAAAATATAGACCACACAGAGGCAGACGTTAAGACATTAGAAGGTTCAGCTGGAATGTTATTGACTTGGCATTATTATTATTATTATTATTATTATTATTATTATTATTATTATTATTGTTATTGACTTGGCATATTGAGCCTACATAAGGTTAATACGGTTTCTAGCTATCATTGTTAATCATTGCGTCCAAGCCATACACAAAAACACCCAAAGTAACGTTAACACCTCGAACAAACCCTCTCCTTGTCGACGCCCACCTACGTCACTGACAAGTCAATCCGTTTTCGTTTTCAAAAGGAAAATGGAATTGACAAAACATACGCCGTCTTCGTTTTCAAAAGGAATATCGAGCTGATAAGTCAATCCGTTTTCGTTTTCAAAAGGAATATCGAACTGACAATACTTCCACGGACCCTCCTAGACATCTCGTGAGCTTAGAATTATAAGGTTCTATCTCCGTTTCGGGTTGTTCAGAGATATTGAGCGTCAAAGTGTTTACATTCCATTATGTTTTGTGAGATGGAACCTTTGTATTTTATGAATTACTAACTCAAAAATGTCAACATTTTAAAAAGAACACCACACAGGCATTAATAAACACCTAATGGATCAGATTATGTAAAAAACAACATTTTGACAAAAATAGAGATAGAACCTTATAATTCTAACGTCACGATCTGTCTCCTGCCCTCTTGCACTCTAGTAAATTATTAAAAGAGTTAGAAGGGGAAGAAATGATTATGTGTACTTGCCATGTAGCCTATTCTCTGCTTTTTCACTAACACTTAGGAGGAGCAGAGAGAAAATAGAGGGAAGTAAACTTCTCTTATCTACCTGCTTCATGGTCAGAGGAGGCAGGGCCTCCACTTTTAACTTTGTTGAAGATCAGTGGCAATCCTGTATGGAGGACCAAGTCTGACAAAATTAACAATAAATATATAGACACATAAATGAATGTATGAACAAATACACATACACATACACACAGTATACCACAATACATTTCTATATGTATTTATTCTTTTCCACATTCATTCTTTCTTTTCCACATTGTTTTCCACATTCATTCTTTCTTTTCCACATTGTTTTCCACATTCATTCTTTCTTTTCCACATTGTTTTCCACATTCATTCTTTCTTTTCCACATTGTTTTCCACATTGTTTTCCACATTCATTCTTTCTTTTCCACATTCAAGCTTTCATTCTTTCCCCGATTATCAGTAATGTATGCAAATATAGGGGCGTGTCTTGCATGTTGTCCTCGCCCCACGCATTTTCATTGGTTGATGCCCCACGCATTTTCATTGGTTGATACCGCGCGTGACGTGGTAAAAGCGACAAAGTTGACATGTTTTCATTGTTAACATACTGTGTTCAAAACGGTGAAGAACACGTTCAAAACAAAATGATTTGGTGCATTTTTGCAGTAATCATATTCCTATCATAATATATCACAATAAAACTCACAATAAACTGTTTTTTTGCACAGTGTTTGAGTGACTGTTATTTTGCACTCTATTGACACTCTTCAGTTCCAGCACCTCAGCAAAGTCTGATAATGGATGAGCGGTGGTATTTTCACTATTTGCAGTAATCATATTGACATGTCTAGACAATATTAGCAGAATATATACAATGAAATGAAATAGACTAGATGCATTGCCTGGGAAGACATTAGATGTGACCATTTCTTAATGTTCTTGCTCTGTACAGAAAGTATGCAGCAACTTCAAAAAGTACATTTGAGGTACACACACTGTCACATTCTGTGCTTCATGTGTTGTGTAGACAGGCATACCCATGCACATACAATTGTAGCCAGTGTTATTTCAGAATTATTTGAGATTTTTCAGACATAATACTGTATTTCGACAGTGACAGTGAAAACAGTGTACATTCCGTCCGTGTTTTGTGATTCAGCATTTGCAGACATTTTTAAGAGATGTATTTCATAGCTATTGGCGAAAACAATCTTAGTTTGGTTCTTTCATTTCTATTCTTGTTCATCACCTGTATTTTCTTTACAGCTTTGATTATACAGTTTTTCTCAATTGCTAAAACACATTTCACAAAACTTCCCTCCATTTTCCCAAAACTCTAAACACAACACACTTTTCTAAAGCCACATAAGCAAAACCACACCTTCTCTCTTCAAAACTCAAACTTTCACACCAAAACAGCTGCTCAAAGCCTGCAAAAATGTAAACACTATATGCATCATTACAGACTACAACAAAACAACTGAAAACACAATGTTCAGTGTGTGAGAATGTTCTTTTTTTCACAACTGCCAAAGCACATTTTTAGAAACCTTACAGTATCTGTTCTCAGAATATATCACTGTAGAGTATTGGGCATTCATAGATGTGTGTGTGTTTCATATGAACAATATGTAAATCTACAGAAAATACAGTATGTATGTTACGGTACATGTGGGAATATGGTACATGTGGGAAAACTAGGGTTAGGGTTAGGTGCTAGGGTGACTTGGTACATGCTGGCATGTCTAACCCTAACCTTAACCCTAACCCTACCCCTAATCCTAACCCTAACCTTAACCCTAGCACCCTAGCACCTAACCCTAACCCTAGTTTTCCCACATGTACTGTATTCCCACATGTACTGTAACATGTACACTACTGTACTGTATCACAACTCAATGCAAACACTACAGAGGATCCATTACACACAACAATACTCACTGAAAACAATGTTCAGGGTGTGATGTTTTTTTTATTTATTTATGGAACTATACCACACACACACACACACACACACACACACACACACACACACACACACACACACACACACACACACACACACACACACACCACAATCATTTGCAACAAGTGTCTTAAATTTTGAGTCGTTATGTTTAATGAATGAAGCCAGGTGTGTTCATTGTGTTCAAATTTTGCTGACTGTGGCAAGCATTTTGCATCACATGAGCTTTAATTTGAGAATTTGAGCAGAGTTTTTTGCAACTTGAATGAATGGATGGATGAATGAATGCATGAATGAATGAATGAATGAATGGACTTTATTGTCATTGCTACAGTACAGGTACCAAACAACGAAATTTAGGAGGGGTGGCTCCCCTGGTGTTAGGAAAGGGAAGAAAAAAAACACTTTTAAAAAGAAAATCACAAGAAGGGAAGGAGCTGGTTTACATAAATAAAGGCTATGTACACTATCCACTGTACTATACTGTACAGATAGACGACTAGGGTTGTCATATTGCACAATAGTATTATTTCACATTTGTTTAAAGTGTCACAGTTTGCAGGCTTGAAATGTACATGTTTGTGCCTCAGCACTACACCTGATTTTTCCAGTCCAGCAGCTGCCATCAATCCGTCCAGACTGTCCAGGGCCCAGAACTTAGGTCTTTGCTGTGTTCAGGGCCAGGACGGCCCTGTGGTAGAAGCTGTAAAACTTGTGTTTTAGCAAGACAAAATGTGTTTAGACTTATGAGAAAAGGAGGATTGTGTTTTGTGAATTGTGTCTTCATGTGAAATGTGTTTATGGTTTTGGCAAATGGGAGCTAGTTTTATTAAATGTGTTTAGAGAACTGGTCATTTGGTTTAGAGAATTGGCTTTTGTGTATTAGCAATTGGGAAAAACTGTAATTAGATCAATGTGAAAGTCAATTGAGAATATAAGTTCAAAATAAATGTAATATGGACGCTTAGTAACTAGCTAGATAAACATTACCACTAACTCTAAACTAGCTTGCTAGCTAAAGTTACCTGAGGTAACTTACCTCTAAATATGGATCTGACTGGGGCTAAGTTAATTTATTTGAGGGGGTAAACACACACTTTATTTGTTTTTTTGCTTTGAACAAATTACTTACCAACAAGGCATCTGCCTATGGTCCTAGCGGTCACCAGCAACTAGACTCACTGAACATGTAACTACAGAGATGTGTGAAACCTGGACATAAACAAAACCTTCCAAAAGGGTTTAGGCAAGGCAAGTTTATTTGTATAGCACATTTCATACGACAAGGGCAATTCAAAGTGCATTATATGCACACATTATATAAAGACAATAGCCTACAGTAAGAGGAGTAAGTAAGATTTGTATGTATTGTATGTGTTATTATCCATATTCTAAAGGCTTGCTTAGATTAGTTTTAGATTAGTTTTTACTGATTAGATTTCTATTCTGGAAAAGTCTGTATATTTTACAGATTACAATACAAATTATATATAATGTATAACCCTAACCCTAACCCTAAACCCATGGATGGGTACATTTATTGTTTGTACAAATTATACATTATCTACTTAAAATAGGCATTTTCCCAGACTTTTTTTTTTTTTCTTCAGATTTTATCCCTTTTTTCACCCAATTTGGTAGCCAATTGAACCCAACCTAGCATCCAATTATCCCCTGCCTATTGCAAGGGATCCGCCGCACGACCCCGCGGCCGGCAGTCCCAGAGGAGGCCGCCAGGCAGACTAGCTGTTGCGCGACGGATCCTTGTCCGGAACTACTCCTATACCCCCCTCGGGAGCGGCCACCCAATATGCCGTTCCCCGTGTGTGCCCTGGCCATATCCGGGTCTGGCGAGCCGGGATACGAACCCCGGCCCCGGTGGGCAGCATGCACTAGTGGCCAGTGCTTAGACCGCTACACCACCGCAGGGCTTCCCAGACTTTTCTAGGGATGTATAGGAATAAAACAATCACATCTAGAATTTGCCCACCCAGATGGTAATGAAATGTTCAGGTAATCTTGGCTGAGTGCTTTACCACGTCACGCGCAGTATCAACCAATGAAAATGCGTAGAGTGCGTCCAAGATACGCCCCTATATTTGCATACACATCTGACAATGACAAAGACAAACTATTCTATGTGAATAGCTAGGTGAAAACAACATTGTCTTTCGCTTTATCAGTAATGTATGCATTATCAGTAATGTATGCATTATCAGTAATGTATGCAGCATGTTGTCCACGCCCCTGCGCATTTTCATTGGTTGATACTGTGCGAGACGTGATGAAGCCCTCAGCTCTCGCCTCAGATTTTAAATCCTCAATTTTGGCCGCCATTGGCTACAATCTGTAATTTGGCTCTACAAGTGTTAATATGTCATTTTATGAAGTTTTTATATGTTTTCAGGCGAGAAAGTAACCATATATATTCACAAAATGTGTCCAGTTTATCAAAATAACCCGTTTATATATCTGATCTGACGTTTTTTCCCCCACTTCTGTGAGAAACTTCGCTAGCAACAAGAGTAGAGCTTTGCATCTGCATCGCACGTTGAAGTACGTCAAGTCCATCCCACCAGGTTGCGCCAGAACGGTGGGTCACGGTCCGCGGTGTGCACGGAGCGTTATTGAGTCAACTGGTATTGTGGTTATCACCAAGTTCTCCCATACAGTGCTGATATTCCATGGAAATTATAGGGAGGAAGACGCTGTGAGAGAACAGGGCTATAGACTCTCTTACCCGTCTGTGGTAATAACAGTGTCGCTGCTTTCATACGTCACGCGTGGTATCAACCAATGAAAATGCGTAGGGGCGTGGACAACATGCAAGATACGCCCCCATATATTTGCATACATTACTGATAAAGTGGAAAAGAAAGAATGAATGTGGAAAAGAAAGAATGAATGTGGAAAAGAAAGAATGAATGAATAAATGTGGAAAAGAAAGAAAGAATGTGGAAAAGAAAGAATGAAAGAATAAATGTGGAAAAGAAAGAATGAATGTGGAAAAGAAAGAATGAATGTGGAAAAGAAAGAATGAATGTGGAAAAGAAAGAATGAATGTGGAAAACAATGTGGAAAAGAAAGAATGAATGTGGAAAACAATGTGGAAAAGAAAGAATGAATGTGGAAAAGAAAGAATAAATGTGGAAAGAATAAATACATATAGAAATGTATTGCGGTATACTGTGTGTATTTGTATGTGTATTTGTTCATACATTCATTTATGTGTCTATATATTTATTGTTAATTTTGTCAGACTTGGTCCTCCATAATCCTGGGATAAAATCCACTCCACATGTTAGATACTACCAAGTTTGCAAATGCAGAGGGAGCGGGGAGGGTGGAGAAAGCAAGAGATAAGAAGAATGGAAGCACGTTGTACAACAATTTAGATGGGTAGGTTCACAGGTGGGTGTGGCTTATTCAGAAGAACAACTTTTATGATGTCTGAAGAAACGGCAGGAATTCAGGAATACAATGGGATTGAATACAATTCTGAACTCTGTTACAAATATGTCATAGGTCTGCAATCACAGGTGTCTTTTCTAGACTGTCAATAGTTTCAGCTTTTTTTTTCTTTTTGTGGGGGGGTTTCCATACTTTTCCTGGTGTGGAAATTGTCAATATTTTATACCAGACTTTTCCAGACTTTCCAGACCTGACAGATTTGAATTTAAATTATTTTCCACAATTATGTTTGGCAGAGACTTTCGGCTCTGGCAGAGACTTTATATTTTCTTGATGGCAAAATCTATATAATATTGATAATCTGACTCCAATGTAATTATCACTATGTGCAAAGAATTGTTAAGTATTTAGTGCAAGAAAGGTAGAGAGAATAGAGAGAGAGAGAGATGTATGGGGGGGGGGGGGGGGGGGGAATGACACATGCATGCTGCCTTCTCTATACTTCACTGCCGACTCTGTGTATCACAGTTCTCTACACTTTATATCTAACTCATTGTCCCGTAGCACATCACTGTGTACTCTATGATCTGGTTTCCTGGCCTACCTTAAACATTCTAAGACCCTCATCATTAGAAATGTCAGAAAGAACATGTATACCTTTATCACTCCATTGGGGATATGAAAAGGGAACTTTTCCGGTTAGAAGAGCGAAATTGTGGAAGATAGGAGTATGGGTGTGCCACTTTAACTGAGAGTGAGTTGCCTTCTCGACAGCCAGCCATACTGATAAAAGAGAGGACAGTATAGGGCCCAGCTTAGATTTGGGTAGATAGACCTGAGTACACTAAGACCTGTAAGCGGTGAGGGGAAGCCAAATGTTCCTCTATCGCTCGCCATGAAACCGATGCATTACAATCTAACCAGGTTGATAAAGGGCGCAGCACATACGCCCAAAAATACATTTTAAAATTGGGGACAGCTAGACCTCCATCCTGTCTGCTGCGCTGTAGAGTGGATAGTTTTAAGCGAGGGCGCTTGCCTTTCCAAATAAATGTTGATATAAGACTATCTTGTCCAAGTAACTCTTGGGAGGTGAGATTGGCAACATATTGGAATAAAAATTTACCCTGGGAAGAACATCCATTTTGACAATGGAGACACATGCTTGTAGGGAGTGTGGATGAAGTGACCATCTATTCATGTCTGCCTCCACTCTGCTTAAGATGCCTTGGAAGTTTTTGGTTACAACTGAATACAGAGAGGGAAAGATATCTACCCCGAGGTATTTAAAAGACTTAACGACTGGAATGTGAGATGGTAGGGTAGATGGATCAAGAGAAGTACTGAGAGACATTAATGAAGACTTGGACCAATTGATCTTGTAGCCTGACAGAGTGCCAAACTCTTCAAAAGTGTCCAACACTCTGGGAATGGATGCTGCAGCCTTATCCATATATAACAGAATATCGTCGGCAAATAATGAAATGTGGTGTGATGTATTACAAAACTTGATAGAGGAGATAAGAGGGTGTTGCCGAATCTTTTGAGCTAATGGCTCGAGTGAGAGACAGAATAGGATTGGCAAGAGCGGACATCCCTGCCTAGAGCCCCTTGAAATTTTAAAAGAAGGTGACATTATATTTCCTGTAGTGACCATAGCTGAGGGGTTTGAATACAAAACTTTGATCAATTTAGTGAAGTCTGAACCTAAGCCAAATTTGTCTAGTACCAGCCACAGATAGTCCCATTCCAGCCTGTCAAAAGCTTTTTCAGCGTCAGTCTAATGATAGGACTGCACATGGAGACTTAATATCCTGAGAGAAGTGGAGTACATGGAGCAATCTACGAATATCGTCCGCAGCTTGGCAAGTTTTTATGAAGCCTGTTTGGTCATGATGAACGAGTTTGGTCATATGCACGTCAAGTCTAGAGGCCAGCACCTTGGCATAAATCTTTACATCGGCATTCAATATTGATAATGCTCTGTAGCTGCTACAGAGGGTGGGGTCCTTGTTAGGTTTTTAAAGGAGAGATAGAATGGCAGAGTTGGCGTCCCTATTGAAACACCCTTTCTCAACAGAAGTAGTAATCATGTCTAACATGAATTGGCCTAACACATCCCAGAAGGTAAGGTAGAATTCAGGAGGGATGCCATCCCAACCCGGCAATTTACCCTTCTTCATCTTTTGAATAGCGTTTATCAGTTCCTCCAGGGATATTGGAGTCTGCAGCTGGTCAGATTCGTCCTTATTCAGGGAGGGAAGATCTAGGCTCTGCAAAACAGTTTTACAATTGTCCCTGTCTAGAATGACCTCAGAAGAATATAGCTTACAATAGAAGTTACGGAATTCAGAGTTAATTGCTTTGGGGTCGGAGATGGTATCATGAGAATCACTAGGCTTGATAGTTGATATGGTTGATAATTTTTCGTCATGTTTCAGTCTAAGGGCTAGGAGGTGGCTAGGTCTGGGGCCGTTAAAATAATAATTTTGTCTAGTCTTATGGATTAAGAATTCAGCTCGTCGTCTAAGAAGAGAGTTAAGTCCTAATTTGGTAATACGGATATTCCGGTCCCTAGTTTCAGAGAAAGATATCTGCTGCTGTTTTTCCAGTGTTGCAAGATCGGATTCCATCTCATCAATTCTGCCCAACCGAGTCTTGTTAAGGTGGGATGAAAAAGATATTGAAACGTTCCTGATACACCCTTTCAACGCATACCAAAAGATACGAGGGTCATCAACACTACCAACATTCTCAGATACAAATTTATCAAGCTCGCTCCTAAAATAAGTACAATAATCAATATTTTTCAGAAGGGTTGTATTGAAGCGCCAGCGTGATGCTTTAGTTGGTGTATTAGCTAAAGTCAATGTGACCATAGTGACACAGTGATCAGAAAGTGGACAAGGAAACATTAATGCATCATGTAATTCAGAAATGGATGGAGAAATGAAAATGTAATCTATACACGAGTATGTTTTATGTCTGTTGGAAAAGAAGCTGTATTGTTTAACCGAGGGGTTAATAACTCTGAATGTGTCCAGGAGGTTAAAGTCTGATATAAAACGTGACAGAAAGGCCGATGCTGAATTTTGGGAGTGAGAATGTTGGTCCTGAGGATGTGAGCGATCTAAGGCAGGGTCCAGGGTCGCATTCATGTCCCCACCCATGATCAAAGCATAATCTTGCAACTCTGACATTATCACTGACAGTTGTTGGAAAAACTCTTTGTCAAAAGGGTTGGGGGCATAAACAGACAAGAACGCCAGCTTTCGCCCAGCAATAATGGTTTTGATCAGTGAGACCCACCCATCAGCACTGCCAGACTTCTCCAGGACATTTATAGATAGGGAGCTTTTTGTTACAATAAGAGAACCACGGGATTTGGAATTATATGAAGCCGACGCTGCTATACAGTAGTGTCTGTTAGCAAAACGACGTACATCAGCTGCTTTAAGATGTGACTCCTGTACAAATGCTATATCAAACTTCTTCCTATAGAGGTAATCTACGTTTGATCGGGCCATTTAAACCCAGTGTTTCCTCTACATGCATTTCATCGTGGCGGGCCGCCACGATGGAATTTCCTCCGCCACCATTCAGATTTCTCAACCCAAAAAAAAAAAAAGATTTAGGCCGCTTTTCAGACCTTCACAGCGCTAGACACACCCACAAGCGCGAAGCGACGCGCTTGCAAAACTGTTTTGTGATTGGTCGAATACATCTAGGCTGCGTCTAGTCTACAAACTACTTCAAATGTTACAATCCATTACAGATTGATTAGCAACACTGCATCAGCACGACGGTGGGTTATTGCATTCTATGGTTCGTGTTCTTATACCAGTGCTCAGTATACAAGTATTTTAAATGAACATTCGTAATGTAGTCTGATGTTCATGGTCAACTAAATCAGGCTATTTTGTGAAACAATTATGTTTCCGCTACCTTAGAACTACTTAAAGTAATTGCCAGAAATGTTAGCTAGCAATGTTAGCTAGCTATGTGTTCATAAATTCCTGGTTCCATTTTCAGATGAGTTTGTTAAAGTATTTCAAACGAAAAGTACCAGAAGATGAGGAAGATGGTCAGGTAACCACACATAGTGAAAAATATGATGATAAATACGATGTAATAATATGATGAGACGGTATGATATAGCACGTGTGTGGTGGTCTTGCGGCCTGTCTCGTTCCAGCGAGTCAACTCGTATACATTGTGCGCTCTGCGCTGCGGGCTAACGATCTTGTAACTTCGCAAACAATAGCAGCATTTAAAATGTTTTTAAAAAAAGTTTAGTTTATGTTCAACTGGAAAAGGTAGTGAGCACAGAATTTCGTGTTTTGAATCTGCTAAAATTGCCTTTTAAAAAAGCCTGGAGCAGGAGAGAAGAGTGGAGCAGCAGAGAAAAGAGTAGCAGGAGAGAAGGGTGGAGGAGAGAAGAGTGGAGCAGCAGAGAAGAGTGGAGGAGAGAAGAGTGGAGGAGAGAAGAGTGGAGCAGCAGAGAAGAGTGGAGGAGAGAAGAGTGGAGCAGCAGAGAAGAGTGGAGCAGCAGAGAAGCAGGGAGACAAAGGAAAACACAGACTCTCAGGCTGGGACCCTAAATGGGCAGAGAACAGGAAGTTCCCATGGCTGTACAACAGTGACCGTGGTGAGTATACTATTTACACCATATCATGCACTTCAGAATATTTCAGTGCAATATGACCAATAATGCCAATTTACTCTGTCCTTACAGGAATGTTTTGCCGCTTATGTCGGCAACATAAACAGACCCCAAAGGGAGGACCAGCAGGAGCCAATCGGCCATTTATAGAGACAGGCAGCCAACAATATAGGCTTGATCAATTGGACAGGCATGCGAGGACAGAGCACCACAAACAAAGTGTGAAGTGTCATGCTTCAGTGGCACAAGGTGAACTTTCTTCTTTAGATATAGGAAGCTATTTTAATTGATAAAGGACTATCAGGTATAACCAGCTTTTGTTGCAATAACCATTTGTACCTGCTTTGTATAGGTTCTTCAGTTGTGACTGCATTCAACCCAGTCATCAATTTAGAGCATGAGGCCATCATTGGGGGGTTTAAATGCCTCTATTACCTCACCAAGCGAGAGCAGGCACACCACACCAATTATCCTGCTCTCCTTGAACTTGCCGAGTTGCTGGGGTGTGACTACTTCAAAAAGCTGAAGGTAAACAATGATCATGCTTGCTATGTTGTTCTTGTTCTTGTTCGTTGTTCTTGTTCTTGTTCGCAAATTATCTTCAAAATGTAATATTCCAACTATAATCAAATGTATTTTTAGATAGGGAAACAGACCACCTACCGGTCCCATGTCATCATAGATGAAATGTTGGAGATTTTGGCTAAAGTGGTCATGGAGCCAATCCTCCAAAACATCCACTCGTCCTTGGCTATTGGGCTGGAGGTGGATGAGAGCACAGACGTCTCTGTGCAGAAGCAGCTGGATATACACATCAGGTACTATTCAAATCAAAGTACACTGATTGTGTCTGAGTAATACATATATGTTGAGGATGTCTTTTTGTGCTTTTCAGATATATGGACAATGAAGGCCAGCTCCACAGCCAGTTCCTCGATCTGGTGTCAGTGCCTGACGGAAAGGCAGCTACTATAGTGGCTGCCATAAAGGATGTGCTGCACAAAAACAAGGTTCCAACCGAAAGGTTATTTGGATTGGGAACAGATGGAGCTGCTGTAATGACCGGTATGAGACACAACATGAGCAAGTGGAATTACTGTAAATGGGTTTTTATTTTTACTGCATGTTTTAGTTGCTCAGACACTGACCATGAAATGGTATCTGCATGTCTTGATTCGATTATATTTATTTTCCTGTAACAGGGCGGGTGAATGGTGTGGCCAAGCAGCTGCAGGACGACTTCCCCTGGATGCTGCCAGTGGCGTGTGCTGCCCATCGCCTCGCCCTGGCATGTAGGGATGCCTCATCTGCGGTCCCCTACATGGCTACCTTCAGGGACCACTTGCAGCAGCTCCATCTATACTTTCATAACAGCGCCAACAGAACGGCCGTTATGAAAGCTGCAGCACAGACCTTGGGCCTCACTGACTTAAAAATGAAGGTGAGATCACAGAAAAACATAATAAAATACTTTTAACTTTTAACAGTAATGTTGGCCATGATTGTGTACTTCAGATGCACTTCCTGTGTTCTGAATGTCTTCTCTCATGACGGAAATATGTTTCAGCAAGTGAAGGACACACGCTGGCTGTCCCAGCACCTGGCAGTAATGAATTTGCAGCGGAACCTCAGTGCAGTCCTGGGTGCCTTGGCTGATGAGACAGAGTACCATAAGTGCCCAATAGCCAAGGGCCTGTATGGGTTCTGTTGCACCTACCGCTTCGTTGCAGCGGTCTATCTGCAGGCGGATGTTCTGCCACATCTGACTCGGCTGTCCAAGATGTTCCAGAAAGAAAATGTCAACTTCTTGGCCATCAAAGAGCAGGTATTTCCTAAAGGCAAATCACTTTTAACATGTTGCTCTAGAACTCAATAGAACTAATCATAGCCTTACTGGAAAAAAATTAAGCCTGGCCCTTGTGTGACTACCTTTATGAGGTCCCAGTGACGATGGCGTGCCTGAGGACCATCAGAGATGCAGGAGATGCACAGCCCCCTGGCTCATTCTTGGCCAGGGGGCTGTTGGTCATGGATAGCCTGGACAGAAGGTTCCAGAACCTGGACATCATGGGGGCATTTCATGTTCTGGGACCCCAAGCAGCCAAGGAGGATGATGCCGTCAACATTGCACATCTTACCTCCCTGTCTGCAAAATTCCTGCAGCAGTCTGGAGGAAATGTACCGGTACTGCAAGAATGGCCTTCTTATAAGCAGCATGTGCTGATTGGAGCATTCAAGGTAAAATCTGAAAGTCACAATTAATAGTTCTGCAGAAAGATAATTGAGGACCCCAGAATAATGTTGTCTCACTGTGTTATGTGTTTCAGAACATGGACCAGCTCACTATGATGGGTAAACTGTCATCCCAGCACGATGAATGGGGACAGCTCTACCCATGTCTGAGTCAGCTGGCTGCCATTGCCCTCACAGTTCCCATCTCCAGTGTGAACTGTGAGAGGGACTTTTCCACAATGAATAGGGTAATTTACTAAGTAATCTAAATCTGATATTGTTTGATTTCTCTCACCTTCCCACATACCACTTATCTTATTTTTGTCATTGTTTCTATTTGCAGGTGAAGACTGACCTGAGAAACAGACTGCAGGGGGACCATCTGGCCGCCTGCATGATACTGAGCATCAACGGGCCGCCAATAACCGAGTTCCCTTATGACAGAGCCTTAGAGCTCTTCTTCAAAAAGAAAAGAAAAATAAAGTGCTCTCAGCCAGGCTGCACACTTTGCCACTAAGGCCCCCCCCCTCCAAAAAAAGCATGACCCTCCCCTGTTTTTCCACCTAAGAAAAATCCACCTCTACCAGAAAACTGCATTACTTACTTTACTCATGTACAATTATTGTGATTATGTACCTTGCTGCAATGCTAATGTTGAAAACATTAGGACACAGGAATTGCACACTACCTGACTACTTGAGAAATACCTGAACACTTTCATTTTCATCTTGTTGAACTTTGCACAGCATGTTACACTATTGATTGCACTTTAATTCTGCTGTAGTGCGACTACCATCACTTATCACTTTATTCCTTATCATTACTTAATTTACTTATTTACTTGTGATTATTGTGATGATGGTATTGTTGTGATTATGTACCTTGCTGCAAAGCTAATGTTGAAGAACCACAGCCAAAGATTTGTATTATTGTGTACTGTAAAATAAATTCAGATTCTGATTCAAGATTTTTTTGTATCATTAAAATAATAATAGTTACAACAACCATAAAGCCTCCATAATGATAACGAAAAGAAGGGGAGACGATTTTTTTATTGACAACGGAATTACATGCTGGAAAAACATGCAGACACAGACAATAAGAGACACACGGGAGAAGTACAGGAAAACATTTTATTTTTTTGGGCCATCCTCGAGTTTTGGCTGAAATTACGTCGTTGTTTTGAGCGCGCGTGCGCGTTTCATGCGCGTGCACGCGAAAAAATCGCGAGCGCGCGCGGTCAGCACTACCCGCCACCATTGTAAAAATTCCTGGAGGAAACACTGAAACCATTCACATTCCAGCTGGCTATTTGAAGAGTTGTCATACTAGATGAGAGTTGGGCTGTGTAGAAAGAGGGGCAACAGTAGGAATTACCCACTCCCTAGAAATGACCAACAGGAGTAGACCTGTGGGTCCGGTAAACAAAGACAGTACATTGTAATGACCATCAATATAGTGAGAACAAGAAGAACTATAACACCCCCCACCCATATCGCCAAAATACCCAGAAATGCCACCAAATAACGTGTGACAAGAAAAAAATAAAAAAAAATAAACAGACATATTCCCCATATCCCCAAAAAACATTAGACACCTGACGCTGAGAACGGGGGCTATAAACACAGTCACCTAGCCCGTTCCCTTAACCAAAACAGTACATAGGCAGTATTGGGTAACTATCCCATAAAAAGAAAAAACTATATTATTCTGATGCATAATTTTCTATGATAGGCTTAATAATTGCTGTATTTTCGGTCCTTTAAATCACCATCAAGTAGGCTATATTGGCCTAATGGTAATGTTAACTCAGCAACCTAATCAGGGATTTGAAACATAAGCAATTTTAACACTACCCTTTCGTATGTCCTGACATGTGGCAGTTAGTGAAATAAAAATAAATAAAAAAGGATAACTAGCCTAATTAAATAGAAATGACCAAGCGCTCAGTGGTTTAACACCAACCATCCAACCTGTACTCCTGCGTGTGCGAGAACGATCACCAAATTGCGTTCAGTCCCCAGCCTCCAATGGCTTCTGTGCGTTGAGGAAGTCCTCTGCTTCGGCATGCGAGTCGAAGACACGCTGATGGGAACCGTGGATCACTTTAAGCCTGGCCGGATAAAGGAGGAAAGATTGGAACCCTCGCCTCTTCGCGATGTCCATGGCAGTAGAGAAGAGTCGGCGCCGAGCGATGCTGTGTTGGCTGTAGTCAGCGGAGAAGCGGATGCTCCTCTCGCCGAGGTTGAGCGGTGTCAGCCGGGCAGCTTTGAGGATCCTGTCGCGGTCTGTGAATCGTAACATCTTGCAAATGAGGGTCTGTGAGCCATTGGCATTACGGGGAAGAGGGAGACGATGTGCCCTCATGACTTCTAACGTCTCTCCGCTCAAGTTGAGGAACCATTTGGGAAGATTGGAGGAGATGTATTGGACCGCGTTGGAACCCTCGTTTCCCTCAGGTATTCCCATAATGCGTATGTTGTCACGTCGGCTACGATCCTCTAAATCACCTAGCTTAGCTTCGAGGTTAGCCTTGTTATCAACTGTAGTTTCCTCAGCTTTCTCCATCTTTTTACGAAAGTTCAGTGCATTCACCGCGGAGTTTCTGCACGTCTTTTGTACAATTAGCTAGGTCGGTCTTGATTGCATCAAGTTTGCCGTTCATACCAGAGAATTGGTTTTCAATGAAAAGACGTTGGTCCTCCATAGCCTTACTCAGCATGTTCGCTAGCTCGTTTGTCTCCACTTCGTCTTGAGAAGATTCTGGGTCAGGAGAGGATGGCTTGGACTTTCTTGTGTGCGGCATTTTGAGCTATCAGTTGTTAAATAACATTTACTGTATCAGAATTATTAAATAAAAGTTTACTATGAGTAGTTTCAAAAGAAATAGGGCAGGAGCGAGCGCGCTAAGCAGCCATCTCTTCTGCAGGTCACGTGACTCTTCAAGCCGCTCTACTATTAAAGTAATTTACTATAACAATGGTTGTGGCGCATACTTACGCCAAATTTGAGTTGTTCCCTTCGGTTCACGCGAGTCCACTATCGGCGATCGTTATATAGAACACCTCTGCCACGTGACACTCCGTCCAAAACATGTGGACACACATGCGCTCAAATAAGGTATTTTACTTCACTAACTTTCTAAACATGGACATGTTTCATATGTGCTGCACATATATGCTCACATATATCTGACAACCGCAAACATTATTTTACACATGAACTACGCCAGCTAACTGTCAACAGTCTCTCCAAGTATATCCAGCTGCATCCGACACGCGCTTCACCCGGACGCATGAAGACCATATTTGGTTCGAGCGCGTGATCATACCGCGCCTGCATATTTGCATATTTGGTTCGGACTACGTCATCGCCTTACTACGGTGGCTGAGGACGATTTCAAGTATTTATGGATATGACAGATCATTCGCTTACTATGCATTTCGATATGAGATAGATGCATTTTTGTATTTCAAGTACTTATGGATATGACCGATCGTATTTATGGATATTTTGATATGAGATAGATCATTTATGAGATAGATAATTTTCGTATTTCAAGTATTTATGGATATGACAGATAATTTTCGTCCTATTCACTTAATGCTTAGTTTTTAAAACAAACCAAATTAACACATTTCCAGCAATGGATTCTACAGTTAGGCCCATATATATTTGGTCACAGACAGAATTTGTGTTATTTTAGCTGTTTACCAAAACATCTTAGTTACAGTCACACACAAGTGTGGCCATCTCAAAGGTATCACCAAATGAATGGGCATACCTAACTTAGTTGGAAAGGACACCTAAAGTGTTTTTCTACTCTGTTTGGTTCCAAAATTAAGCATGTTTTAACATTAGACACGGTGGACTGGCGGCCATCTTGAATTTGACCTCTCCCGGGCCTCTGGGGTCAAATCTGACTTCCCTCCACATCTGAAAATAAACCTTATGGTATGTACTAACTATGGTAGAAATGTCATGCTTTCTTCAAAAAGTGCACAATTATTGTGCTAAGCCGCTCTACTATTTTTTTTTTGTAATCAATTATTTATTGCAAAACAGTACACATGAAAAACTCACATTATTACACCAAACAAAATAAGTGTCTGCCCTGATTTTTTTTCTCTCCCTATCTTACACCCCCCCCCCACTATAAACACATGAGTAACCCCCCCCCCCCCCCCCCACGATAACATCCCTTCCACCCCCCCCCCCATAGTTCTTCATTACACTATATTTGGTATATCATACAATCATAATAATACAACAATTACAGGTTAACTTCACATACAACACAGCCTACAAACACAGTCACTCCATCAACTCTTTTATCTTATGTATTGCAGAGGTCCATGTTTGAATTGTCCTTTCTTTAGCTCCATGTATTCTGGCTATAGATTGTTCCATGTATAGTATGTCCAGGAAAGACAGCAGCCATTGTTTACGTGTAAGAGTATGTGGAGGATTCCATCGTAATGCTAACATCTTTTTGGCTGCGGTAAGACCAGCAAATAAAACACGAAACATGGAAGCTGACAGATCCAATGATGAAGTATCATTCAAGATCAAAAATCTCGGACAACAAGGTATATGGATCCCCAATAGGTTAGATAAAGTGGAAGATATTAGTTTCCAAAATGCCGCCACCCAAGGACATTCCCAGTACATGTGTAAAAAGGAGCCCACATGACCGAGTGAACACAGATCACAAATTGAGGAGGGTATGATTTTCATGAGGTGGCGTCTTCTCGGAGTGAGGTATAACCTGTGTAAGAAGTTAAAGTGAATAAGCTTATGATTAGGATTTTTAGATGTGATATCCAGATTGTCCCAAACAGTCATCCAATCAATATCCCCATCAGAAAAATCAAGGTCTCTCTCCCATACCTGGTGAACAGCAAGAGGTTTACAGGAAGCTTCTAGTAAATGAGTGTATAATTTAGAGACTAAACCCCTTGTCTGTACTCCCACATCTAACATCGTGTGAAGCTCATGGGTATATAGAGATTGTCCCCAGGGAACACCATATGCACGCATGGAAGATCTAAGTTGCAGGTAAAGAAAAAATGAGAACTTTTCCAGTTAGAAGAGCGAAATTGTGGAAGATAGGAGTATGGGTGTGCCACTTTAACTGAGAGTGAGTTGCCTTCTCGACAGCCAGCCATACTGATAAAAGAGAGGACATTATAGGGCCCAGCTTAGATTTGGGTAGATAGACCTGAGTACACTAAGTCCTGTAAGCGGTGAGGGGAAGCCAAATGTCCCTCTATCGCTCGCCATGAAACCGATGCATTACAATCTAACCAGGTTGATAAAGGGCGCAGCACATACGCCCAAAAATACATTTTAAAATTGGGGACAGCTAGACCTCCATCCTGTCTGCTGCGCTGTAGAGTGGATAGTTTTAAGCGAGGGCACTTGCCTTTCCAAATAAATGTTGATATAAGACTATGGATCTTGTCCAAGTAACTCTTGGGAGGTGAGATTGGCAACATATTGGAATAAAAATGTACCCTGGGAAGAACATCCATTTTGACAATGGAGACACGTGCTTGTAGGGAGTGTGGATGAAGTGACCATCTATTCATGTCTGCCTCCACTCTGCTTAAGATGCCTTGGAAGTTTTTGGTTACAACTGAATACAGAGAGGGAAAGATATCTACCCCGAGGTATTTAAAAGACTTAACGACTGGAATGTGAGATGGTAGGGTAGATGGATCAAGAGAAGTACTGAGAGACATTAACACTCGGACCGCCACGGGATCGCCATTCATTCCACCGCAATCAGGTGTGAAACAGCACCAGCAGATTTTAACATGGAGAAGAGTGTACTGTTGGACAAGGATCGCTGGAGGGCGATGTCACACAGGGCCGTCTGCCAGGCTCCGACGCCTTTTTCCCAGAATGCATTTCGCACCGGCGAGCAGACGGCGATTTGAATCCTCCATTTAAAAAATAAAATAAAAAAAAGTTGTAATTTTGCCTTTACAAGGGTTAACTTGTCATTTTATGAAGTTTTAATATGTTTTCAGGTGAGAAAGTACCAATATATATTCCCAAAATGTGTCCAGTTTATCAAAATAACCCGTTTATATATCTCCTCTGACGATTTTTCTGTCTGAGTTCGCTAGCATGCGTTCGTAAATTCGCCCTGGAAATCTGGTCAGCACCCATGGAATGCCTCTTGTCCAATCAAATTACCTGGTCCCTTTATGACGTTGAACCCGGTGTGCGCTCCGGCGCTCTCATAGCGAATTTACGAACGCACCCTGCGGTTTCACTTTCATTCATAAAATTCCCCCCGTCTGTGTTGAAGCACTTCTACTGACTATAGCGTCTTACATAGCTGTAAATAGTGTTATTTTATTTATTATTACCAAGGCTACAGAAACATGTTCACACAATGACAAACAATGGCAATCTAATGTTCGAAAACTATTATTATCAATATATTGATACATCTTCTCCTTTCTTTCCTGTCTGTCTTCACTATAGGCCTATCTGTCCAAAAATTAAAGTTGAAACAAACTAAATAATTACACTCTGTAATTGGCTACTACAATGTTGCCAAAATCAACGATCTAATGTTCGAAAACTCTACAAATATTAATCTGTAGGCTACAACCGTCTTGCCTGTTGTCTATTACAGTTTTTCTCAATTGCTTTGGTGCATTTCTCTGATCAGAATTGAAATTCTCATAACTGTTAGTTCAACCTCCACAACATTTAGTCATTTGTGCACATCATAGTAGCAGTTTCTCATTCCTTCAAACAAATTGCAAATGCTTTTGGACATGCATCAATTGCTGTCATACAATTCTCTTCTGTTTTATAACATTATCTTTGCTTATGTCATGTCAGTCAAAATGAACTATACTTTTGGATGCTGAATAGTCATTCCCTATAAAACTAATAGTCCTCATTTCACTGCTTGAGTCATTACATCCAAAAATGTTGAACAAGTTGTCAAAATCTGTCAAGCAAATTGTATACATTTCTTTATCATTTTTCCTGAAAATTGAAACAATTGAAACAAATTGAACAATTTCTCTCAGGTGAACCTCAGCTTTCACTGATGAGGAGGAGTGTGTGAAGCATTCATTGTAACCAATGATAAGCCACTTCTCCACAGTCACTCAGAGCTGAATCCCATAAACCCTCAATTGGCAAGCATATATGAACCGAGCAGGACATAGTGTGTACCATTTCAACAATACTGTGACACAGAAATGGAAGGTCAGCATCGTGGAAGAGGGGCGAGGATGCGGGGAGGAAGGGGAAGGGGAAGGGGAAGGGGAAGGGGACAAAACAGGGGAAGAGGAAGAAGAGGCCAAGTACATTGGCAGATTTCAGATGAAATTAGGGCTACAATTGTGGACCATGTAGTCAATCACGGCCTCACAATGGCTGAGGCTGGTCGAAGGGTGCAGCCAAATGTTGGGAGAACCACTGTGAATTCAATTATTCAAACATTTCGTCGGGAGAACAGGTGTGTATATTGGACAGTAATTCAGCACTAAACTATCTGCACTGCACTACTGTCATTGTGTCATACATGAAGCTTACAGTGGGACAAGAACTTGTCGTCACTTTTTACATTTTACATTTAGATTTACAGATTTACTGCAGCACAGATTTACTGTATTGTAGTGTAAAGTAGTGTTACAGTAAATATTTGCAATATTTACAGTATGGTACTGTACTGCAGCATTTTACAAGTGGGAAGCACAGTTATTGTACACTACAGTAATATGGGTTAAAGCAGTATATCTCATGTTTACTGTACATTACTCTAATTTTACTCTGCACCACATAGGATTGCAAGACAACCTCACAGAGGTGGAAGAGGGCCCATTTTTACTCCGCAACAAGAGGAAGCCATTTGTGCAATGGTGATTGCAAACAATGCCATAAGGTTGAGAGAGATCCAGAGCGCTGTTATAGAGGATGACAATATCTTTGGCAATATTGAATCCGTTTCAATCTCTACAATTGACAGAGTGCTTAGGAGAAATGAAATGCGCATGAAACAACTGTATAATGTGCCATCAGCATGTTAAATGTGCAACAAGAGGAGAAAAAACACTGGACAAGGTATACACCAACATCAAACGTGCTTACAAGGCTAGTCCGCTAGCTCATCTAGGCATGTCTGACCATGTGTCAATCCTCCTGATCCCAGCATACACTACCATGGGTAAAAGTGCTCCCATCACCACTAAGACTGTCAGAACCTGGCCAGAAGGGTCCGCTCCACTGCAGATCTGCCTAAATGACACCCCATGGCAGGAATATGAGCATGAGGACCTGGAACAGTACACGTCGTCGGTTCTGAACCACATAGTGAACTGCACCAACTCAGTCACCGTGGACAAACGGGTCCGGGTCTACCCCAACACGAAGCCATGGATGACTGGGAAGGTCCAAAAACGGATCAACGAGAGGGACAACGCCTTCTTCGCAGGGAAGAGCACACCGCTGTACAGCACCACCAGGGCTAACCTAAAGCGCGGAATCAAAGCGGCCAAGGCAGACCACAGAGAGAAGATTGAGGAATGCTTCCTGAGCAACGACTCCAGGCGGATGTGGCAGGGGGTTCAGCACATGACAAACTTCAGAGCCAACAGGCTCACAGCCGCAGAGGACGACCCCCTGCTGGCGGGAAAGCTGAACACCTTCTACGCCCGGTTCGACGAGGGGCGAACGGAGGTAACCGCAACACAAACACCACTCTCTCCAGCTCTTTCTGGTACCCCAACAATTATTTGGGGCTCTTAGTCTCCAACTGGTTGGCCATCCCTGGAGCCTCATTTATAAAAAGGTACTTGAACGTCATCTTTGACTTTCACGTAAGCACATTTTTCTAAACGGACATAAGCATTATATATAAAACGAGCTGCGCTTGTTTAACATAGCGTATGTACCAAATATACTTTAAATTGAACGCAGGTGAATAGCGGCTCACAGAAAAGCGGCTGAATTAAGCCAAGTGCTAAAATATAGGGTAGGCGTTCGTCTGGAAGCGGGAGAGGGCAGAGAAGGGTGATTTAACGTTTGATTACTAACCAGGCAAATGCTTGTACTCAAGTTGTAAAAGAAAATCATTTCTTAACTCATTTTCTGTTAATTTTATTACGAGCCACATTCACTTCGCATGAATTACAGTATAGGCAGTGCGGCTCACATGCCTGTAATAACTCTGCATAACCAGTAGGTAATACCCGACGTAGAACTACGGTCGTTTCCAGAGCAGTGGTATGGTTACTCTCCTGTGTGTGTTCTCTGATGCATCTTCAGGCTTCCTCCTTCACTAAAACTCTTCCCACACTGGGAGCAGTGGTATGGTTTCTCTCCTGTGTGTGTTCTCTGATGCCTCTTTAGGTGTCCTGCTTGATTGAAACTCTTATCACATTGGGAGCAGTGGTATGGTTTCTCTCCTGTGTGTATTCTCTGATGCATCTCTAGATTTCCTGCTTGATTGAAACTCTTATCACATTGGGAGCAGTGGTATGGTTTCTCTCCTGTGTGTATTCTCTGATGAATCTTTAGATGTCCTCCCTCACTAAAACTCTTCCCACATTGGGAGCAGTGGTATGGTTTCTCTCCCGTATGTGTTCTCTGATGTATCTTTAGATTTCTTGCTGTATTGAACATCTTCCCACACGGAGAGCAGTGGTATGGTTTCTCTCCGGTGTGTATTCTCTGGTGAATCTTCAGACTTCCTGATTGATTGAACCTCTTCCCGCATTGGGAGCAGTGGTATGGTTTCTCTCCTGTGTGTGTTCTCTGATGATTCTTAAGATCTTCTGCTTTACTGAAACTCTTCCCACACTGGGAGCAGTGGTATGGTTTCTCTCCTGTGTGTGTTCTCTGATGAATCTTAAGATGTCCTGCTTGATTGAAACTCTTATCACATTGGGAGCAGTGGTATGGTTTCTCTCCTGTGTGTGTTCTCTGATGATTCTTAAGATGTTCTGCTTTACTGAAACTCTTCCCACACTGGGAGCAGTGGTATGGTTTCTCTCCTGTGTGTGTTCTCTGATGAATCTTAAGATGTCCTGCTTGATTGAAACTCTTATCACATTGGGAGCAGTGGTATGGTTTCTCTCCTGTGTGTATTCTCTGATGAATCTTTAGATGTCCTCCTTTACTAAAACTCTTCCCACACAGTGGGCAGCGGTAGGTCTTCTCTCCGGCGTAAGTCTGTGGGTGTGTTTTAAGGTGATTCTTCCGCCTCGAGCTCCTGTGTTGTTGATGGTTTCCTGGTGTGGTGGAGCTGGGCTCGCTGTCTGAACCTGGGTTGGAGCTCTGCTGGTCTGTAAGAATAGGAACATATACAGGGTTACATAGGCAAGTTTATTTGTATAGCACATTTTATACAACAAGGGCAATTCAAAGTGCTTTACATATAGCATTAGGATATTAAGAAAGATTTTTTTTTATAGAAATTAAATATCAACATTTAACAAGATAATAGGCAATGAATACAAATATATGAATTAAAGTGTTCTCTATCTAAGTATGTCTCTCAGAGAGATAAACCTCTGCACCTCCTACAAGCATCGTACCACCATACAGGATTACGGTCAGATTATCACGGGAGTGGCTGCACATATGATGCAGAAGAGGTTGATTATCATTATTAAAAAATAATAGTCATAAATATGCTAATATGTGAAAATTGATATACATTATATACTGTATCATAAATACACTTTATACACATTATATACTGCATCATAAATAAAATTGTATTTGTTCCATGAAAATCCGTTGAGGATTACAGACATAATCAAATGTAGGCTACTGCAAGTACATTGCTGCGATAGCTATAGCGAGACCTACTGTACAGTTTATCATTCATAACTGTCTGTACATAGACATATAATATCCTATCACTACTGCGTATGTAACTTGGGTAAACCCTGTTATAGAAATAGCTTTATACTAGGTAGATTTTAAAAATGTAAGGATACTGGGTGGTAGAACGTACTTATATCGGAAAAGTCATGAAAGGAGGGTCCTGAAATTTTATTGACTTTAAAGGTAGAATTTATTTTTACTCGCTAGGTCAAATGACCCCATCCGTGGCTGTTCTAGTGTTAATGACCCCATGGCTGTTATAGTGTTAATGACCCCACCCCAGGGTTTCCGTTAGAAAAATTTGCCGTCGGACATTGTGTCCGGGAAGATTCCGATTTACCGGACAAACGTGAATTATTCCGGTCATCATAATAAAATATAATATAGCTGTTTGTCGCGGTGATTACTGTTGTGTAGCGGCCTATATATGCCATTTAATGTCTATTTCTCATCCGATACGATTAGATGCGAGCTATATAATATATAATAATATAACATGATTTGACGCATGCGCGCTATGCCATTATGTCCAGCGCTGAACGGGCGCCTCACTGGGAACTGAACAGACAGCATCGATCAATGAACGGACTCCACATTACGTTAACTGAAGTTTGTTAAATTGTTTGGGATTAATGTGAGTTTTCTATTTTCTCTTTCCAGTTTTACCCTTTTTTTTTAATCAATAAAACAACGTCATTTCTATAACCAGGTCTCGCTGGTTGGGAAGGCATTTCGTTTAGCTCGGGAGTATGACAATGAGGAGAACATAACTGTTTATTGAGAAACAATTGATAGGCAGTCTGGGGATACGTATATAAAGAAATACCACAATGTCTAGATGTATAACATTTTATTGAACAGTAACAGTGCAAGCATGTAGGCTTCTGGCGTGACACGGCTAGCCTAATTTCCGTTCATATGCCTTTTATCAGATAAAATAAAATAGAATAAAACTCTTTGAAAATAAATAGGCTTTAAATTAACTTGCAATGCGTATGTATAGGCTAATTTCTGTTCGATGTTACAGCCTAGGCCAATCGCCTATGCCTTTTCTCAGATAGATAGGGGATAGCCTTAAATAAAATAGCCTAGAGTAAAAACTCTGAAAATAACAATGGCTGCTCATATAATTCAGCTACTTATTAGGCCTACGTCGCTTTTTGGCAGCATTGAAGCGTGCAGCTGCGGACTTGAAATCAAAGCTGCAAAGTGTCTCTCCGCAACTTGCAATGCGCATTAGCCGTGTGACCTTGCCCTCCCCAAGGCGACTTCGGTCCGCAGTTTTAATTCGGTTCTGCAGAGAGAATCCTCTCTCTGCAGGCACACTGGAGACGGGAATCAAGCAGGCTATCTTGGCCAGTGTGGCCCACTCTGGGTAAATTTCGCTGAAGTCTCGGATGAGGACTTTGCAGGCTGTTGAGAAACGCAAGCCCCCATAACCACGAAGCGCTGTCATGACACCGATGGCATCTCGTTGCACGTTAGTTGCTCCTCTCGTGAATCCATTATTCCTCCCCGATGTTTCGCACGGTGAGCAGAACATTTTTCCGGCTTCCTCATCTAAACGCAGCCAGGGGAAACGTTTTTTTCCATTCAACTCTGAATCCACGAGACTTCTTGGCTGGAGGAGCCACGACGGCTTACTTTGTTTTGCCATCTTTCCATTAATTTAATCGCTCGCTATGGTGCACTTTGAGCTGCAACGTTTGCGTATTATTATGGTGGACGGGTTGGCAGGGTTGCCAGATAGGCATGGGTTACCGCCGAATGGGCTACTGGGTTTAAGCGGTAATAGACTGGTTAGGCTGTAATCCCATCTGGCATCAATCCCATGTGGCACCTGTGCGCTGTTTCGCATAGGCCGGCCTACACATTAGGAGTCATCATCATGCCGGTGTCAAATCATATCATAATAAAAGAAATACATAGCCTATATATTCGTCTTTTTTAAAATAGAAGGAATCAGAATGTGAACTTTAGCGAATTGTATTCAAAGGGAATTATTTTCACCGGACAATATGTCCGACGACTTTTCAATTTGTCGGACTTCAACAAATGTTACCGGACAAAGACCGGTAATTACCGGTTAACGGAAACCCAGCCCCACCCATGGCCGTTCTAGTGTTAATGACCCCACCTATGGCTGTTCTAGTGTTAATGACCCCACCCTTGGCTGTTCTAGTGTTAATGATCCAACCCATGGCTGTTCTAGTGTTAATGACCCCACCCGTGGCTGTTCTAGTGTTAATGACCCCACCCATGGCTATTCTAGTGTTAATGACCCCACCCATGGCTGTTCGGGTGTTAATAATCTCGTTCAAAGCTCTGAATAATTGTGTGACAGTAGAGTGCAGTAGAGAGCAGTAGAGGGCAGTAGAGAGCAGTAGAGAGCAGTAGAGGGCAGTAGAAAGCAGTAGAGTGCAGTAGAGAGCAGTAGAGGGCAGTAGAGAGCAGTAGAGAACAGCAGGGGGCAGTAGAGAGCAGTAGGGGGCAGTAGACGACAGTAGAGAGCAGTAGGGGGCAGTAGAGAGCAGTAGAGTGCAGTAGAGAGCAGTAGAGTGCAGTAGAGAACAGCAGGGGGCAGTAGAGAGCAGTAGGGGGCAGTAGAGAGCAGTAGAGGGCAGTAGGGGGCAGTAGAGGACAGTAGAGAGCAGTAGAGGGCAGTAGAGAACAGCAGGGGGCAGTAGAAAGCAGTAGGGGGCAGTAGAGAGCAGTAGGGGGCAGTAGAGAGCAGTAGAGAGCAGTAGAGGGCAGTAGAGAACAGCAGGGGGCAGTAGAGAGCAGTAGGGGGCAGTAGAGGACAGTAGAGGGCAGTAGAGAGCAGTCGAGAGCAGTAGAGAGCAGTAGAGAGCAGTAGAGGGCAGTAGAGGGCAGTAGAGAGCAGTAGAGAGCAGTAGAGTGCAGTTGCTATTCCTAAAATTTATTTTCTATCATATTTCTCTCTTGTCTGTTTTTATTATGTTTTGTTCCCCAATTTTGTAAACTGTTTCACTTACTTTAGACAAATGTAGTAAGTCACTTTGGATAAAAGTGTTTACATGTGGCTGTCCTGTAGTCCAGGACTGGGTTCGATTGGGGATAACGGTGTTTACATGTGGCTGTCCTGTTGTCCAGGACTGGGTTAGATTGGGGAACTAGCCCTGATATATCAACCCCACACAGCGGGAGAGAGCAGGACTGTCAGACGATTAGGGTTGGGTACCGAAAATCGGTACCGGTAGGTACCGGTTACTTTACATTCGGTATGTACCCGTACCGAATCGCAAAGGAGATTTCGGTGCCTCATTTCGGTACTTTTCTATCTCGCCGGTGTCAACTGGTGACTCGTGACGTCACATCGCCTGTTAAATTTCCACTCAGTTAAAGCAGCGAGTACGGAAGGATAACGAGAAGGTTGCTAATAGCAACTTCCGCTAGCGGGTTGGCGTAACGCGACGCTCGACTTATGGGTGCGTTCCGTAAATTTGTTCTGGAATTCTGATCACCACTCGTGGAATGCCTTCTGTCCAATCAAATGACTTGCTCCCCTTATGACGTCGGGCCTAGTGTGCGCTGCGACGCTCTCAGAGCGAGTTTACGAACGCAAGCCTTTGATTGGACAGTGCACTCCAGGATTCGACGCGTCTGTTGATGACGTTGTGCGGATGTGTGGCTGCGTCTCTGCGAGGTGGACAATATGATCGGGGATCTCTTGATATTCGGGTACTGTCCTTATCTTACTACTGTGTCTGAAAAATCAATCGTCATGTATCATGGACCAGAGAGGGGGAGGGGAGTTGTAGTAGCTGAGCGGCAACATAGTTTGGATTTTGACGAGGTGGAGGGCTCCAGTTCATCAGAGTTATATTTCCTCTTGGTCTTCTTGGTTCTGGGGGCTATGCAGGCCTCTTCACTAGATCCCTTTTCTAAGAATATTCTGATGTCCTTGAGGGGCTGCCGAACAAGTGTGTACTGTACTCGTATTCGACAACAGTACCAACGATAGGCACCCCCAGCTTAATGGAGTCCCCAAGGCTCAGGAGTTTTATTTTCATTTATTTTAATTTGAGTGTATATTTAACTAATATATATTGTGCCTCAGCAATAAAAAAGTGAAAAGCTGTTTAATGTTGTCGACCGTGTTATTATTATATATACAGTATATGTCATTTTAAAAAATCAAAAGTACCGAAGTAAGAACCGTTTTGGTACCGGTACCGTTTTTAAAGTATCGGTTAGGTACCGGTACCGGATAAAACCCAAACGGTACCCAACCCTACAGACGATGCAGGTACTGACCGACTTACACTGCACTGGCAGCATTGGTTTTACAACAGTGCAATGACACTCACCAATAACAAAGACTTACCATCCATCTCACTGTCTTTCATCTCCACTCTTCCTCTGTCCTCTTGATTCACCATCACTCCCTCCTCCCTCCTTTGGTCTCCTCCATCCTCTTCTTTCACCATCACACCATTCTCCTCTACATCCTCTTCCTCCAGCTTCACTGCCACCATCTCTGGACCCCACTGTGGGCTTTTCAGGGCTGGAGAACCACAGCCAGATCTGGGGGACTCGGTGCATTCTGGTTCATACATGGTTACCATGGTTACATGAGCTGAAGAGGACCTGCGGCTGGAAACACTGGAGGCAGAAACAACGCAGGGTCGTTTAGACATGACAGACAAACAGTTCACTGAACTCCCATCTAGACTGACAGGACACGTCCTGCAAATGCAATAATAATATTACTGATTGCATTTGCTGTAATTTAAGGGTCTGGAAAGTAAACATTAAATGGTTCCAATTGTATTTTGTGTCCAGGAAAAATGTTAACACATGATAAACTACGAAAATAATCTTCTAGTTAGGCTCTACTTCCTGGTCAGACAGTTCTGAGGCTGTGTGGGCGTGGCCTTTGCACGCTTGACTGGCAGCTCCCTTCCAAGCCAGCTTGCTGCCTTATCATACATGACATTCATCTGTTAGACGTGCTTATAGTTCTGCCCTTTAACTACCAACTGTTTAATTACCAACTGCCCTTTAACTACCTACTGTTTAATTACCTACTGTTCAATTACCAACTGCCCTTTAATTACCTACTGTTTAATTACCAATTGCCATTTCATGTGTTAGGGTTAGCAGCATGTGTTAGCGTTAGCAGCATGTGTTAGGGGTTAGCAGCACGTGTTAGCGTTAGCCGCATGTGTGACTTACTGATCAGTTGTAGCACAACGGTGTTGGTCTGGTCTTCTAATTCGCTGCTGTATTTTCACAATATCCGCCGTGTTTAGTTTCTTCCCACACTGGACGTAGCACTGGCGCATGTCCTCATGACCACAACTATGTTTCCTTTGCTCAGAGGTTTGCCCTGCCGCTGTCCTTCTCTGCTGCTCCTGTAATCCAATCACTGAGCTGCTCTTGTGACCACCTGACTCAGGATGTGATTGGTCAGCTCTAGCGCGGCCTGTGGTTGGCCTTTGCTGAGAGGAATTCCTACCATAGCACTCTTCGATCTTGACCTCCTGACCTCCAGTCTTGACCTCTGAACTGCCGTTACTGTCACTATCCATGTCATTACTGTCATTCGCTGCTTCAGAGAGGTGACACCCTGAAGCAGATCTGCTGAGCATCTCATCTTTGGCCTTTTGGTTTTTGATAAAGTCCCGTAGAAACCTGTCCCACGGTGTGTCGTACTCTTCTTTAATGTTGGGAGAGTGATGGTCCCTGTGGGTGGGAGGTGGTGGTGGCTGGAGCCTAATAAGATTATCCTTCCGGTGGTTCTGTCCTTCTGCCTCTGCATCAGGGGACCGAAGGTGTGTCCTCTGGCCCTCTGACACTGAGTAAGCAGAAGCCTCCATCTCTCTGCCCAGATGGACAGTTCACAGTGCAGGGAATCCTACCAACACAGATGATCAAAATATTAAAACAGAGTGACGAAATTTAATCAAAACATTGAACATTTATTTTTCCAGAATTGGAAAACAGTAGCCAAGCTACAGTTAGATCCATTTGGACTCTTTGACAGAACTGTTGTTATTTTAGTTGTTTACCAAAACAAATTCAAGTTATAGTCATAGAATGAATATGGCCTTAAAGTGCAGACTGTCAAACACCCTCTTTAATTTGAGGGTATCCAGATCCAAGTTGGAGGAATGGTTTAGATGTTACAGCTCTTTAATACGTGGCACCCTCCTTTTCAAGGGACCAAAAGCAACTGGCCCAATGACGTGACGTGATGTCCAAACCCCTTTATGAAGGGAAAATAAGGAAAATGTTTATAAAAAAAACATTTATTTAATCTATTAATCTCTGTTTATTAAACGATATGAAAATGTATTGAGGGTGTAGCATAGCCTAGTGTTACTGACATGCTGGACATACCCTCACTGCCTTAAGGCCGATTTAAACTTATGCGTAAAATCGACGGCGAAGCTTGCGTTGGCCTGCGTGGCCTTGCGTTGCCTACGGAGAGGGTTGACGCGCACATCTCCAAAAATGTAAGTACGCGTCAGTTTCTACGCAACCGTAAGCTCTGTGATTGGTCCGCTTGGTAGCACATGATTCCGACAAGATTCCGACTCTCTCGTCGGCCAAAATGCGGAAGCCATGACAGAAATATCATTTACTTTTTCTGTAATTACTTATTAATAAAGATTTGAAAAATTATGATAACCATCGTATTATCTTTTAATGTCATTTCAATGCATCATAGAACTTTTATTTACAACATTAAAAAAAATCGCTATTATGCCGCTTTGAGTAGAGCGCCCTATGGAAGAGTCAGGCACAACCCGGAGGCACCCTTTGCGGGTCAATAACTGTGGTTTACCGTGGGTTAGGATAACAATTCAAACGTGTCTGGATAGGGGAGAGGACAGGGAATCTGAAACAATTTGAATGGTGTCGATACGACACTCCTATCACGATCGACACAGCTAGGAGCGAATTCCTGGGAAGAACTTGTCTCCCCCCCCGCTGTCAACGGGAGTTTCATCCACCAGGAAGCGGTGGTGCGCGCAGCAGCGGGGGGGACCCGTCACTTACGGACGAATATCTTCACGTCACAATGGGTTAGAATTCAAAACTAAAATTCTCCATGACCAGAATAGCATGCTGAACACACTGAACTTTGAATGGAGTCTTAGTCATGTACCGTTAACGAGATAGAATAAGAAAAGCATATTTTTCTATGCCGCTATGAGTACACCGACCAACGCGACGCGGTCTGCGTAGAACGTAGAACTAGAACTTGGAACTATAAACTTGGAGACCCCTTACGTAGGCTACGGCGTAGACGTGCGTAAATTCGACGCAGAAGCTTAAATCGGCCTTTACAAAGGTCAAGAGCTATTAGACTCTTTACTCAGAACATGTCATACCGGATAACTGGCATGGTGGAATGTTAGAAATGAAATAAAACCTAAAACCTCTCTAACCCTAACCCATATATTTAAATATAACAAACAATATGACGTCGTAATAATATGATTGTTATGCTCTGAAGCATTCTGTCCTAAACTGGCAGTCAGCCAATGTCATCCGGGATAACAAGCAGTCTGGAGCAATTTGATGACATGTTATCAGACAGGACGTTACACAATGATGACATGTTCGCCTTGCGAATCAAGACAAACCAGGTTCACTTTATTTCCTTTATGGTGTTGTTACCTTGTTTGGAACAGATCACGAGTACAACCTCTGAGTTCTCAGACTATTTATCAAACAAAGGAACAGTTACAAGAGCAGGGGCCCATTCCACTAAGGTCGATTATCTTCTAAGCCTCGATAAAGTTCTAAGCATCGATAATGTTAGCTTGCGTTCGGTTCCATCAATGTGGCTCAAATAATTCGCTGCTTGATTGAGCTCCTTCTGAGTCAGATATAATTAGCCTGGTCGCGACCAGGCTAAAACACTGGCTGAAGTAAGACGCGCGTCAAAAAAGGCTCACAGGCGGAAACTACATCCCGAACGACAGTTCCTCTTTTAGGAAATATTAGTTCCCACTTCACACGAGATAGATAGATGGATAGGTTGACTGTGTGATAGATAGATAATTTGATATTTTGAAAGTGTGATAGATAGATCGATAGATCAATAAATAAAAGAGTGTAAAAAAAAGAAAAAAAAGTTATTGTCTCAACTTGCATTGCTGTCATCACAGCGGTCTGGCTGGCGCAGTGGTTAAGGCAGCCAGCTAGAGTTCCGAAGGTTGCGAGTTCGAGACTTGATATATATATATTTTTTTACATTTAACCGAAGATTTCATGCAAAGGCTTCAAACACCATTGTAATCGTGTCAGTTCTTGTAAATTAGCCTGCACCATAATTGTATAGCCTACATACTTTTTTAGATGAGATTTTAGATTAGATTCAGACAACGAAATGCAGTAAAAAGTGTGTCCGAAGAGGGATTCGAACCACCGTCTAAAAATGACGAATAAATCCTATGGCAGCGGTCGATACCACTAGGCCATTGTGGCGATATGACGGTTTGTAGCCTGCTGCTGATATCACCACAGTAGTAATATTCATTTATTAAAATATGAACATAACAATAACTGGGGCTAGTATGACCTACGCATTTAATCGGTCAGCAATTTCTTGCCAAACCATTTCCCTCGCCTTGTTAATTGCGGCAGTATTGCACTATTTTACATCTTATTTTTCCGTCTTCATAAAGATCAATAATTCGGAATCCTGCGCAAATGTAGAACCCCTGCAGAGTGGAGTATCTTCATTTCGACAGATCGACTCTTCGGGGCTCTTTATGTCTGCGTGCACGCGCCCATATCGAAGATTTGTAAGCCTGTCTTCTGTGAACACTCATCACACAAGCCTGATCCTCGTTCGAGGAATCACCTGAGGCTTGAATTCCAATCCCGAGTTGCCTGATCGCCTGATTTATTTCAATCGCCGATATACTGAGCCACCTTTAGTGGAACGGCCCCCAGGTGTTGCTGGTGGTGAGGGGCTGGCTGAGGTGAAGAGAGCCTCACCCCCTGGCTCCACTCCCCTGTTTGTAAACAATGATGTGTAAATACAGTTTCAAATAATATCCCATCACCTTTACTGTAGAAAAGCCCAAGGTGCGAAAACTAGGATGATCCACATGATGTCATTAAATTAAATTAATTAATTTTGCCATTTAGCAGACGCTTTTAATCCAAAGCGACTTACAATTACGAATTACAGGGACATTCCCCCTGGAGTAACTGAGGGCTAAGTGCCTTACTCAAGGGCACACTAGTAGTGGTGTGGTTTCAGGCGGGATTTGAACTCACAACCTTCCGATCACAAGTCCAACTCACTATCCACTAGACCACCACTACCCAACTCATTAGGTTATAGGTCACATGATGTCATTTCAGGCTATAGGTCACATGATGTCACTTCAGGTTATAGGTCAGGGGGTAGGGCTCAGAACACAAGAAGCCATTTTGAGATGACCACATGGCTTTAACAAAGGGTCGTAAACCCTACCCTCCCCTCCCCTAGCCCCCATAGTCAGGAGGGTCGTAAACCCTACCCTCCCCTAGCCTATGGTGACCAGACGCCCCCGATTTCAGGGGGCAGCCCCCGGTTTGGATGACCTGTCCCCGGCAACAAACTGTCCCCGGAAAAGTCCCCGTTTCAAGCATATTTTAAATGTATTTTTAATCTTGGCTTGTATTGTCACCGAACCTGCTGCCAAGGGTCCTACCCATGGGGTCCTCCACCCCTTTATAACGTCAATGTATGCATATTACCCGTTAATGGACGATCGTTACATTCAATAGAAAGCATTTCAGCCCCGATTGTTCCCCATTAACGAGCTCATTATGATTGAATGGAGCAATAACAAGGTCATTCTTCACCACTCAGTGAATGACATCCAAGCGTGGGGAAAGCAGCACGCAGACAGTCTCAATGACACAAACTGTCTACTTTCCAAGGTTTCTGCTCTGCTCGGAAATACACTCTTCAGAGAAATATGCTCATTAGGTGAGAGAGAGAGAGAGAGAGAGAGAGAGAGAGAGATGGATGATCTATGCTCATTGTGTGTGTGTGTGTGTGTGTGTGTGTGTGTGTGTGTGTGTGAGAGAGAGAGAGAGAGAGAGAGAGAGAGATGATCTATGCTCATTGTGTGTGTGTGTGTGTGTGTGTGTGTGAGAGAGAGAGAGAGAGAGAGAGAGATGGATGATCTATGCTCATTGTGTGTGTGTGTGTGTGTGTGTGTGTGTGTGAGAGAGAGAGAGAGAGAGAGAGATGGATGATCTATGCTCATTGTGTGTGTGTGTGTGTGTGTGTGTGAGAGAGAGAGAGAGGGGGGGGTGGATGATTAGATGAGTGAGAGAGAGGGATGGGTGATCTGAGACTTAATACAATGTGTTCCTCTAAGGAATTAATTTTATCAGAGCAGGTTATGGGCTATATTTTATTTTGTGTAAAAAGCAAATTACAGAATTCAGAAATATTAAAACGGAAAAAACGGAATTTGGGAAAAAATAAAATGCCTAATTTCCATCAAGCATACAGCCGGTCCTCCACCAAGTGCATCAGCCGCCCGCCAGACTTTACCTGCTGAATAAACTGTGGTAAGTGCTGTGAATCTTGATGACAGTAAGCACCAGAATGTTCATGACACGTTATAAATACAGACTAATCTGCTGATTTTAAGCTGACAATGCTTTGTGGTGTTTGTAAAGAGCATTGATCATTTACTTTAGCTAGTGATCACTTAACCAGCCTAATATTGGTAGCTATAATGTCAGCGCTGTTGTGTGAAGCGTTACGTTAGAATTATAGACCCTATTATAATGTCAATGTATGCATATTACCACGTTAATGGGCGATTGTTACATTCAATAGGAATCATTAGTCTTATGTCTCAACATCATTAGTCTTAAGTTAGGCTTAAACATTATGTTAGGCTTAAAGTATGAGTAGGGTAGTGGAGATAAAAATGGGCATAAAAAGCACAATAGTGTGTACAAATTCACCAGAATGCAGGAAATTAAGTGTTAAATCCTCTTTTTTTCTGGGGGAGGACCCCCAGACACCCCGCTTGGTTGATGGTTGGCTCGTCAACCTGAACAGTTCTAAGAATTACTTTTAATACCACTTACAGTTAGGGCTGCCACGATTAGTCGACTAGTCGCGACGACGTCGATTACCAAAATCCTCGCCGACATATTTGGTAATCGACGTCTTCGCATGTTTTTTTGGAGCTGAAATAAGCGATAAGCATTCGTTTTTCTTCCCTGAAGCTGCCACTGGCTAGCGTCTCCCAGTGTCTTTGATGTACATGCGCAGTGTCGGTCATCCGGGGCACACGTGACGTCCCCGGAAAAACAAACGGAGAAATGTCTTTCCGTCCTCGTACGTCTAAAGGAGCATTTCAACCACAACGTTGAAAAAAACAATGTAAAATGTAAAATTTGCAAAGCTGAACTCGCTTATCATGGCAGCACGTCTATGATGCGCGAGCATCTCAAAAGGAAGCACGTTTGTGGCAGATGACGAGGAAGACGATGGCTCGTCTCGGTAAGCTAGTTAGCTTGTTATTGGCTAACGATATTGTTACGTTAAAAGCCTTCTTACATTATTTTACGTTATGTGCTATAACGTTGTCATCAAAGCGATACTTATCAAATAGCTAAAAATGTTGTCTTAACGTTACAGTGCTAAGAAGGCGTGTTCTATGGATAGTTATCTTGTCAAGATGCCAACGTGCACACCCCAGCAAGCCACCGTCCTGACCGGATCAATCCTGAACATGCTGGTTAACAAGGGTCTCATATCCTTAACCAACATGTTCAGGATTGATTAGGGGCGTTTCCCCACACTATCTAAGCTGGCAAAATCTTTTCTGTGCATCCCTGCAACCTCCACCCCATCCGAGAGGATCTTCTCTGCAGCAGGGAACATCTGCTCTCAAAAGAGAGCAAGCCTCTCTCCAAAACATGTGGAAATGCTGACTTTCCTCGCTATGAATGAATAGTCCACACAGGAGAGAAACAATTTCTTTGCTCAGTCTCCTGCACTTTTCTTTGTTATGTTATTTGATTGAGACCAAACTTTTTCTCTACAAACATTTCTTTTTGTGGATAATTGCTCTTTTTTAGTTGCCTTAGTGCCTACTGTAAATAACCCCAAGAAAAGTTATTATTTTATGTTGATTAACCTGCCATACATTTGTAAACTGCTTTGTTATGTGATTCATATGTTGTTTGAATAGGATATCGGTGACTTTTATTTTGAAGAGCTTTAGGCAAAATGTGTATGTATTTTGGTTTGATTAGGCTTCCGTAGTTAGGAAGCTCACACAAAAAGAGATTGACGGTAAAGGAAGACAGTTTAATGGACCCGTATGAGGCCATAAGTCCTTACGGTGCAATTTATGGTGCAATTTATTTGTTTGTTTGATTATCACATGTGGACTTTCAAGGTTCAATAAAGGAAAGAAGAAGGAAATAAACACTTTATGTTACAGCAGTAAGTCTCAAGCCTTTTCATATACGGGGATCCGTTACAGTAAGAACTTGCCCTCGCTAACGACCTGCTACACCGGAGATTATCTACAACCAACGGACTACAAACGGACTACGGATAACAGTTTCTATCGATTAAATGGAATACTTTTACTGACGAAAAGGATATGGACAACGTTGAGTTGACGGTGTAGTAAAAGGACAAAGGGGCGCGAAAACAAAACAAAGGTAAAAAATGGAAGTAGAATCAGAACAAGAATTGTTAAACAAAGATGAACATTTTGATGCCGGTCTGCCATTAGCAAGACATTCTGATAGAGAGACAGTTCCCACTGAAAGGATGCTAGCATACCGTGAGGAAGAACAGAGCAGACGGACAAAGAGAATTGTTAGCCTTTATGAACAGTGGAAAACACAAGCTCGTGAAACTCGCAGAGACCTAAAGTCTGAGCTAACAGAAAACCACCTAGCATACTGTGCAGACAAATTGGAGCAAAGGAAAATGGATATAATGAAACTATATGATGAATTGAGAAGTCACGGCACGCCTGATACTGAGCTGAGACGTAAAGTTGATGCATGTTCAGCAGTAACGAACGACATTGTCAAAATACTGAATGAGAGACTGACTGGTGTGAACAGAGATTTTGATGCAGACTATGAAAGACAGCGCTTGCAGGAGCTACGTGAGCCTCACTATGCTCGGTCCACTATAGCTCCTCCGCTTCAGAACACTCAAGTGTAGGGCTGTTACGATTAGTCGACGTCATCGACTACGTCAATACGTCGGTTGCCGTAAAATGCGTCGGTTAGTCGTAAATAAACAAAATGGCTGCGACCAGTGCAAACACGGAGGCAGAGCCGGCGGCTAAAAGACTTCGCCCACGATCGTCCAAAGTATGGGAGTACTTTACAAAAAAAGAAACCAATGGCAATGTGGTGGTCTGTAAACTGTGCAAAAATTAATTGGCCTATCACAGCAGTACGACTGCAATGAACGAGCACTTGAAGCGAAAGCATCCTGGAGCGCTTTGTGAAGACAGCCGTAAGCTAGCACCGTAAGTCAGCGTTGTATTTCTGTTCACTTTTCCGGCCGTGTATCAGTGAAAAATGGATAGCTACTAGCTAATGTTACACAAGCAATGTAGCTCACCACAGTTTGTATGTCTTGTCTTCTGGTGTTAGTAACGTTAGCTATGTAGCTGGCTAGCTACGGTAGCCTTACTAGCCTATTGTTATTGTGGTGCTCGCACCTACTGTACGTTATCTAGCTCGTAGCTCGCATGCTACGTTAGCATCAATTTAGCTAATCATAACATAGCAGCGAGAGTAACGTTAGCTATGTAGCTGGCTAGCTACGGTAGCCTTACTAGCCTATTGTTATTGTGGTGCTCGCACCTACTGTACGTTATCTAGCTCGTAGCTCGCATGCTACGTTAGCAACAATTTAGCTAATCATAACATAGCAGCGAGAGTAACGTTAGCTATGTAGCTGGCTAGCTACGGTAGCCTTACTAGCTACGGTAGCCTTACTAGCCTATTGTTATTGTGGTGCTCGCACCTACTGTACGTTATCTAGCTCGTAGCTCGCATGCTACGTTAGCATCAATTTAGCTATTCATAACATAGCAGCGAGAGTAAAGTTAGCTAGCCATGTAGCTACTAGCTAGCTATGTGTTGTGGTGATGGACATACTTCTAAATGGCCATGTTGGCTAAACATAGCAGTGAGGTGGAAATTAAGGGGCCTACACATGATAAGAAATGTGTGCTTTTTTTATTTTCAGGAGGCAAAGCAGTGTGGAAAACTTTTTCCACAAAAAGAACACAACTCCATGCACACCCCAGATGGCTGCTCAGCTTTCTAACAGCATCTTACAGATGATCGTCAAGGACATGAGACCTGTTGCTATTGTGGAGGGTCAAGGCTTCCGTGAGATGATCAACACATTTCACCCAGGGTACACACTTCCCTCCAGGCATCACTTCACAAATTTGATGGAGAAAAAATACGAGGCTACTATAGAGAGGGTGAAATCTGAAATAAAAAATAAAAAAATCACACTCACCACAGATGCTTGGACAAGTATTGCCACCGAGGCGTACTTAGGAGTCACCTGCCACTTTATATCTGAAGACTGGGAGATGACTTCATACAGTCTGACCACGATGCCGCTTGAGGAGCGCCACACAGCGGTAAACATTGCTGGCTGGTTGGAAGAGGCAGCAGAGAGGTTTGGTTTCTCTCTCAGTGATGATGTCCTGGCTGTTGTACATGATAATGCTGCCAATGTGATGGCAGCTCTCAGGATCCTGGAAGAGAGGCATGGAGTTGCTTCACATCGATGTGCTGGCCATACAATCCAGCTGGTGGTCAACCACGCCCTGAAGAAGGACCCCCAGATAAGCAAGACACTGGGGGCTGCAAGATGCCTGGTAGAACACTTCAAGCGGAGTGAGCTCGCCAGCAGCAAGCTCAAAGACAAACAAAAGCAATGGGGCACAGCTGAACATAAGTTGATCCAGGATGTGTCTGTAAGATGGAACAGTTCTTACTACATGGTGAGTCGCCTCTTGGAGCAACGGTGGCCGGTGACCGCAACCCTTTCAGACCATCATGTCACACAGCGAGGAAAGCACTACCTGGACCTGAAAAATGACCAATGGACCCTACTGGAGGAACTGGAGCAAGTTCTCAAGCCCTTTGAGCAAGCCACTGTCTTCCTGAGTGGAGAGGCTTATGTCACAGTCTCTGCTCTACCTCCACTGGTAAAGGGCCTCCTGAAAACCACACAGAAAATATCCTTCGAGTCTGCTCCCATCAACTCTTTCCAAACAGCTGCAGCAAAGGAGATAGCTTCAAGGTGGAAGGACGAGGCCACATTCAGAGAAGATGGTCAAAATGTGTGTGTCATCGCTGCTGCCCTTGACCCCAGGTTCCGCAAGCTAAAGTTCCTGTCGTCAGAAGATAGTGAGTAGTAGGGGTAGTGGTGGTCTAGTGGATAGTGAGTTGGACTTGGGATCGGAAGGTTGTGAGTTCAAATCCCGCCTGAAGCCTAAGACTAAGATGCCAGTGTCTGTGCTGGACACATTGCTAGGCTCAGACTCAGAGGAGCAGCACAGCAATGAGGAAGACAATGCCCAGGAAAGAAACAGCGAGGACAGTGACACCGACACTGACATTGTGAGGAATGAGGTGTTAGTTTATTTTGGAGAACAAAGCGTTTCAAGGGATAAGAGCCCCCTACACTGGTGGAAGGAAAACGCAGCACGGTTCCCCTCCCTGGCTATGCTGGCCAAGTCCTACCTGTCTGTCCCTGCAACGTCCACTCCGTCTGAAAGGCTCTTTTCAGCTGCTGGGAACATCGTTTAAAAAAAAAGAGCAAGCCTGACCTCTAAGCATGTGGACATGCTCACATTCCTCCACAGTAATGCCTAAGGTGGAGAGGGGAGAAGGGAGAGAGCTAAGGGGGGAGGGGGAGAGCAGAGAGAGGGGGAGAATGTTATGTTTGTTATTGAGATTGTTATTGTTAAAGATTGTTACTGAGAGGTATACGGTATTCCGGTTAGAATTTTACTTTTTTACAGAATTTACTGCATTACTTGCACTTTTCCTTTTACTTGAAGTTAACTTTTATATTTTATAATATTATATTTTATGTTGAGATTGTTATTGTTAAAGATTGTTACTGAGAGGTATACGGTATTCCGGTCAGAATTTCACTTTTTTACAGAATTTACTGCATTCCTTGCACTTTTCCTTTTACTTGAAGTTAACTTTTATATTTTATAATATTATATTTTATGTTGGACTGTAAGAAAGAGAGGATCTTTTTCGTTGTGTGGAATATTGCCCTGCAGTGCAAGAATAATTGAATAAAATACTGAAATGTTGATAAGAGAAGTTTTTGACATTTATTTTGGGAAAATTAAGTGATACATTAACCGAACAGTAAAAAAATAATCGTTAGACTAATCGCTAAATTATATAATCGATAGATTAATCGTTAGAAAAATAGTCGTTTGGGACAGCCCTACTCAAGTGTTGCATCCAAGCGAGTAGAGGCAGTGGTAGACTTAGCTGTTAAGGAGGCTAATTACAAGATGCTATTAAGAGGAAAAGAAACAGAAAGAAAAAATCAGAGCCATAGAGGAAGAACACAGGAGGGAATTAGACCAACATTAAGATGAATTAAATCGACTGCAAGCTGAAGGGGATGTAAAGGCTGCCCAAGCCAGACTTGAAGCATACAACAGAGAAGTGAAGGAGGAGTATGAGACCCAGTATTTAATGGTAATCCAATTGACTTTGTTGAGTGGAAGGCTACATTTATGTCTCTGATAGATGGGAAGAACATTTCCACTGCTGACAAGCTACACTACCTCAAGAGATATGTAGGTGGCTCATAGTGATGCTCCGATCTGATCGGCGCCGATCGGTATCAAATCAAAATCAAATCAAATTTTATTTGTATAGCGCATTTCTTACAAGATGTAACTCAATGCGCTTCACACAATGAAAATGTTCAGTCAATCAGTCAATCAATCAATCAATACTGACAGAGCCGCGAGCAGGTAAAAGTAAAAAACCTGTATACTATGTAGCCAGGAAAAAATTCCCTTGCAGCCCTCTACCAATAGAGCGACTACTAGCCAGTTTGCTTACCAGTACCCAGCGGTCCAGGGGAGGCCAGGACCACCGGCACAAAGCAAGCAAGCAAGGGCAAAAACCTGTACACCATGTATCCAGGAAAAATTCCTTGCATATTATCGGCGTACACACTGTCCATAAATTTTGTGTTGTATTTGCATCGTTCTGCATCCAGTATGGTCACAGGTCCTGCCAAAAGAGAAACTTAAGCACAGTTATGATGCAACAACACAATAGAGACAGTAAAGATGACAGCAATACAACCTGATGGTGGTCTTGGTACACCCTTGTACCGGTTCCAGTACTGCTCTAGGTGCTATTTGGAGCTGACAGTGCCTCATCAGCACCTGGGTCCATTTTCCTGTCAATACAAATCTCAAAAGCACGAGTATGGTGTAATGGCCTAGTGATCCTAGTTCTATAATGTCAAATGTCTCCCTTAGTATCAAAAGGCGACATTGAATAAGTAGGTTTTGAGGTCACGCTTAAAAATGTCCTGAGTTTTAGACAACCTCAGGCCCTCAGGTAGGGTGTTCCACAATCTAGGAGCATATATGCTAAAAGCTGATCCTCCAAATCTCTTTGTCCTAGCCTCTGGCACTATTAAAAGTTCCGTGCCACTAGACCGTAGGGGTCTAGCTGGTGTGTATCTTATGAGCATGTCCACCATGTAATTGGGTGCATCACAGTGAAGTGATTTATAAACTAGTAAAAGGATCTTAAAGTCTATTCTATGAGGTATCGGCCGATATGGCCTTGATCGGAGTTCTCAAAACGGCCGATCAAACACGACCGATCAGTTTACAAAATGGCGTCGCCAGTCTGGAAATATTACACAGTGTCGGAAAGAGACAACAAATATGCCGTTTGTAATGTCTGCTCAAAAGAAATACCTCGGGGAGGAACGCACGCAAGGTCTTTCAATACCACGAATATCATACGGCATTTGCTGCGTTCGTCGATTCGCTCAGAGAGCGCCGAAGCGCACACTGGGCTCGACGTCATAAAGGGACCGAGTGCTTTGATTGGACGAGAGGCGTTCCACGAGTGCTGGTCAGAGTTCCAGCGCGACTTCACGAGCGTAGTGTAGGTAGTGTTCAGCGACGTCATGTGACCCCGCGAGCAGGAAGTCACTTGGCCCATAGCAACAACTATTAGCGCGTGAGTTTTAGGTCTTCCTCTGTGCACCTTGCACAAGTGTAGATAGCGAGTGACTTTTCAGCATAGCAGGACATATTTTAGATGATAAGATGAACAGGCTGAGTGCCAAAAACGCACAGATGCTTGTATTTCTCAAGGTTAATCTGCCAGTGATGCTGCTTAATCAGAAGTAAGGTTTGAGTCTGAAATCTCCTTAGGTGCAAAAATGTTTTGTTTTTTTGTTTTATTGATTATTGCTGACTTGCTGTCTTATCTCCTCCTAAATATGACTTGAAACTGACTGACTTGAAACAGTATTTTATATTTGGCTATAGCCTGTTTATGTTGCAGTTTAGTTTGGGTATGTTTATTGTTCCTCAGGAAAGCTACAGTATAAGCTCCAAGTTCTCTAAGAGCCCCTAGTTCCTCTCATTCGAGTGGAATGTTGCACATTTGATGTGACAGTGTACATTTTATTTATTATGATTTTTATTTTCACATTTTATTTGTTTTTCCTGAAGTAAGCTACAGGTGGTTGTGAATTCAATAAAACAGATGGTCGTCAATTCATGATACTTTCTCATCTCCTAATTTCATTTAAATACTTAATATACAATGTCAATGGTGTTAAGAATAATAAAAAACATAAATAATGCTACACAATAAATGCTTCAATTGCCATTTTCGACGCTGTGATCGGTGATATCGGATCGGCAGATCACTGATTTCAGTGATCGGTGATCGGCACCAAAAACCCTGATCGGAGCATCTCTAGTGGCTCAGCACACAAATGCCTAGAAGGGACATTCTATCGAAGCGATAGCGAAGCCTACAATGACGCTTGGAGTAAGCTCGATCAGAGGTATGGCCAGCCATTCATAATTCAAAAGGCCTTCAGAGAAAAGTTATCCAACTGGCCAAAAATACAGTCTAAAGACGCTGAGGGACTGCGGAACTTCTCAGATTACTTAAATGCTTGCCTGCAAGCCATGCCACATGTAAAAGGCTTAACCAGTGTTTCCTCCAGGATTTTTCACATTAGTGGCGGAGTGGTCATAAAACGCGTGCACGCGAAAACAAATATAATTTCTTAAATAGCGGTTAAGTCATTAAAGCCGAGCAGGTGATTTTATATAGAAGGTGATCAAATACCAATATTGTTATGTACGACAGTATGTCATTGCAGCACTTTGTTGCACTTTACGACGTCACGTTCTGTTAGAACTTTACGACTGTGTGTGTTGTCAGAATGAATGGCACTTAACAGTAAACGGAGCTCAGTTTGTATACCTGTGTGGATCTACATTTATTAGCATAACACAAACATAATAAATTAGATAGAACAACCCTGTTCATTAATGTTCATTAATGCTTGAGTTCATGTTCGCACTGTTACTGTGTTGTGGAGGTCACGAGGGGGGGGGGGCGGGTGCTGTGTGTGTTATTGAGACCGTTGGGAGAGAGAGCTCGGGTGAACTAAGAAAGTTGTGTATGAGATAGTTTACAATTAAACGCACGATTACATGAGAGAAGCTATCTGTCATTATTTCAACCACTGTCCAAGTGGGGACGTTACAATACTTTAGTTTTAGAACGAAACGTTAGCCGCTAGCAGCGTTTAGCAGTCACCATTCTTGAGCAAAACATGATACAAACAAACATTCAAATACTCGTGTCGTCTTGTTTTTTTTTTCGATTTCAATGTATGACGCATCATTTGAAAGCTTACCATCTGTAGTTTCAGACTATGTAAACAAACAAAAAATTACGTAAGCAAATGGTTATTATTTATCTGGTATAGATACCACTTCTGCGCCGAATGTACCGCCGCCGGCACAAATCCGCACCCGACATTGTAATTACCGTAATTTCTAAACGGTTTGTGCTATCGAAAAAAATCCAACTGTCCCTGAAAGCTGAGATGTTGCACTTCAACCAACATATAGGGTATTACGGTAAAATGTGACGTGAGGACATTCTCAGAGTCAGTTTACTCACAGTGAGTGGCGGAGCGTTCAGGGACACATGCTTTTTTTCTGTTCTCTGGTCAAAATAACTCGCTGCCTTTCTGCGCAGCCTGAATCAAAGTGGACTGTCTGAATCATTTGGTGGCGGAGGAAATTCATTCGTGGCGGCCCGCCACCAATAAATGCATATAGAGGAAACACTGGGCTTAACCATCCTAAATGACTGTGAGGAGAACCAAAGGTTGATACGGAAGTTGCCTCGCGATTAGGGCTGCCACAAACGATTATTTTCATAGTCGACTAGTCACCGATTATTTTAACGATTAGTCGACTAATCGGATCATAAATTACAGCTTATCGCACAATTACTCAATCGCTCTTATTTAGCTATCATCTTCTAAATCAGCTTCTAAATTTTGCTTGAAGTTGTTAGTTGTTGTTGTAGGCATGTGCTAACTAAAAATAAAGACAATTAAAATGATTGTTCACTCAAAAATAGATATTTTAATGAACTTTGCAGATTTATTTCTGGCATCACTTGCATGTAATGTAAAGAGTAGTAGAGGGTGCAAACTGCTGAGTAAAATGAGGTAGGCTAGGCACTAGGCAACCAAAAGAATACAAAAAAATAAAAATAAATAGTTGTACAGAGTACAAAAGTTTTGCTTTGCTTCACTCATCTCATAGTAGAACGCGCCTTCTTAGCACTGTAACGTTAAGACAACATTTTTAGCTATTTGATAAGTATCGCTTTGATGACAACGTAAAATAATGTAAGAAGGCTTTTAACGTAACGATATCGTTAGCCAATAACAAGCTAACTAGCTTACCGAGACGAGCCATCGTCTTCCTCGTCATCTGCCACAACGTGCTTCCTTTTTAGATGCTCGCGCATCATAGACGTGCTGCCATGATAAGCGAGTTCAGCTTTGCAAATGTTACATTTTACATTCTTTTTTTCAACGTTGTGGTTGAAATGCTCCCACACTTTAGAGGTACGAGGACAGGAAGACATTTCTCTGTTTGTTTTTCCGGGGAAGTCACGTGTGCCCCGGATGACCGACACTGCGCATGTACATCAAAGACACTGGGAGACGCTAGCCAGTGGCAGCTTCAGGGAAGAAAAACGAATGCTTATCGAATGAAATGAATGGTCTTTATTGTCATTGATATAGTACAGGTACCAAACAACGAAATTTGGGAGGGGGGGCTCCCCTGGTGCTAGGCAAAAAAAAAAAAAACGCTTATTTCAGCTCCAAAAAAACATGCGACTACGGCGATTACCAAATATGTCGGCGACGATTTTGGTAGTCGACGTCGTCGTGACTAGTCGACTAATCGTGGCAGCCTTACTCGCGATGGAACCGACAAGTGACAGTGCGTCTCATGGAAGGAAAGGATTTCCCCAGCTTCAAGGAATTTGCCACGTTCATATCCATGGAGGCTGAAACCGCCTGCAACCCAGTCACCTCATACCTTGCTCTCCAGGCAGCTGAATCCTGTCAAGACAAGAGGAGCAGCAGAAACAAAGTCAGCGTTTTCAACACACAAACAGTGGTAGAAGACAACAAGCAGACAACAACAAAAGAAAGAGTCAAGCCCCCCTGCATGCTCTGTCAGGATATCAGTCACCAGCTTTGCAAATGTCCAGACTTCATGAAAAGAAAACTGGAATACAGAAGGACATACGTTAAAGAAAACCGATTGTGTTATGGATGTCTAAAACCTGGTCATGGCGCTAAGGAGTGTCGGCATCGCCACACATGTGACTCATGCAAAAGAAGACATCCCACCTGTCTCCACGACAACAGCTATGGAGAAAGGGCAAAAAGGGAGAATTCAGCGCAGCACAGTGAAACGGAACCAACACCTGCTCTGTCTCTCAACGTCACCAGCCACGGTCAGTCAGAAAGCAGCTCCATGATAGTGCCAGTGTGGGTGTCGAGCATTAAGAATCCATCCACAGAAAAGCTTGTGTATGCCCTTCTCAACACGCAAAGCGATACAACTTTTATAGAGCAAGATCTAAGTAATGAACTCCAGCTGACCGCTTGCCCAGTTCAATTGAAACTCACTACCATGATGGGTGAAAATATGGTCCTTAAAAGTGAAAGGACGTCCGGCCTGCGTGTGAGAGGATTCAATTCCACTGTGCACATCAATCTACCGCCTGCATACACCAAAGACTGCATACCGATGAACAGACAACACATACCAACGCATGAAACGGCCAAGAGGTGGCAGCATCTCACAGCAATTGCAAATGAAGTACCCCCTCTCCTCAATCTCAATTGTGAAGTGGGGCTCCTGATAGGTTACAATTGTCCAGGAAGTCTTGTACCCAGACGTTGATCAGGAACAGATGAGGAACCCTTTGCCGTTCTCACAGACTTAGGGTGGAGTATCGTTGGCTGTTCCAATACCTCACTCACAATCGTCAACCGGTCACTGTCACAGAGTCACCATGAAGGAGCTGCCTGAAATGACTCCAATTGATGCAATCAGAATCCTCGAAACAGATTTCAGAGACACTCAAGGAGATGACAAAAAGGTCTCTCAAGAGGATTTGATCTTTCTGGACAAATTAAAGGAAAACATAAAGACAAATGAACACGGACACTACGAAATGCCACTACCCTTCAGAGAAAGACCATGCTTACCTGACAACAAGCAACTTGCTGCTGTGAGGCTCTCTCACCTGAAAAGGAAGCTCAACACAAATGAAAGCTACAAGAACGACTACACCAACTACATGAAGGACATAATAGACAGGGGTGACGTAGAGGAGGTATGTGCTGAAGGTACGAATGGAGAACAATGGTATATACCTCACCATGGTATTTATCATCCCAAAAAGCCTGGGAAGCTGAGAGTAGTGTTTGACTGCTCGGCAAAGTACAAGGGTAATAGCCTCAACGAACACCTTCTCCCAGGCCCAGACATGATAAACAATCTGACAGGTGTACTCATTCGTTTCCGGCAGCATCGCATTGCACTGATGTGTGACATAGAAAAAATGTTTCACCAGTTTCATGTCTCAGAGGAGGACCGTGACTACCTACGCTTCCTGTGGTGGAAGAACGGCGACCTCAGCACCTCTCCCCATGAATACCGGATGAAGGTCCATTTGTTTGGAGCCGTATCCTCACCGGGATGTGCAAACTATGGATTAAAGCAGCTTGCTAAAGAACACCATCTCACACACCCTCTAGGGTCACAGTTCATCTCCAGAGACTTCTATGTAGACGATGGCATTGCTAGTGTTGAGTCTGTGGAAAAGGCTATTCAAATAGCAAAGGAGGCTCGTGAGCTGTGTGCAGAGAGAGGTCTACGCCTTCACAAATTTGTGTCGAACAACTGTGCTGTTCTCCAGAGCATTCCCTCAACAGAACACGCTACAGACACCAAAGCAAAGAATCTCATGTTCAACGACGCAGCCCTAGAGAGAGCGTTGGGAATACACTGGAACGTTGAGAAAGACTGTTTCACCTTCAAGGTGACACCAAAGGACCAGACAGCAACACGGCGCCGCATCCTATCATCTGTCGCCTCTGTATATGACCCGCTAGGCTTCATCGCTCCATACGTCCTCAACGGAAAGAGAATTCTCCAGGAAATGTGCCATCACGGAACAGGATGGGATGACCCAATTCCAGAGACAATGAAGCCACGGTGGGAGAAATGGCAAGAGGACCTCGTCAACATAGAAAAAATAGACGTAGCTCGCTGCTACCAGCCAGCTGACTTTGGAAACGTGATAAAAACGGAACTACATCACTTCTCAGACGCCAGCACCAAGGGCTATGGCCAATGTACTTACCTGAGACAGAAAAACGAAAGAGGAGACATCCACTGTGCTCTTCTCATGGGGAAAGCGCGCGTCTCGCCGCTGAAGGTCACAACCATACCAAGGTTAGAACTTACTGCAGCAGTTGTCTCTGTCACAGTGAGCAATATGCTCAAAGAAGAATTAGGCTACTGTAATGTAGAAGAGTTCTTTTGGACAGACTCGAAGGTTGTTTTGGGCTACATTAATAATGAAGCTCGTCGCTTTCACACCTTTGTAGCAAACAGAGTACAGAAAATCCGTCACGACTCAGACCCCAAGCAATGGTTTCATGTATCAACTGATGAAAACCCAGCAGACTACGCATCAAGGGGGAAAACAGTAGATGAGCTGCTCTCTTCTGATTGGTTCACTGGCCCCAGCTTTCTGTGGAAAAGGGAGATAAACACGCCAACAGAGGTGACATCAGAGCTGCCTGTCGGGGACCCAGAAGTTAAAAGGGCTCAGACCTTCCAGACACACACCACAGAACATGTCAGTCTTGCAGACAGACTGAATAAGTTTTCATCCTGGTCCCAGGCCACCAAGGCAGTGGCTCGTCTGCTACGGCGTGCTAGGAAGATAAAATCAAGTGACCTCTCAACAGTGGACGAAAGACGAAGTGCAGAGCTACTCATCATTAAGGACATACAAGGCCAAGCCTACGAAGAAGAGATAAAGCTACTAAGCAAAGGACATCAGCTACCAAGACACAGCAAGCTGCATCACCTCGACTGTTTCCTGGATGCAGAGGGTGTACTCAAGGTGGGAGGTAGACTTAGACGCTCATCTCTCCAGAGGACATTCAAACACCCAACAGTCATTCCTCAGAGATATCACATAACAAAGTTGATCATCGCCCATCATCATGAAAAAGTGAAACATCAGGGTAAAGGCTTCACCATCAATGACATTAGGTCTAATGGCTATTGGATCTGTGGATTGAGCAGAGCTGTTGCAACCTACATCCGTCACTGTGTAACATGTCGAAGGCTGAGAAGGCCTGTGGAAAGCCAAAGGATGAGTGACCTGCCTGTTGAACGAACCGAACCCACAGCACCGTTCACATACTGTGGGATGGACTGTTTTGGTCCCTTTTTGACAAAGCAAGAGAAAAGGTATGGTTTGCTATTTACCTGCTTCTGCTCCAGAGCTATACACATCGAAATGTTAGATGACTTGTCCACAGACACATACATTAATGGACTGAGATGTTTCATTGCTTTAAGAGGTGCTGTGCGACAAATTAAATGTGACCAAGGCACTAATTTCATGGGTGCAAAGAATGAACTGAATGCTGCATTGAAAGAGTTGGACATGGACAGACTGCAAACATTTCTCACAGAAAAGCAGTGTGACTTTGTGATGAATGCACCTCATGCCAGCCATGCAGGGGGTGTGTGGGAACGGCAAATAAGAAACGTGAGAAGCGTCCTCAGCGCCACCCTGCTACTCTCTCCTGGCAGGCTCAATGATGCGTCATTGCGCACCTTGTTTTATGAGACCATGGCTATTGTAAACAGCCGTCCACTCACCGTCGATACGTTGAACAGTCCAAATAGTTTGGAGCCGCTCACACCTAACCACCTCACCACTATGAAATCTACCACAGCCCTACCTCCACCCGGAAGATTTGAAAGAGAGGATCTGTATGGACGAAAGAGATGGCGTCAGGTGCAATACTTGACAGAACAGTTTTGGAGTAGATGGAAAAAGGAGTACCTCCACAGTATCATAACAAGACAGCGTTGGCATAGCACTAAAAGGAACCTACAGGTCGGTGATAGTCATGTACACTGATGACACACCACGAAACCAATGGAGACTTGGAAGAGTCTCAGAAGTCAACCAAGGCAAAGATGGACTTGTGAGACGGGTCAAAATCTTGCTTGGAGAGAAAGGACTGAACCACAAAGGAGAACGTATCAGCAAGCCTTCAATATTGGAGCGCCCCATCCAGAAATTAGTTATATTACTAGAAGCTACTTAAACAGTGCACTATGCAGGTGTGAAATGTGATTTAGTTTTATGTGCAGTATATACTATACACCTGAATGGTTATTCTTGTAAGTGAAAATTATATGTTTTAAAAGGTCTCCATTTTATAAAACACTATAATTTGGTGGGAGTGTAAATAACCCCAAGAAAAGTTATTATTTTATGTTGATTAACCTGCCATACATTTGTAAACTGCTTTGTTATGTGATTCATATGTTGTTTGAATAGGATATCGGTGACTTTTATTTTGAAGAGCTTTAGGCAAAATGTGTATGTATTTTGGTTTGATTAGGCTTCCGTAGTTAGGAAGCTCACACAAAAAGAGATTGACGGTAAAGGAAGACAGTTTAATGGACCCGTATGAGGCCATAAGTTCTTACGGTGCAATTTATTTGTTTGTTTGATTATCACATGTGGACTTTCAAGGTTCAATAAAGGAAAGAAGAAGGAAATAAACACTTTAAGTTACAGCAGTAAGTCTCAAGCCTTTTCATATACGGGGATCCGTTACACCTACCTCATTTTATTTTGCAGCACTATTCAATACATTAAAATGTATGTTTGATGCCAGAGATGAGTGATGCAAAGCACAACTTTTGTACTCTGTACAAGTATTTATTTTTGTTTTTGTATTCTTTTGGTTGCCTAGTGCCTAGCCTACCTCATTTTACTCAGCAGTTTGCACCCTCTACTACTCTTTACATTACATTACATGCAAGTGATGCCAGAAATAAATCTGCAAAGTTCATTAAAATATCTATTTTTGAGTGAACAATCATTTTAATTGTCTTTATTTTTAGTTAGCACATGCCTACAACAACAACTAAAAACTTCAAGCTAAATTTAGAAGCTGATTTAGAAGATGATAGCTAAATAAGAGCGATTGAGTAATTGTGCGATAAGCTGTAATTTAGTCGACTAATCGTCAAAATAATCGGTGACTAGTCGACTATGAAAATAATCGTTTGTGGCAGCCCTACTTACAGTACACTGACACTAATGTTGAGAGGCACATTCCAGTTGTTACACTTGAGTATTCTTGCTTGAATGTGTTTTGACCAACACACGCCTCTTACCATACGTCATCAACACATGATGGAACATTGGTCAAAATAAGGTCAAAATAAATGAAACAGCAATTGTCCCCGTTTCTGTATTTCATCATGATAAAATGTATACATTTTTCCTAAAAAGTTGGAAATGTCCCCAGATTGCATCTGAGAAATCTGGTCACCTTACCCTAGCCCCCATAGTCAGGAGGGTCCTTATAGCAAAAGGCAAACTATAGAGTTTATACGGTTTATGTGTGCATGTGTGCCAAAAGCTACTACAATGGCGCTACGTGTGGACACGGGATTTCTAGACGTTATTTGCGTTGATGGCCTTCCATAGTGGAGAAGCGCCATCAGTACCTCCGTGTGCTCGTCCAGACCAGGCGACACGGACATAAACTGATAACAAGTTCCACCAACATTATATAGTGTTCTATATATAACAACATTGTATAGTGTTATATATAACAACATTGTATAGTGACAGAATAGCCTATCTCTGCAGACAGAAGAGGTCAGTAGTAACATGTTAGACAGTGAGGCAGCGAGCTGAGACAAAGGACTACTGACCTCCGACACTCAGAGTCTCCCGTTGTCCTTGTTGACTGTTGAGATGTTTTCATATGCAGTAAAGGAAACCAAATACAGAGATGTAACTATTCTAACCGTTCTGGTTCTTCTTGTTCTTTTGGGTTTAGCGGCAGCTCGCATCCCAGATGTTTAGTGATGTGTCCTTCCGTGTCGAGTAACCGAGGCGCATGTTTGTGATGCGCGTATCGAGGCATGTGTTGATGACGTATGGTAAGAGGCGTGTGTTGATGACGTATATGGTAACCGGCCGGCCGTACCACGTGACCGATTCGGGAAGTGGCTCGGATTTGTCGCGAGACTCGAAACATAAAAGGGACTGGTAAACACAGGTGAAATCATCAACAACAAACAAAAAAAAGAAACGGCCTGAAGCCCAGCACTGTGGAGAAGTTGTTATTTTTAAATAAAAATGAATAAATGAATACAATGTTGTTGTTCCTAGTAATCAGTGTAATATCGAAGATGCTATGTAGATCATGTGGTGATATTGAGTGATAGTGGCATGTGATCAACTTCAGCAAATATGTTCAAGTCAAGACTAAAAACCCATCCTTTTAATATTGCATTTAAGTAAAAAAAATAAATAATAAATTAAGATTATATAATGATTAAAGCACTTTGAGCTGCAACGTTTGCAGGAAAAGCGCTATACAAATGAAGTTATTATTATTATCAGCAACAGATCGAACATTAGATAATATGATATGATAGTAGGGTTATGTGGACACCTCCAGTACAGAACCAGCATGGCTAAATTTAGATGAGCATATCATAATCAATCAGGAACGTTGAGGCACTAATGGAAAGGCATTTATTAGATAGAAAGCTAGATCAATACTCTGGACGCAGACATAAATTCCATCTTTAATTTTCTCAAAATGTCAAGTGCTTATCTGCTGCCAGACACAACAGTTGCAGGACAATAATCGATACACAGATAAAACCACAGAGCACAGTCGAGTCCAGTCTCAGCCTGCTCCGCTAACAGGCTGGCCCACCGGTCTCGGTGGACCAAGCCACATCCACATTTACCAGGAGCTGTTCTTCAATTATCACAGTGAATAATAGCCTCACCCCAGCCGCAATCAAGAAACCATTATCCGGAGATCCATTCTGTCTTGACCACGTCTGTTAAAAGTTATCTTGTATAGTCTAGTTTAGAAGTTATCTTATAATGTTAGGTGGTCTCCAGAAAGCCACAATCCTGGGCAGGACAAATGCGGCCCTGAATACTGATACAGGGGATGATTAGGAGACATAAAGACCACACTTTATAACAGACACTGGAGAAGAATAGGGCATAGTAGAGCAAGGATATGTGGAGGAATACAGAGAGAGTCAAGAGGTCTAAAAACACCTGACAAACTTTGATTTTGGGATTAATGGGGACTCTTTGTTGTTAATGTAATATATATTACAAATTAATATTAATATTAATATATTATAACAATGGTAATCCACATTGAGAGGTGTTGCATTCAACAGCCTACGGCCACTTCTAAGACTCGATTAAACAACAACGTTTGAATGAATGAAATCAGACTAGGCACTTAATGAATCCCCATTCATTTGAAGGTCATTTTGTTTTTCCCATTTTTCATGATTATTTACAATAATCAGCGATGTTAAATCGCTTCATTGGGTCTCATAATTGTCTTGCATAATTGTCTTATCTGATGAGGCAAAAAAAACAAAATCTCCCTCAATTCAATACAACTTTATTCATCCGAAAATGAACAATAGCATACTCTCTGTTAATAAACCCATTTACTAAAATCTTGATTGTGTGTGTGTGTGTGTGTTTATCTGTCTCCAGGAGTCTTCTCCAGTATAACACACCAGTTCCCTTGGTCATGGTAGCTACTCTGCACACTCACTCCTCTAACCCTGCCACACAGCTCCTCTAGCTCCCCCTGCTGGAAGACATGGTAATAGCGATGAAATACAGGACCTGGGCTGGGAGCTGAGCCATGAACATTAGCAGTGGGGAGGTCTGATGTCTTTTTTGAGCCTCCTCGACCACCCTGTTTGCCTACTCCCTTCCCCTGGTTACCATGTCCTGTCTCTCCTCCTGCCCGCTCCCCCCCTCCCCCCTTAAGATGCCAGGGGACCAAGAGGTCTTGGGAGTCGAAGGCCGTGCGGTTGGTGTGGACCCTAAGCTTGGGCCGACTCTCTTTCTCAGGGGGGACCTGGTTGCAGTCCAAGTTGTTGTCCGGGGGGTTCTTACTCCCGACCTGCCCCTGGTCGTAGTCTTTGCCGTTGCCTGGGGCCTGTAGAGCTGCCTCCGGGCCTGTGTGCTGTGGGCTCTCTGAGGTATTTAGACGTCTGGTCGTTGTGTTTCTGTTCCAGGGCCCACACGTAGATCAGCGCCCTTCCTCCAGGCTTCAACAGCCTCACCAACTCCTCCACCGCAGCCAACCGCCGCTCCTACACACACCACACAAAGGAAATCATAAAACAACAGTAACCAAACTGTGTGTGTGTGTGTGTGTGTGTGTGTGTATGTGTGTGTGTGTGTATGTGTGTGTGTGTGTGTGTGTGTGTGTGTGTGTGTATACCTTTGTAGAGAGGTGGTGAATGACAGCTATAGAGATGCAGGCATCGCAGGTCTCTTTGCGTAGAGGAACATTGAGAGCGTCAGACACAAATGCCTGGAAGCCTCTCTCTGAGCAGATCTGCACCAAGGCACTGCTGCGGTCACAACCCACCTACAGGGGACAGACACACTCAATGGAATCCTAACACAGCCCGTCTAAAGACGAGACATAGAAAACAGATCTAACAGATCGAAATTAAGTAGCATTTACCCATTTTTTTACTTTGCATCTACCCTCAACATGTTCAACATGCACTCACCGCAAACAGCTCTGGGTTGACCCCGAGGTACTTCCCGTTCCCGCAGCCCACGTCAGCGAGAACACTTCCTGGTCGGAGCGAGGACAGGAAGTGACATACTTGTGGCCAGGGGGAGTGGCGCGTGCTGCTGAAGTGACAGGCGATGGCGTCGTACACGCTGTGCACGAACTCTGCCTCCAAGCGGGCCGCGTCACCCTCGCTGCTGGGTAGGGAGGGGGGGGAGGGGGAGGGGCCGGAGGGACGCTGGCTGTCACAAGAAGATGGGAAGGCTGCAGGGAGACAGACAGGCCCAGCTTCACACAGGTTCATCCAAAGCCCGTGTGTCAAGTCAAAAATGTAAACAGTCGTCTGGTGTGCTAAGCAATGGAGACATGAACGCACTTGTTCAAAATCGGCAAACCCAACAAAGAAGCTCACCACAGTCGCACGGTGTTCGGCGGACTTTGCGGAAGGTGAGAGAGGTCCTAGTGCCCCTCCGGCTCAGGGTCAGGTTGCTATGGTTATCAGAGGATACTGCAGCAGGGGACTCTGGGTGGTCAGCTGGGACCACATCAAACTTCCTGGGAGTTATACTAGTGACACAGAGAGAAAAAACCTCTTTGACTCTCTTTCTGTCTCTCCTCTGTCCTCTCTCTCTCTACCCTCCCTCATTCCCTTTCATTCTCACCCATGGGTCCATAGGTATCTGCTCTCTCCCTTCATCACCAGTAGACTCCGCCCTGGCAACACCACGGCAACTAAGGGCCCATCGGGGTGACGGAACTCCATCACCGTCTGCAGTGACATTATGTAAAGTAAAAGTCATATCAAAGGAAGTTCCTGAAGAAACTGTATGTGTTCTGCACTGTAGGTCTTCTGCTGTTTCCATTCATAGCCCAAACTCGACATTCCGGGTTTTTTAAGTTTTTGACTTACAGAAAGCTGAATATTTTAAGAAATATGAAGAGCTGTATATTAAATTGGATTTGAATCTCAAGACCGACTTCACCAGTCAAAAACCTTTCACTTTTTGGCCCTGAAAAACTCCCTAGTTGCTATGGTTGGGAGTATGTTTGTCTGACTGTATAATGAAGCACCAACCAAGGGGATAACGTGTTATTTAAAAAAATGTATGACTGTATTGAAACGGACACCGTTGTTTTTTTCATATACCGCAATATTACAGAATTACCGCGGCCGCCCAACCATAGAAAACGTATTAAAGCCGATTATAAAGATGAATGAATCACCCTGCCCTTCAAGACCATGTATATAAGCGCACACATAGTGTACAGTAAGATCATTATTTACAGCAAGATGTATGTGATGTATGTATGCACACGTATACACGTCAGAACACACACACAAACGAACATACACCAACGAACACACACACACACACACACACACTCTTCATATCGCGACGACTCTCCACTCCACTCTATCCCACCTGGAGAGGGGAAACAGCTACGCGAGACTGCTCTTTGTGGACTTCAGCTCTGCCTTCAACACCATCCTTCCAGACAGGCTAGTGACCAAACTACTAGACCTGGGACTATCACACTCTATATGTGCATGGATCAAGGACTCAGTGTTTCCTCTACATGCATTTATTGGTGGCGGGCCGCCACGAATGAATTTCCTCCGCCACGAATTGATTCAGTCCACACAAAAAAATAAAAATAAAAATATCTGAACATTTTAGCTGATTAATATATATCTGATCCTAGATCAGCGCTATAATGGATGTTGACTAAAAGTGCACCTAAATCCACGCCCGTCTCTCTCTAACCGCTGATCCAAAATCAGATTAATGACATTCAGTTGACGACGTGACACAAGGGCTCCTGATTGGTCTAAATGTGAACTGTGGTATTATTGTTATTGTGTACAGGCCACCGTGGTGACATCAGGGGGGTATTCCATCAACATCGCTAAAGGGAAAATCCAGGTTTAGTCTGATAAATCTCGCGAGAGTTCTTAAAAATATCCAGGCATATTCTGATAGGTCTCGCGAGAGTTATCAAAAATAAGCCAGGATTTTCCTTTAGCGACGTTGATGGAATACCCCCCAGGTCAGGTGGGCAGGTTACGACGAGACAACAAGAGACCGGTATTGTAGAGCTTACAGAGCGAGTTAAAATAAAGACACTTACATTGAAATACAGAAGGACTCACGTGTATGTTTAATAGAATAACACGACATGGTGTCAGAAGTCCTGTAAGTGAGTGTTAAGAGTTAGATCGGCCGACAAGTGTCATTTGAGCTCGTGACGGTGAGAAGGGAGAAGAAAAGATGGATGCTAATGCTAACGCGGGAGCAGCTGCAGTCCAGAGAACGGCGCCAGTTTCAAGTGCTACGTTAGCAGACATTAGCAAGTCAAAAAACGATTCTTATGTGCCGTCACTTTAGCAACGACACAGTATTGTCAAGGGGAAAAGAAGGGGGAGACGATTTTTTTATTGACAACGGAATTACATGCTGGAAAAACATGCAGCTAAAATTCAGGGAACATTTGGACAATAAGAGACACACGGGAGAAGTACGGGAAAACAGGGCTCATGTGGGTCTCATCAAAGGTAAGAGTTTGTTTTCTTTAACTCAGCTGATACTCAGCTGTTTACCGAATGCTCCATCTGACTGTGATTTTACTTCTGTAATGTGGTGGGTTGACATAATTCACGCACGGAACTATAGGTTGAGACTATTGTTCCGTCCGTAGTACCCAAGTTGTTTAGACTGTTCTATTTACTGCTTGAGTGTGTTGTTGACAATCGTTCATGTCCTTCATTAAACATTTAGCTTTGTCATTTGATACGCCGCCTACGACTACCATCTCTCTGCACTACAGTAAACAGTTAATCAGTAACGTTAGCCGCTTTTGTGCTCATGTAGGCCTACTTCGTATTATATTATAGCTGATGATCTTTGTGTGTGTGTATATGTGACTGTCAGTCACAAGTTTATATTCTGTATATTCATTATTTATTTATTTTGGCCATCCTCTAGTTTTGGCTGTGATTAGAAAAAAAAATGGTGCGCGCGCGGTCACGGCCATCCGCCACCATTGTAAAAATTCCTGGAGGAAACACTGGGACTTCCTGTCTGACCGCCCCCAGAGGGTGCGGGTGGGCTCCCACACCTCCACAGCCCTCAGACTCAGCACTGGGTCCCCCCAGGGCTGCGTGCTAAGCCCCATCCTCTACAACCTCTACACCTACGACTTCACCGCCGTCCACCCCAGCAACTCCATCGTAAAGTTTGCAGACGACACCACCGTGGTGGGCTGCATCTCGGGGGGGGACGAGGCGGCGTACAGGGATGAGGAAGAGCAGCTGAGCAAGCTGTGCAAGGTTAACAACCTGCTGCTGAACCAGTCAAAGACCCAGGAAATCATCGTGGACTTCAGGAGGAACAAATCTGAGGTCCAGCCCCTGCTCGTCGATGGAGGGAGCGTGGAGAAAGTCTCAACCCTCCGATTCCTGGGGGTGCACATACAGGATGACCTGTCCTGGAAGAACAACACAGCAGCCATCATCAAGAAGGAACAACAGCGGCTCTTCTTCCTGAGAGTCCTCAGGGAAGACCACATCGGACAGGAGATGCTGGTGGCCTTCTACCGCTGCGCAGTGGAGAGCATGCCTCAGGAAGGCCTCCAAGATCTCCAGAGACCCATCCCACCCTGGGTACGAACACTTTGCTCGGCTGCCCTCGAACAGGCGGTTCAGGACCATGTTCGCAAGGACAAACAGACTGAAGCTCAGCTTCTACCCCAGGGCCATCCAGGCCCTGAACACAGCAAAGACCTAGGTTCTAGGCCCTGGACAATCTAGACAAATTGATGGCAGCTACAAGATTGAAATCAAGTGTAATACTGAAACACAACTGTGTACATTTCAAACCTGCAAACTGCGACACTTTAAATGAATGTGCAATAACACTATGTGCAATATGACAACCCTAGGGTACATAAGGTTCAGAGAATAGGAAATGTTAGAATAGGTATAGCATAGCATAGAGTACAGCACAGTGTTTTATTTGTATAGTATAGTATAGTGGATAGTGTACATAGCCTTTATTTTATGTAAACCAGCTCTTTTCCCTTCTTGTTTTTAGTTTTTTTTTTCTTAGCACCAGGGGAGCCCCCCCCTCCCAAATTTCATTGTTTGGTACCTGTACTATATCAATGACAATAAAGACCATTCATTCATTCATTCATTCATATCTACCTTGGCTCCCAGGCTCAGGGAGAGGATGGTATCCGCAAAGGCAGAGTGAGTGTCAACATGAGGAGGGATACCTAACAACAAGAACCACAGAAACACAGCTTAGAAACGTAAATGGACGTGTTTTTGAAGCACAGCAGTATCACAGATGAAAGGCCTATTAACAATCTCTGTGGAAACGGTTGAATAGTGGGATTCCACAGGTAGATTATCAATCTCTCAGCAACAGGATCTGCTTTGGGACACAAGGCAAGCCAAGGACAGTTTATTTGTAGCACAAACGCACCCAAAATATAAATGGTGATATTAGATGACTGAGGCCTGTACTTGATGAGGTTTTAAGTTTTTATAAAGAACGTTAAAGTCTTTAAAGACGTTTCCTGTTGTTTTATGACGTTTTCTTAGCCCCTTTTTCATACGTTTGACCAGAAGTCTCAAGGCTCACAAGTTGAGTTGCCCTACAGACCGTCTCTGTTTAATAAGGCACCTTTCATGAGGCAATAACAGATCTAAATGAATGAATTAATTAATTAATTAATAAATGAATTATCTTTATTGTCATTGTAACAGGTACAACGAAAGGTACAACGAAACAAACAAACACAGTCCTAAGATAATAAAAAAAACAATAATGAGACATAAATAGACATAAGTAGGGCGGGGTATAAACAAAAAAAGGGGGATAAGTGATCGGTAGACATCTGAGAATGTATCTATTATGTGAACTTTACTATACTTCTATACACTATATAGCCTATTCACAGGGGGGTATATAGACAGGGGGGAGTTAACATGTAACTGTGTACTTTTATAAACATAATGACCATATGGACTAGTAGACTTATATACAGTATATGGTCATGTTCTCACATGAAAGTCCGAATCTTGAGCCGGAGCAAGTGGATGAGTTTGCAACATTGTTGCATAAATTATTTCTCTGATTTGCGTTCTCTCAGCCCTTTATGTAAACAAAGTAACATACGCAATCGAAGCAACAGACGGGGTAGTTGATTGGTCAGAAAAATAGGAAATTGCCCGTTCATCCTGATCAACACGCATGTGCTGTTGTTTTCCTATGGACTGCCTCAATGCGTCGTTTCTAACCGGAGCGAAACCACCCTTTTCAAGCGGAGCATCCGTTGGTTGTTTGCTGCGGGAGCGACTTCGCACGTTTTCACAGCTACAAACGACGCAGAGCAAAGCGAATTTTATCCTAAACTCTGTTTCAAGTGAAGCAAATGTTCTAGTGAGAACACACCCTATGACTCCTTATAAAAGGGTTCGATTGGTGAAACCAGTGGAATGGGAAGCTCACACTCATGTATACATTCACATACAGATCAGTGATGGAGATGTGTGGGACAAGGGCATCCAGTATTCAAACAGGGCCTTGGTTTCACTGTAAACCTAGTAACAGGGTTCCTACAAGTTTCAACAAGTCAAATTTAAGACCTTTTTAGACCTCTTTGAATATAATTTTAGACTTGTAGCTTTTTGTCATCCTCAAGGTGAATTAGGGCTGCCACGATTAGTCGACTAGTCACGACGACGTCGACTACCAAAATCGTCGCCGACATATTTGGTAATCGCCGTAGTCACATGTTTTTTTGGAGCTGATTTTTTTTTTTTTTTTTTTTCCCCCCCTAGCACCAGGGGAGCCCCCGCTCCCAAATTTCGTTGTTTGGTACCTGTACTATATCAATGACAATAAAGACCATTCATTTCATTCGATAAGCATTAGTTTTTCTTCCCTGAAGCTGCCACTGGCTAGCGTCTCCCAGTGTCTTTGATGTACATGCGCAGTGTCGGTCATCCGGGGCACACGTGACTTCCCCGGAAAAACAAACAGAGAAATGTCTTCCTGTCCTCGTACCTCTAAAGTGTGGGAGCATTTCAACCACAACATTGAAAAAAAGAATGTAAAATGTAAAATTTGCAAAGCTGAACTCGCTTATCATGGCAGCACGTCTATGATGCGCGAGCATCTCAAAAGGAAGCACGTTGTGGCAGATGACGAGGAAGAAGATATATTTATTTATATTTATTTTTGTTTTTGTATTCTTTTGGTTGCCTAGTGCCTAGCCTACCTCCTTTTACTCAGCAGTTTGCACTCTCTACTACTCTTTACATTACATTACATGCAAGTGATGCCAGAAATAAATCTGCAAAGTTCATTAAAATATCTATTTTTGAGTGAACAATCATTTTAATTGTCTTTATTTTTAGTTAGCACATGCCTACAACAACAACTAACAACTTCAAGCTACATTTAGAAGCTGATTTAGAAGATGATAGCTAAATAAGAGCGATTGAGTAATTGTGCGATAAGCTGTAATTTATGATCCGATTAGTCGACTAATCGTTAAAATAATCGGTGACTAGTCGACTATGAAAATAATCGTTTGTGGCAGCCCTAAGGTGAATTTGAGACCTTTTTAGGCCTTATAAATTGGATTGCTGGATTTTAGACTTTAAGGCTTTTTAAGACCAGGGCGGGAACCCTGTAGTAAGCCAAACCTACCTTGTCCTGACTGATACTGGTTGACTGTCAGTTGGTCTGGCAAGATGTCCACATGTCTGTCGCTGACACACCTTTCCAGAACAGGTACACACTCTTGGGGAAGACCTGGACGAAACATGACAACATTTCAATAACATGACAGGGTTGTCCTATGCCATTAGAAAACAGACAATTGAAAAGTAATATTGCACGAGAAACCAAAAGTGGTCACAATCAAACACACACACACACCTCCAGCTAAGGGCTTGTCTTTGTCCACATTATTGTTGTTGTAGCGAAACTCGTACCCATAATGCTTCACTCTCCTGTGCTTTAGAGCTTTCTGAGCTAGAAGACAAAAAGATAGGGACAAACAACATACATATTTATATGTATATAATGTGGTATATACCATAGAAATGTGGTGTGTACAGGGGCTCGACCGAGCTGCCCACCTGTGTCATCCTCATTAGGGGACGTCCAGTCAATAGCATCTAGCAGCAAAGCCTCTTCCTCTGGAGACACAAAGTCCTCAACCAGCACCAAGCCCGCAGGCAGGGACACACACACATCTGCTTCACTACCTACTGCGGGGACAAACACAGACAAATAAAAATAAAAACACCAACAAAAACACACACACACACACACAGACACAAGACTCACAACTAGGGGTGGGACGATTAGAAAATGTCATGTCACGATTATCGTGGGCAAAATAATCGCGATCCACGATATTATCGCGAGAATTAAAAAAAAAAAAAAAAAAAAAAACTTTTTTTTAGAATGCCAATAAAACACACTGTAATCACTTTAACTTAGATTTTGTTGTATTTTTATTGAATCATGTTAATAACATTAACATCATTTTAAAAACATCTTGACAAAAATAAAAATCTTTAATACAATCTTAAATAAGGTAATGATAAATTATAAGGTATCACTGCATAAATAAAGGAAAAAAATACTGTCAAACAAAACTTGAACACTGACACTTTTCTGTCATCAAACTGAGTGCTAGCCTTGTGGCTTAGAGACTTGAAAGCTTCAAGATAGGTTAAAGTGCAAAAATGTCAACAAAATGTTCACTTTTTCTGCCTTTAGCTGTGCTCGGAGAGGTGTGAGTATGTGCCCACTGGCACTAAACACTCTCTCTGAAGGAACACTAGTTGCAGGTATGCATAGAAGCCTGCGTGCAACCCTGGAAAGGTGAGGCAATGGACACGGGGCCGATGCAGCCATGGTGAGAAGGCTAGCATACGTTAGTGACTGACTGACAAGGCTGACTTGACAGTCACGTTACCCATGCAGGCTGAACAATCGCGCGAGACAAATTTCTGTGAGGATATTCGCGCGCGGCTCATGTGAGAAATCTCAATTATATTACTATTTATTTATAACATACGATTATTACATCCTCCCTCTCGCCAGTTTGGGGCAACATAGACTTCTCCCCTGGTGCCACGGATAGGGGTTTCAAGCGGTGGGACAGCAAAGGGATGGTTACTATCGGACATTTATATGATACGGAAATACTACTTTCATTTGACCAATTATGTAAGAAATATGACCTACCACGAAATGAGTTTTTCAGATACCTTCAGATACAAAGTTTTTTAAATAGCCAAAAAGACACTGGCCTCTGTCACCAACCCTCTCCGCTGGAGGAGATAGTCTCTGCTGGAAAGACGAGAGGCATTCTGGGGCTTGGGTATAGAGCACTTTCGAAATATGATAAAGGCAAACCTGCATTTACGCCCAAAGACTGGAATAATGACCTGAACATTAATACTGATGCAGCAACTTGGTCACTAATATGGCAATCGGCAAACGACATCTCAATCTGTAATAGGACGAAGGAAACGCAATTTAGACTACTACAACGTTTGCAGATTACTCCCCAACTTAGACATAAAATGGATCATAACAAATCGGAAATGTGTACAAAGTGTATTACCGAGGTTGGGAGCTTTGTTCATTGTGTTTGGACTTGTAGATATATAGATGATTACTGGAAAGGTATAGTGGATAAAATTCATCTAATTCTAGATGTTACATTGGATAAGGACCCCATGTGTCTATTGTTTGGGTTGCCAGACAAACAACTTAAAAGTATGCATTCCAAAAGACTTCTGTGTATCCTCACTTTTTGTGCAAGGAAAAATATATTGCTGAAATGGATAGACTGCAAACCGCCTACAATAGCTGGATGGCACAAGGTAATTTTTGATATGATTCCTATGGAATATCTGACATAAGTGTAAGATAAAGACATTCTATAAGATTTGGTCTCCGTTCTTAGATTATATTGGTACCAGACTGGCTGCCATTGTAATGAAAGGTTTGGTGGATTACACTCAAGAAAGTACACAAGACTAATGTGTAACAGATCTACAATGTATGGGTCACAATATTATTTACTGTGCTGGTGTTGTGCTGCCGCTGTGTTTAGGACTGTAAGACATGGATGCTGTCCATGGAGGACGGAGGATGGGGGTGATCCCCCCATATATTATGGCATTTGTTGTCATTTTCTTTTCTGTTTATTTCTGATATGTGACATGGCCTCCTCCCCCCCTGTTTTTTTGTTTTTGTTTTGTTTTGTTTGTCTTTGTTTTTTGTTTGTAAAAAAAAAGAGAAAGAAAATTTTCTGTTATTGTTTATGGACAATGTACTGCATAATAAAGTGCAAAACTAGTTTTCTACTATAAATGGGACAATAACCTCCCCCACGGATACTAGTTGTTGTTGTTATGTCCTGTTGTGTACATGTCTCTGTGAAACTCAATAAAAATATTAACAACAACAACAAAAAACACATAGGTCACATACATTAATACATACAATAAAAACAGACAGATCAAATCATGATACATGTGATGGTACTCCTGCTGGGCATTGCTGCCTGACGCAC